>NC_142717.1:29995637-30321319 GCF_055471065.1 Atractosteus spatula | reverse complement strand
AGACTACATTGAGTAATGTATAATGTACATTTCCTGTTTCTCCTCCTAAAATTACTTCAGGAAATAAGAAGAGGTAGTAACACCTGATGGAGCGAAATCCAAGCTTGGTGAAATGACCCAGGCTAATGGTATTTCACTTTTCATCCTTCTAACAAGGAAGCAGCGCAGCAATGTTCACAGTTTTCCAGGCAGAAATCATGAAATACTGTATATGTGTTTTGGCTTTAGGGAGCACAATAAACTGTTCAAGTTGCCAGAATTAAAAGCAAAGAATCACAAAACACTGTAGTTTCAGGAAAGAACAGACACAGTTTGCTTTTTTCTTTATTTTTGCTGATTTCGTGCCAGGAAAATACTATTTATCTAGTGGGTACTTTGAGCATCTTACCACAAGCTCATCCCTGCCGCCAGGAACATGTTTAAGATATTGCAAGACAGTTTCAAAGCACACATGTGCTGATCCTTTTATTGTGAAACTGCTGTGCTGTTCCACTGTGGAATCACTGTCCTGCATTTTTGCAGTCATATTAAATTCCTGCTGCAGCGCATACAAGGCTCTGTGGTTCTGACACGCAAGCTGTAGTGTTTATTATGATTTGACAATCTGGTTTTACTTTGTGTCATCAGCTGAAAAAAAGCCATCAAGGAAAGTCAATATAATAAACCATTAAAAGAAACCATTCCTCACCTGTTTGCCCATAGGCAAAGATGCAGGCATTGTAGCCTTGAAATGCATTGTCAAGTATTCCCTCTCCAAGGCACTTAAATACTACTTCTTGACCTGAAAATAAGGGAGATAAGCTGTGAATGCAATTCTACACCATGTGAAAATGCTGGCTGAATCTGAGGTTCAATAAAATTTTAAACCAATAACGCAGTAAATTATTAAACAAAACAGAATAACACCTCAGAGGACATATGTTGACATTTCTCAAATATTTAGACTTCAGATCTTTCTCAGCAAATAAAAAAAGAACATCAAAAAACCAAGTGGCTTGTATTTACTGGCTTAAAGTTGGTTCGGGTCATTAACTTGGTCAGTCATTAATCAAACTCACCACATTTAAAACAAATTACGACTATAAGCTGGCTGACTCTAAATACAATAAAAGATCTAAGCACTATATTTCAAAGATCTGTGCAACCTTTTTAATGATCTAGAAAATGTGAAATGGTATTATTATTCCCAGGGTTTAGCTGTTTTAGACCTGAAGAAAATGTGACGAAAGGCCGAAACATGGAGCTGTGACATTCTTTATTAAATGTGTTCTTCTCATTCCTCTGTAGCTCACACAATGACACAGCTCCCAGGTTGAACCTCTACATAAAGACTGTAAAGAAACCTAAGATAATTCCATTTCAAAAGCAGCAGAAAAGGCACTGCTTTATAACTCCTTAAAAATCTTATATTGATGTTCCCGACACACAAAAGCACCAATAAAAGAAATTTTAGCACTTTCACTGTTCTCAAAGACTGGTGAAGGTTAATAAAATTTCATAGCCAAACTGGCGGTTTTCATGGTTCCTGCTCTTTTATAAGCATTGTGTTCATGACTCCTGGTTTCAATTATATGTACACATGACTTCCTTATGCCAGTTTCAACAACACACTTAGGATCACTTACAGATATTACAACGAGATTACCTGCTCTACCTGCACAGCTTCACAAAGTTTTGCCCCTACCAATG
The DNA here is from genome assembly GCF_055471065.1 of Atractosteus spatula. NCBI lineage: Eukaryota > Metazoa > Chordata > Actinopteri > Semionotiformes > Lepisosteidae > Atractosteus > Atractosteus spatula. The sequence continues at coordinate 30,319,630 of NC_142717.1, read as the reverse complement.
GTTCCCATTAAAATGGTTCCCAACATTCATACTTTTCCAATGCAAGGGGTCTACTTCCTTGGCAGCTTACTGCATAGTGCACCTTTTGATGGCAGTTAATGAGGATCAGAGGCATGGAACAGGAGAGAGCAGCACTATAATAATAAGATTAACATGATAATCACAGCGGGAAGAGAGAGAGTAAACTCTTAGCACTGCTCTCACCTCAGCTGTCAAGAATTAGCAAACAGATACTGTAAGAGGCAGCCAGGGGACTTCCTACTAATGCAGAGGCAGAGGATCAGCTAAAGTGGTCTTGTCATTAAACTAAACAAGTAAAAGACACCACCACCATTGTATTCAGAGAAAAACACCACACCACTGTATTCAGTTTGGTGGCATGGCTAAGACCACCCAAGTGCTAGGAGTTTAAAAATGATTGGTAAATACAGCTGTTAAAAATAGTCTTAACTTCCTGCGCTGGAATATTGATACCAGAATCCACAACTCTACAACATACATACATGAAGTGCCCTGAAAAAAAGAGTCCATAAACGGGCCAGTGTAATAGAGCAAATTTAGAATAGTCAATCCAACCTGTCCAATGTGTTTCTGGGAGGAGGGAGGGAGGACAGAAAAGACCTAGAGAAACCCCAGGGGACACAGGGGAGAACATGCAGACTCATGTTACAACTACAATGTCTAACGAGGGACTACAGGGAACAGGCCACTGCAAACTCTCAAGGACACAAATAAAAATTGTGTCAACCAGATCACCTTTGCAAAGCAAAGCCAGTCTCACATCCTGTCAGCACATCTCAGCTTTGCTTGGTTGTCATAATAGCATCTGTTGTATTCCATCTCAGTGGGAAGGCCAGATAATTCCAGCAAAGAGCCCCGCCATGTTTCGGAAGAGATATCCAGAAAGCTTTTGCCAAGGTCTCTCCTAAGAGGTTAATTCTTAAACGGAAAGCTGGGGGTAACGTAGGCACACGGCTCAAGAATGGGAACAAACAGCAGACAGTCCCACTAACACGATCTAGAAGTGGGAGAGAAAAATGACATGCAGACGCCCTTTGGCTGCTACAGTGAAGGAGGAAAACAATGCAAATCATTCCTAGTGACCAGCTGATAAATAAAGAACTGACCGGCATTGTGAAACACATCTGTAGGCCTCTTTGCACAATCTCATGGCACCGTTAATGCACTTGGGGGTAGGGGGTGAAAATTCAGAACTGAAATATATCAGCGCTCGGTGCTGCATGCTCTTTAAACCACATGACTTTAAAGCCTCCTGCGTCAGTATTTAAAAGATAAGAAAGGTCAGACTTGGACATAATTTAGTAAAGTACTTCCAAGGTAATGGAGGAAGAGTGGGACTCTCCCTGTCACCCAACAGAGTGGGCTGTTCAAAGGTCAGTCTTTCAGCTGAACAAAAACCCAAGACCAAAGGTGGAAAAACTACTGAATATTTGTGTACATAGTTAATCATTCCCACCAAGCAGGAATTTCTATCTCTATAGCAGCACTGCCTTCAGCAGTAAGCCATCCAAGGACACAGTTACTGTCCCTATGTCCTCATGAAAAAGCAATATCTGTCTGTGACACAGAAAAGCTGAGCTCCTGAGATTAAAGAATTGGCAGGAATCAAATTTATTCAACTGTGAAACAATGGATTTATTTTCATGTATATGTCAGAAAAGGCTCAGCTTCTGATCCGTATTTATTAGAAGCTGCCAACCTGCAAAACAGACATTTACATCAGTGTTGGCATTTTCCATATGAACTGATCTGGAAAAAAACAAATTTTTAATTTCAAAGTGGCACCTCTGCATTACAGGACAGCACATATTCTACTAACCTATACTTTTAGGATACCCACAGCAAACACTGTACATTTAGCAACCCATAGCAGTGTGTTTACTTGACCTGCATATTATGTGTCCCAGAGAAGGGCGACAGTCAGGTATAATTATGGAAAACAGAGCTAAACCAGAAGACTATTTGCAAAATAATTTTCAGAGACAGTCGAGCTGGATTTAGGAAAGGAAAAGGAAAGTCTTGTCTGAATAACTTAAAAGACATCTTTGAACAAGCAACAAAGACCATTAATACCAATAAAGCGTGACATGTTAAACAGTATTGGGATATCCAGAAAGCTTCTGGTAAGGTTAAAAGTTTTATACGCAAACTGAAAGCTGTGGGGATCTAAGGTAATCCAGGCACATGCCTCAAGAACTGGTTCATAAACAGTAAATTAACTAAAAAGGCATAATCTTTATCTGAGGAAATGTAACCAGGAGGGATCTGTCTAAGGCCCCTTATTCTTTCTAAAATTTCTATCAATGATTCGGAGTCTGATGTAGATAGCAAACTAGTTACCGTACATTTGCACATAAAAATTGTGGGAGAAGCAAACAGAAATAATGTAATGGAATTCTAAAAAACAACAAAATCACGGAATGGGCAAACATCTGGCAAATGAAATTTAATGTCAACATGTTATCCACACAGGAAGCAGCAAAACACACTATACTATCACATGGGTGGAGTATGTGCATGAATGGTGTTTATGTTGATTCTCCTATGTCCTCCTCAGTACAACACAGTGAAGCAATGAAAACAACAAACCAAATGCTGCTTGGATATATAGCAAACTGGAATTTAAATTAAGGGGATTTATGTTCAAGCTTTATAATGCTTTGATAAGTAAGATTTATTCCTTGTCTCCGGACACTTTAGATTCACTTCTAACTTACCAATTTCTCAATTTAATTTTAAATAATCACTTTTTCTTATATTTTCTCTGTGAGTGAAAACTATCAAAAATATAAATTAAAGTAGCAACGTTTTTAGTCAATTTTTTTAAAAGCATAAAAAAAGAGATACAGAAATTAGAGGTGACTGGGTTACTGAATCAAACTAGCTACATTATAGATGCCACTGGTAAAAACTTGCAAGTGTTGTTGTGATGTTACTTTTAATTCAGTATGTTTTGGCTAAAGACTATAGGCAGCCTTTTGAGAAAAATTTCAGTGTTCAAGGAGTTTCACAGTCCTATTAGTCCCCTTGAAAAAGGGCCATCTGTTTTCCCTTAAAACAGTCGTCAGCTTTTTGAGCAACTGCCCACTGTGCCACACCCTACCAGCTAAGATTCAAACAATGAGCCACCAGAATGAACTTTCTGGGAGCTAGCATTCAATTTGGATTTAGACTCATCTAGACTCAGAATGGACGTGACAGGGCCCAAGCCTGCAGTGACTGACCACACCTGAGCTGTTATGTTACTCCAGACTCCAGACTTTTACAACAGAACTCCAGGAGGGGTGACAAGCAGCCAAGTTTAACTCGCCTCAGCTGCCGTTAATCATAATCATTCCCAATGTCATTTCCTGCATGTAAAACAACTATGATACTATACACACATCTCTCTCCTTTACATTCATCTTTTGCATCCCTCCTCCACCCCCTCTTTGCTCCCATTTGCGCATTTTTCACTGTAGCTACAGTTCACTACTGTAGCTTCCTCGTCCTACTGTATATCCAGGAGGCTGGCCTTCAGCCAAACAAGTTCAGCAAGATTTACTATGAGTAAAACACTCAATAAACATGTTTAACTGACTTAATCCTTGTGAACCATACTTTCAAACACTTTAATACAGTGCCAACTAAATGAAAAGCTGGTAAAAAAAACCTTGATTAGTTCAGATGAAGGCTGTTGCTGCATCAGCTACATAAAAATTAAACGTATGTGCATTCTATGCTTTGATTTTAATGTATCCTACATACAGTATAGAGATCTAGAAAATACTTCCAAATACTCAAATGTCATTTTACAAGTAAAACAAGAAAAACCTTTACAAGTCCGATTGGTGTTCTGTAGGTGAATTTCTTTTAAAAGACTAAAAAAAGAACACCCTTTATAACCATCAACAAACAAAAAAAAAACCCACTATCACCTACCTTTAAAACATACAGAGATCAGTGAATTAAATCAAACGGGAAACAACAAAGTAGGAAAAAGTTTGTTTTGTAGGACAATTAGGAAGTGCTTAGGGACTTTTGTTTCCAATATGGAACTTATACATCTGCAGGGAAGAAAAGATTCAACTGCTCTCATGGCATGAAACACGTAATTCTTCCTGGCCACTATCACTGTAATAAAATGAATGACTCACCTGCATATTTTGTAACATTTGATTCATCCATGGACCAAAAGCAATAGTCAAAGGCAAACACCTGTGGAAAGACAAAGAGACCCACTGAGTATCAGTTCAAGAATGCCGCTGTGATCCTCAATTAGGTTCTTTGATTTGCTTGTCTGGGCTTATGTGCCCGACAGAATCTTTTGCCGTGTGGCTGACGGTGACAAGACAGAGCTTGCACAAATAGATCCAAGGCTTACTCTGCAGAAAGGTGGAAATGGTACCACAGTTTTCACAACCAGTTTATTCTAACATCTAAATAAAATGTCAGATTTCAGATTTAAGAACAAGCCATTATATCGGAGCTGACGGTAAGAAATCAGGTGGGATCAGGAAAGGCCAGATATAAAACAAATAAATTCAAAACCAATAAATGCAAAACCTCAAGGCCACTGATTTAACAGGAAAAGATTACATATACTGAACATCAAAAAGAAATGTATCACTTATAAATACAACACTTTCCTAAAGTTGGTCATTTTCTTGACGTTTTTTTTTGTTGTAGGTGCCCTGAAATGTTACTGAAGACATGTCAGGTAAAGTTATTCCACTGATTGACCAATTTGTCAGTACTGTAAAAGTCCCAGGCTAATAGTGTGTGTGCTATTGCATCGCTGCAAGGGTACTGTAGACCCCTGGTGAAAATAACACCACTGTCCCAGCCTTAAGTCTCTCGCCCTACAGTGTTACTTTTTTCAGATTTCACTTGATTGTTGACCGTCAGTTGTGTTTGCAGTTGTTTTCTGAAACTTGTTTTTGAAAAGCGAACAAGTTGTTCCCACATTTACAATTACTGTGGTGATAATGACATCACTGCTGCTTGATCAATGACTGTACATTTTTTCAAATATGGCGAGATAGTGAACGCTGGTGTAGGCCTGTTACATACCTTGGGAGGTTTTCTGGAAGTTGAGAGAGGAATAATGTGCAGCACAGTGTGGCACAGGGACCCCAGGAACATCATGGAAAAGAAGACAGGCGACAAAGTCACAATGTTTCCTTTTGACAGCTTTACAGAAACTGCAGGTACAGAGAACTCAGAAGCTGAGACTATGCGGAAGACATTGCAAAATGACTGGCAGAAGCCTGGAGAGCTACAACTGAGGCACCGAGAAACACCAATCAGTGTGACTTTGGGACTGCAGTCTCTGTCACAGAGACTAAAAATGTATGTGCAACAAAAAGACTCTGCAAAAATCTCTTGAGTCTTTTTATATAAAATTATGCTAAAACCCTGATTTGAGTCCTAAATCTGCTTATTGGTGTTTCTGTTTAAAATAGGAGTCAGTGGCATTCTGGCTTGTGATATTAGTTATTTTACAGTATCTTTCACTGTGATACATTATATATGTATTTTATATATCTGACAGTGACCTTCTGAATTAAATCTTAACACAATATTAAATCTACAGACAGTACAAGTAGCTAATATGTCAAGAAGGATATTTAAAGATCCTTGAAAATGTATCTATAATCCTTTCCATCTCATAAATGATGTGCGAAAAGTGCCTTTTAAAAACATTTTTTTATAATAAGATATATGTTAGGACCATAGTCAACTACAGCAAAACATAGTATCCTAAACAGTAAAAACGTAATATTTTCAAAGAGATAATCTTGTACTTCATATGTTGTCAGATACAGATTGTTATCATTAAAGATCTCTTTTCTTTATTTATTCTAGTGTAAGAAGCTCAAATGAATATGTTTCCAACAAAATATTTTAACAATGCAAAGCTTTATACATTTTCAGTATCAATTTTCTTTTGTTAGCAAGCATGAGATTTCTAATGGTTGTTACGATGAAACCCCAAACACTAGTGTTTCCAGCCTGGGATACTGAACGACAACAAAAGGAAACAATTTTAAACTCTTAATGCCCCACTGACTCTATTGTGTTGCACTAATTCTGCCTCTGGCCTGGCCTTGACCATTGCAAGGAACTTGCTCTCTGTTTAACGCTGTTCACTGCAGGTGGCAGCCCGGGGCACTGTCAGAACCCATTCCTGCATCGGCAGACAAGCACAGGCATTGCCAGAGCCCTCAGACCTAAAGGTCTGCAACCCTGATTCTAAAATACTACAGCAAGCAATGGCCAGACACTAATTAGTTAGGTTAGTTTTTACACCATTTATCTTAAAATGTGCCATTATCAGCTGTTTGCTTAGTCTGCAAAGTGGCTTTGAGCTACCTAGTTATGATGTGCCAAGTTTCATAATAATAATAATAATTGCTTACACTTATATAGTGCTTCTCTGGACACTCCACTCAAAGCGCTTTACAGGAAATGGGGACTCCCCTCCACCACCACTAATGTGCAGCCCCCACCTGGATGATGCGACGGCAGCCATAGTGCACCAGAACACTCACCACACATCAGCTATTAGTGGGGAGGAGAGCAGAGTAATGAAGCTAATTCATAGATGGGGATTATTAGGAGACCATGATTGGTAAGGGCCAATGGGAAATTTGGCCAGGATGCCGGGGTTACACCCCTACTCTTTTTGAGAAACGCCCTGGGATTTTTAATGACCACCAAGAGTCAGGACCTCAGTTTTACGTCTCATCCGAAGGATGGTGCCTGTTTACAGTATAGTGTCCCTTTCACTATACTGGAACATTAGGACCCACATAGACCACAGGGTGAACACCCCCTGCTGGCCCCACTAACACCTCTTCCAGCAGCAACCTTAGTTTTTCCCAGGAGGTCTCCCATCCAGGTACTGACCAGGCTCACACTTGCTGAGCTTCAGTGGGTTGCCAGTTGTGAGTTGCAGAGTGATATGGCTGCTGGCCATGTAGCATTACAATATATTAGGACAATTCCTCTAAAGAAACGTGTAATTATTTGATAACATGGTTACAGCACCTTTCAGATCACACAAAATATCATTTTTTTATTTGCAGAATCCAGAATTTCGAAAACACATTTTGAAAAATATATGAAAAATATATTCAAGGTAGCAGATTTGTATTAAAATGTGTTGCTGTATAAGCTTTCTATTATCCTTGAGTGTTTATTTTCTTTAAGAAAGGAAAAATAACAACAGTGAATTCTAGTAACTACACACAAGCTGTGTCAGAATTGATGGACATTAAGTGCAAGCATCCACACAACAAATTTGGCTGGAGATGGTATGGCCATGGATAAATTGTGGGTAACTGTATATTTAACAATACAGAACAAATTAAAGAATTAAGAGTGTCAGTGTCACAGGCACTGGAAGATAGGCAGAGCTGAAAAGCTGCAAAAGAAACAGCTCTTCTTTCCGAAAATGACTGATCTCCATCAACTCCACAAATAAAAAGGGATAAATGTAACATAAAAAGAATCTACTTATTAAGAATATTTAACCGGTCAAATACACCAAATAATTCACAAGAATCATCTATATTAAAAAGACTTTGATTCACAAGCTTAGCGTGCATGTTTTTGAACATACAATGACCCTGTTCTTTATTAAGTTTCTCATCTACTTATTTCTTAGAAATAAGGCTTGTAGCTGTACATTTGCGGTGAGTTACAGGGTCACTGCTGTAATAAAAAAACATTTTTGCCTGGTAACACAGCATGAGATTAGCAGAGTAAGTGCTTGATTTAACGGAGCCCCTTTATGTTCCAAAGGAAACATTGTTCTACCTATAAAGCTACTGCATATTGCAGCTTGGTGGCTGCGTAGCAATGGGCACGAGCAGCTGACGCAGTCTGGCTCAAGCTCAATTCTCAGGGCATGATTCCTTGGCCTTTTCAAAATGGATCCGGATGCCATCTGGGACGCTTTGAGGCCAACCGAATCAACTGAAGCGAAGCAAGCAACATGTCACCATTTTTTTTTGAAAGGCAGAGAGCACACAAATCAACTTTCCATGAAAAAGATTTGCAGGGGCTGGCACAGCAGAAAAGATGTCAAGTAAGGCCATAATGAAAACATTATTATCCTATAATTCCTGGTATAATTTGTGAGGGTCTGACAATGTGCATCAGGACTTACAGTATATGGATGAATGATAGGTATAAAACAACTACTGCACTGGTGAGGATTCACTCAGATTTCAGTGACTGAACTGTTGTTCTTTACTGGCATGCGTTTAAAACAGAGTACCTTTAATAAAGGACATTTTAGGAACAAAAATCAGAAAGGAAATCTTCTGTTAGCACAGACCGGTATCAGAACAAAGCCTTGAGTGTTACAGAAACATCATCCTGATGACTGCTGGTTTTCAAAAGTACAAAGCTTTTAATTATGTCTTCATTTTTACCAATTAATGTGAGACAACAGAGAAAAATCTGTGTGTGATCACTGTTCTTTGGAAGACAATAAATCAGCAAGAAATGGGTTACTATTCTCACATCATCAACTAAAGCAAGTTTGTAGTGGATAACCTCTTTGACCTGCTAAATACACAGAAGAGGCTGTCAGAACATACATCCAGTAAGGTTGCTGTTTCAGCCTTGTGTGTCCAATTTTCCAGTTTGTCAGCCTTCACTATCACTTCAACGGTAATTTTTCTGTCTGTATGTTTGACAAAGGTATGTCACAACTATGGTCTAAGCAGGTACCCAAACAGGGCAATCACTACATCCTGACAAACATTTACCCACAACGAATCGAGTTTCAGAATAAATTGGACGGCTATTTAGAACTGTCATCTCTACTATTTAAGATGGCTTTCATTAAAAAAATACTATTAATATTGGCTAAGACAGAACACTATAAAAAGAAAACAAAAGGTGATTTTGCTGCATCTTACTATGTATATCCATCTTGATGTGTAACATTTCCCCCTTCTCCTGGTCTGTTTCCCAATTAAATAGAATGTTGAACTTTCCACATTCTGAGTTTGTCCAGAATGGCGTCACTGTCGCATTCAATTACAGGCAAATGGCGAGATGCAAGAATGCATCACGAATACATCATGTTAGTATTCATGATGATGGAATTCAGCAAGGAGCACCAATGAAGTTTCTGAGGAGGTCTTAATCAGAGACGACAAGGTTACGGAAGGCAGGCCTTTGTTTTACTGAAATGTCCCATACATTTAGAGAGAAAAGGTGTGCGTTTCCATGGACACTTTCAGGTCTGCTATGTTACTTCAGGGACTTAAACCAATTACACTAACAGAGGTGAAACTGGGACATCCAGGATAAACAGACCAGATTCCGTTCCAATTCTTCTCAGGGCATGGAGACATTCACAACATGATTAAATTCATTCCACGCTGGGATTAAACAGGGACAGGGTCGTGAGCTTCATATTTTGCCTACGAACTAATCGCAGCTTAGCTGCCATAGTCAACCAGTGTTGTAAAGGTATTATTCACCTTTCACTGTAGCTTTCAAAGGCAAAAAGTAAGATTTGCAGAATTTCAGATAATTTCTTAAATCCAATCCCAGTTTCAAATTTTAAGGTCCCTTCTCCTGAAGGAATATTTGAAACAAAGTACAACAGCCCTTTGCCTTAGGATCCTAATACAGACCCCACAGCGCTCGTGCAGCAATTCTAAGACTACAAAAATGGAACAAATCAGTGAAATCATAATGTCATGGTCATTCTGTCAAGATAGAAGACATACAGTTTAGCTGCCTTCAGTAATTCACATAGGAAGACTGGTGGTTTACTGAGAGAGTAAAGGAATCGATTGAACCCAGTAAGGAAACATATTTCACTGTTTGACCTGTGGGAGTTCACAATTCCTCACTTTAAGCCCTTACAAAACCAGAAAAGGCAAACTCAGTTTAAGATCAATAACATTCTATAACATACTTGATGTCAGGGCAATGAAACCCAAACAGGACTGATTTAATTTAATTGTATGAGAATCCTTGCAGCTTCATTTTGCACAAGCTGTATTGTAGCCAAGACAGGACAGCCCCGTCTGATGAAATAAAGGCACAAACTCATTCCCTGGCATCGGACAAGTCGAGAGGTGATCTAATTCTAGCACTGTTTCTTAGGTAATAAAACACTTTCGGAATCAGTTTAATGAGATTCATAGCTCACGTCAAAATATAAAAAACTTGACCACATAATTTTAGTCAATTAAAACAATTCACAGACTTCAGTATTAATGCTTCAGTATACAGTACCATTGGCTTAACTGCAGAAAACTGAGAAAACCAACTTTTTATATCAGACCCACAAATCCTAAGTAGAGTTGAGATCACCTGTTTAAAATGTTTGTAGCAATGTGTTCTCAACATAACAATGAAAGTTTGCCCTTTCACAAAGATGAAATGCCATCAATGTGGCTTTCGTTCTTTAAAAATCCAATTGCTCTAAGGCTGAGAGTATAGGCTTAGAGCCCTGCAGGAGGAACAGGTATTGGCCTGCCTGAAAAATACCCTCCTACCACTGCAGTTTCAGCTCTGTCATACTTTACAACTCGGTTGAACTCATTCAAATAATTGACCCTCTTCCTGTCTTTGAAAGCCTAATAGACTGCTTTCTGCTCTTCCGTCATGGATGGATTTTTTTAAATGAAGGGACACTGAATATCTGGATTCTTCAAACCATCAAGTGAAAAAGCAAAACAAAAGAGACCAATTTAACTAGAAATAAGTCTACAAACAGTACTGACAAGCACCTGGTAAAATGTCTGAAATACTTTATATGACTGAACAGCATTAACAACTAAATTAAAGCAGAAGTCAGATGCATTCTTGATCTTTATCCAGAACATTCCTCTGCTTCCTGAAGAAAAAGTCCAAAACACAATATGAAACACTTTTTTACAGGTTCTATGTGGAATATGCAGGCCTTTCACAAAGATAGTCGCTTGATGTTTGCCTCCTCCCCAGTGAAACTGAAGTTACTGACAACACACTGCGTGTACTCTACATAGAATTCTGCAGAACAAGAAAGGCTGTCTGATACAGCTGGGATATAGTACTCATACTTAATTGACAGAGAATAGATGCGTGTGCTTAGTCTTCTATATTTATCAGAAATGCCTAAATGCTTTATCCAGACTACAGAACAATTAGATTTATGTTGGAGCGACAGATTCAGCCCCATGTGTTCCTGGCTATCACGCTTCAAACTTCATTGAGCTTAAAAGAAGAAACACATGTGGCCAATATGTTGTAAAAAAAAAAACAATGTCTCAGCTGGACTGAAAATACAGATCCTTAAAATTCAAAAAGGCCAAATGAAAATGTTTATCCAACGTCTCATTCTGCTGAGAGTGCTATCTCCCTGGTCCAATTACTTATTTATGACTCTTAATGCAATAATTTGTAATTTTCTAATGTCTCCCATAGATTTTTACTTTGTATTCAGAATATACTAGCAAACAATTTACACTCGGATGAGTGAAACACTGAAGATTTTAAAAGTGTTTTTAGGATATTGTGGATCCCGGAGGAGTAGGATCCATACAGTATGTCTGGCCATATCTGGAGTGAAAACAAATCTACAGATTTCAGTCAAGCTGTGCTTTTAGTGACGTGAATCAGTTCAATATTGACCAGTTATCAGAGTTTACCAGATCTCTGGGTATCACTGCTTTAAACAGAACCAGGCGTGAAGACCCTGGTTATGCATCAAGAACTGATCTTCAAACAAACTTCAAAAGACAAGAACTTGCTCCGGGCAAGAAACAGGTCAACAAAATTTAGCTTGCTCAGTTTATCAAGACTCAAAACCCGAAGCTTGCAATGGATTTTATAAAATTTATAAATAACAATTTCTAATACACTGAAACAAGTGTGAGAGATTGGAGAACAGAATTATACTAACATGTAACCCATACTGAGGGTTGTTCAAACATTTGAAGGAGAACTATCCATTAAATTCATTAAGCATCTTGCACAAATAAATATAATCAGCTGTGGGTCTCTCACACAACTATATTATCTGGTCTGATGGTTTTATTATATGTTGAATAAAAAAGGTACATAGGACAACGATAAATGGAACCTGATATTTTTGGTACACTTAATAGATTTGGGAAAGTAAAAAGACTTTATTATTGAAAACCTCTCTGCAGTCCTTATCATAGTTTACCTAGTTCATTTCAGGCCATGTTTGCAAACAAGGGTTTTGTAAACTAGATCAATCATAGTACAAGGACTGTGAAGCTCAGAGTGAAAACTGCCAAAAAGATATGGAAAAAATACCAAAGATATAAAACATGAGAGTGATGTGCTGTAGCAATGGCAGAATATTTGCAAGTAATACTGTTCTATTTTTTTACACTTGTTTACTATACTGCTGCCCAAGCAGGGCAATAGAACCTTTGTGTGCTCTTTGTAAAGAACGGATACAGATTCATCTCAGTGGGGTGGTGCTACTGACCTAGTTCAAAACACTAAGTTGCACTAAAATTCTGCTGTTAAGGGAATCAAAATTCACATTTTCTATTTTATCAATCATCTTCATCCCTTCATCTTCAGTTGAATCTTATAACTACTTTTCAGAGTCACATCTTGAACTGCCCTTAATGGAGTTTCATGGATAAAATCCTACTACTGAGATTTGCATTTGAAGAGCAGCTCACAGAAACATCTGGTGTGGTAGATACTGTCATAGACTGAGATGAAGGATTAAGGGCAGTGGGTCATTAACTGAGAACTCATCACTTTAAACAGCATCATCTGTCTAGGAGGGACCCTTTTCCTCGCTCGAAAGAGGGAAAAAAATCATTAAGCTGGACAGAAGATGACTGAACCCATATTAAAAATGACAACGCTTAAACCACTTCTTGGCATACTCAAACAAATTAGTAAATTAGTATATTCTCGTTTATCCATGTGACTAGGATTATCCTTGTATGGTTTATATGAAGATTGCCTATATTTGAAAAATGGACTACTTAATCATGGCTTAAAAGTTACCAGCTTCTTATTTGAAAACAAAAAAAACAGTTTATATCTTTCTAATATCTTCAAATAAATCTCTTTATATACTTCCAAACATTATTTAAGAAAACATTAGGGAAATGTGTTCTAATGAGCCACAATCTATTTAAGGAAAATCTTAAAAGTTTTAAATTCAAGACTTAGCTTTCACAAACCTACACCACTACCATCAATCAATCCTATTACCTACATTACTATTAAGAAATTTCACATTCGTTAAATCAAGTTCTGGGTCTCCGAATAGGCTCAAGTGGAAAAGGCTTTCGCTTTGAACACGGGAGCAGCCTAGCCAACTGTGACTGGGAGCCTCCAGGGGGCAGCAGTGAGAAGCTGACTCAGTGCTGCCAGGAGTAGGCCTGCAATTAGCTGGCCTGAGTTCTCAAGGTGCCAGGTAAAACAGTGATTGAGGCACACAACAAGATGCATGACTCAACGGGTAGATGCTTTTGGAAGGATTCCTACCTAATAATTGCAGATTTTTAAAAAAATACAAATATTTTAAATTAAGAGGTCATTTCAAAATTAAGTACATTACCAAGACTGAACTGATGTTTGAGAAGAACATCTGAAAGGAGAGAAGCGAATATAAAGGGCAAAGTTATTGAAACACATGCACTATGGTTGCTCCTGAAACCTGTCTGATCCTTTTTCAGACTCAGTCTTACACTTTCCAAAAGTTGTCAGCCGTCAGAGACAGACGACCAAAAAAGCTTGGACTCTAGAACAATCCAGGAGATGAAACCTGCATGTTTGTGTTGTTCTCCGTCCAAACCGAAAGTGGAATACTGTGTGCAAAACAACGTTCAACATCAAATAATGTGAAAGTAATGGCAAGAGTATGGCAATAATTAATGAGGGGATTCAAGGGGAGAGGTGACTTTCACCAGGTAGTCTCTCAAGTTTTTCAAGTTGCTGTGTGCTGTGTCATACTTTGCCTATTTGGACTATTTGTAACAGTTCTGCACATTATTGTAAAATCAACTTGGGCAAAAGTCGGCCCTGACTGTTGATAACACTGTCACACCTGGAGCAACTCAGCCATGTAGGTGGAAACATTTCACTGAGACACTGTGATAAGGGCTCTTTCCATCCTCACAGATGGGTTTCCACTGCACCATACGCTGGCATTCCCTTCTGACCATACCTGTATATTATTTGAGCTTGGGCCCCAATATGACAGCTCCCTGCCATGTACACTGTGTCTGCATGTGAACAGGAAAAAATGTATAAGCACAACACAGCAGAAAGCCCTTTCCAAGGCAGAGCAGTGTTTATATGAGCACATATACTGTATGCAATAAGAAAGGAACTAGAAAAGGACATGACAGCCCTCTTTCTCATTTCACTGCAAGTAAAGTACAGTCATAATCTCACATATTTTAAACCTACTGTAATACATAATGAAAGTCTTAATAAGAGAAGAAGATCTTCATTGAACATATAACAGGCCAGAATCAAACATTAGATCCAATATTCCAATGTCAAGCAACACGTTTTATACTTTTGCTCCAGTCTATGCTTTCTTTATGACCTCTACTATAAATACATTCATATTTTACCATTCAGCACAATGAAAAGAACATTTTACAAAGCATTTTTATAGCTAGTGGCGACATAGACAAATGTTGGGAAAGAATATAACAGTACTGTAACAGGAAGCATGTCCTACTGTATATCACAGTTTTTGACCAAGAAGAGATTACCGAGCCATATTTAATATTCAACTAATTCCATCCTCACACTTTAAAGGGGTCAAGTTTATTAATGTGGCTTAGGCGTTTTTTTCAAACGTCCACAGCTCTTTTTCAAGAAGTCTCTTGTTTTTCTGTACTGAATGCTCTGTTCACAGTGTGCAGCTCAAAGGGAAAGTGAGTCTGTGCATGTGCTGCATGCGGGCCCTGATCTACAGAATAACTCATCTGTGTGGTTTGTCCTGGAGCACATGGCAACAGACGCCATTGGCTGGAGCACAACACAGCATTTCCAGGGCAGACTTACTCATTCCAGTCAGCTGCCAGTTCCAAGTATAGCCCGGTATTGAACATCATCCAAAAAGGCACTCTTCCTCAGTGCGTTTTCTCACAGCAGGCTTCTAATTCATTCTCCTCTCTCCCAACGTAATTAGATACTGTGTGCTTAAGTGCACGCCAGAATACGCTTCATTTTTTCACATAGGTGTGAGTTACATAAATAGCTCTAAACCTTCTGTACTCTGCGCTTTCCTTCATTTTCGAAGGTTTCTCTGTCAGTAGACGATTGTGTTTCTGTCCTCGGGGGAGGCTTGGAGAGCTAAACTGAGTTATGGGAGGATTACCAGAACTCCCCAAGCTTTGAGGACTTACAGCCCACTGACACAGAGTGAAATGATGATGAAAAAGGACAGACAAAGATCTCTTCTGAACTTCACAGTACGATGCCCGAGGATGCCATCAGTCTGACACTGGTGCTAAAGCCCTTGCCGATTTGCTGCTACTCATTTATGAATACAATCCCAGGGTTAAAATAACAATGCAGACACTGAAGTCTGAGCAGTTCTTACAGTCCTAGGTGCTTTCTTTCTCAGCACCTAGAGCTTATTCCTTACCACAACAAGAAAAGAATAAATTGTCTGAAGAAATACACAATCTTCAGAGACATTTCTTTCAGTTTTGCTCCCTCCTCTTAAGGAATCAAGATAAAATATTTCAAACAGTTTCTGTTGGTTTATCTGACCAAGCAATTTTTAATTTTCTGGATCCCGTGTTTTCATCATGATGATGATTTTTTCAAATTGAACACCAAAGCTGCTGAGTAATAACGAGCAACAAGAGCGCTGTGGAGATGTAGGGGGTTACTCGTGTCCCACATACGGTATTTAAACTGAAGATAACTAAAGCCAGACTGAACATCCTAGCAACTGTTGCCACAGACTATACCTAAAGTCCTTTTCCAGATGTAGCTCGGAAGGAAGGAAACAGCGATAAAACAGAATTTTAAGGGAGGATGTTACCCATTTTTTTTTACCTGCAATTTTTATACACAAACCACATATGTATCTAAACAAAAAAGTTTCATTCTGGCCGAGATGAGTCTTTGTGCAAAGACTTCCATTTAAAAAAAAATTGAAAAATTACTTATACAGAGCCATGTTCTAGTTGGAGTTTGTGATCTTGATTTCCAGTAGTTTCCTCTGATTTGCCTCCAGTTGTGACCAGAAATAGCTCAGCAAATCTGTCTCACTGTGCAGTCCTTTCACAACCTCTAACTTCCAAACAGTTTCAGTTTCCTTCCAGACATATCTTAAGCATTCAAAGCAGATATCCAGAATTACTCAGGTTAAAAAAAATGTTTAATTCAACTCTCCAACTCTGTGATTCAGGGCCACTTTTTTAATGGCAATACATGTTAAGACGTGTGCTTGGATTTCTCTCACCTTTTCTTTTGTTCTCTCACTCTCTCATCTTTTCCACACAGGCTTGGCTACACAAACCACAAGTAATTGATTTAATGTTAAAAGGTCTACCTGAATCATATTTTCAATGCTGTGAACGTTTGGGCTGTTACGTACATTGAATCTACTGGGAGACCAAAATTTAGGGAACTTTGAACACAATGGCTGGACCTTCAATTTAGAATGAACTTGTTTATTGTTTTTTTTACCTAAAACACATGGAATTAGCTATTGTTTCTTTAAATCTCATTTCCCAGCCCTCAGTTTTGTACTATGGAGAAAGCGGAAGGAAAACCAGGTTCCTCTGACCCACCTTAACATCACACTATACATTTTTTGATAACCTGTAAATTATCTTAATTTTACAAAGTGTCTTTCGTGATACATCACAAGGTAACTGCTGTTTTACAATGTTTTACAAGACAAAAATCAACAAAGAAAGATAAGTATATAAATAGGCCATTAATTAATACAAATTAAAACCATAAATTAGACAGAAGTAAAAGTATAAAAGTAATTTATAAAGCCAAACTCTAAAATTGCTGACTGACTTGTATTATCTGATATGGGCTGGGCGATCATTCCACAGTCTTGGAGCTGTTTAGTGCCTCATAAGGGGAACTGAATGAAAGCCAAAATCCAAATCCACTTTATATTTCAGGGACGTAAACAGGTTTCAGATTTAACATATATACTGTAAGAATTTATTTGGCTTAGTCCAACATATTTTTAATTTCCACACTGAGGAACAGTCTTTACCTCGATTTAAATATTGTCAACTAGAACAGAGGCAGCAGTACAGACGACCAATGTTTTTCTATCTTCATGCCGATGAGAACCCCAAAGTACTAGAACAGGCAGCATTAAGTAATTTCCTGGCCAGATCAGAGAGATTAGTTAGCTGGAAAGAAAGATTCCCATAGAAAACTAAGCCAGAAAAGTGAGAAAGGGTTTAGTTAATTCTTTAGAGTGATGACTTCCTATTATTCTCTTTAACCTTATATCCCAGTAATAGAGGTAACCGGGCAACAGATAAACATGAAACATGAGGCAGGCTACCAAGTCTATGAGTCAGTGCACCATAATAATCAGCAACAGGGAACATGCAAGACAAGCTTCTCTCTGTGAAAAGCTATCAAAGTAAATTACCTGAATCCCTGCCCACACAGCAATTCAGAATAAACACTGCAGTGCGAAGAGAGATCACAAGTTCTCCAGGTGAGGAATCCTGGTCCTGGAGGCCTACACACCTGCTCATGTTTGTCGGAGCCAAGCTCTAGGTTCACATTAATCCTATTAAGTCAATTAAGGCTTTATTTGCGTAACTGGTTGTTCTCAGCTCTTAAACATATTGCAAGATGCTTTTTTCCATAAGTTCTAAATTTCTGACCAAAAAAAAACACTTGGAAATATTCCAACCAACCAACTTGTTAATTCAATTAAGGCTCCAATTTATGTAATTAAGCTCAGTTGGACAGGAAGCCAGCAAGTGTGTGGCCTCATGCCCAGCCTGAATAAGCAAGAATAACTTCTTAATTGAATAAGTGAAACTTGAGGCAAAATAAAGTCGCCACTACAACAAACTTCAGCAGTAAGTTTAAAATGTTGCCTGAGCAAGGTATACTGATACCTTCCATTCTCTGAAGAGAAGAAGAAAACTACCCACAATGAAAGAGCCCTGCTGTCAATGGTTGGAGGACACCATGAAACACTTCATTGATCTCCGCGGAGAGTCTGAAAAACCTGATGTGCTCAACTAAAAAAAAAACATCCAACTTATTCCAGTAAAATTATTTCCAGACCAGAAGATCTACTTCTGTTGCACACATTTGTCTGGCTCATCCAATATTACAGGAGTTCTCCGAAGGTTTGATGCACCGGTTACAATCCCACCCGATAGCTAATCAATCACAAAGGCAGCCTGGGGGCCCTCTTCTTATCAAACAGCAAACCTTTGTCTAATTATCCATCCATTAACAGAAATCATTCCTGTAGGGGTCCACGCAACTCACAGCCTGTCCCAGAAGCATGAAGTGGTACTACACCCTGGAAAAGGATTCCAGTCCATCGCACAGCGGACACATAGACACACATGCACTGAAGAACGATTCAGGTGCCCCAGCAGGAGCCAAGAGCCGAGGCAGCTGCGCTAACCCGTATTCACATCTGGACGATCTGGGTCCCTCTTCTGCTTGGCTCCAGACCTTGGTTCTTTCCATTTCTGGATCTGTTGTGTGTAATGAAGCAGCCAGACTTCTAAACAGATGTTGAAAAGCTAGGACTAATGACTCACTACACCCAACTAGGTACTGTATAAATACGGGTAACAGTTACCCTTTTCCCAGAATTCTTCACTTTATATTCCTCTATCCTGCCCTCCTCCCCAACAACAGCAGCTCCTTGGTTCCCATCACAGTGCATGTGTGTGCATGCGTGCACGAGGTGGTTCATATGTTACTGCCATATCTACGAACAAATGAAGTTCCCTCTTGGACTTAAAGCCTACCACTCCACTGCATCTACACTTGAAATTTAACATTTGCGTTCTGTTGAAACCTGAATCAAACTCTCCCCATTTCTTCTTTAATACTCTATGAACCTACACTGCTTGCTTCAACTCTTACTACAGGAAGCTACAGAGGCAACCTCTTATAAATTACCTGTCATTGTTGTATTTGCTGCATCAGTCCATCCATACAAACGGCACATTTAATTAAAGTGATGTGCATCAGGTAAACGCCAAGTAAAATACAGTGTGTGTTATTATTACCATTTTCTGAAAGCAAAGTCCAACTTGGCAGAAATAGGTTGACTTTAGGTTCAGGTTTTTTTTGTACCTGCATTAATAATGGTCATGACCTGTGCTTCTGACCCATCAGTCATATTGTGTCAATGTAAGGTAATACATCTGAACTCAACTTGAAAATCTGAGGAAAATAATTAAATTCGATTATTAATATTAAATCAGTCTAACTTTCGTAATTTCAGTCTAGCTGCTGCTTTCAACACTTCACAGGCACTGACAGCTTTCAGCTAGATTTGTGCGGTTTTGCTTTCAGCGGGGCTGAAACTGCCTGCAAACACAACTTTGCCTGAGGGTACTGACAGGGCCTGCCTTCCACCCCCTCCAGCACCACCGCGCTCCCAAACAAACACAAGTAAAGACCACCATCTGGCACCCCGGCCCAGACAAAAAACACACAATCCCCAGCACTGAAAAGGTTCCAAAACATGGGGGTTCTCCTCTCACACATTAATGACACTCTCATCTTTGTCTGACAACACAGATGGACAGTAAGCTACACAGATGCAGTTCTAGCACCCCATAGCAGGAGAAAGATCTGTAGATAGTAGCAGGGTAAACTACACATTTACAGCCAACAAAGGCCAAAAGCAAGATTTCAAGACTGCTGCCCGTTTAGCACTGGATAGCAAGATCGGCCTACATCATGGCAGACAAGTCACTAATACTCCACACTCTTCTCTTTCCAAATCAGAACTAGAAATAAGCACCTTTTTACAGCATTTCCACTGCCAACATTACATAAAAGAATGTACAGTACTGATTTCAGTGATGTGTCTGCTGCCACAATGTATACATATATGCCTAAATTGGTTGAATTATATTCATTTTCAGAATTTGTGAATTCTCTTTAAAATGACAAATTTCTTGATTCACTTGGTTGTTACCTTAAGCGAGCTTGGAGGCTGACGGAATTCGTCTCCCACTAAAACTAACCTCATTTGGCTTAACACAGCCCCATTAGAGAGCCATCTCTTTGGTCCCTCAGGGACAGGAAGTCCTGCAGCTGCCACTTATATGAGCTCCACTTGGCTTAAGAGACACTCAACACTCTGGCAACGTCACTTAAGAGGAAAAACATTACAATCTGCTTGAGCTTTATTGCTCAAAAGATGTATTTTACGGTGTGTAACTTTGCCATCCAGTGTCCACCATGGCAAGGAATAGGTGAGATGTGTTAAAACTGTATCAGAATAGGAATAAAGTGAGGTGTTGTACAACTGGGGTATGCAACATTTACAAGATGTTGGAAATGAGTAAAGAATCTGGACTGTCAGAGTGCAAAACTTTAAAATACATGGGCAGATCTTCTTCAACAGCCTTTGTCTTTAATTCTAACACCTTGAAAAGGTTGCAGACGTCCATCATAAATTTGACTTGGTTTAATTAACGTTTATCTCTGTAGATATATTTAGCATAAATAATAAGCATAAAAATTGACAGAATAATTAAATGAAAATCAGTTGCTGTTACAATGTTGCAGTCACCACACTTTAGAAATAGCTAGCAAGAAACAAAAAAAAATGTTGGAATTAAGATTTCAGTGTCTTGCGAGAGCGATGACACAACATCCAGTATGGTTATTACCATAATAACCAAAGAACAAATGTAACACTTTCTGTGAGATGAAAAGTCTCAGCTTTTCTCTCTCTCTGTGTCATGAATAACGACAAATTTTAACTGGAGTTACAGTTATAAAAACAGCCTGGAAGAGTATTTACGTGACACTATCTGAAGGGAATCAAACCAACATCTTGGGCAAAGGTTTCCATAAACAAAACCCCACCTTCCAAACAAACAATGAGAATACACCACTGGGACTTTGTAGTTATCAGCAACATACAAGAGTTTCCTTACTGGCACAAATTAAATAGATTTTCAGATCTGAATACTGGCCAAATTCCACAGAAGCATCTTACTAAATGGAAAGACTGATGGCTGCAGTGGAGGAAAAAAATATTTCTTTAACTCGGGCACTCAACAGGAAACTTCTTAGTATAGCTTCTAAACTTAACATTACACGTGATCTGACGATGAAGAAATATTCTACGCATGCACTTTGCTAATGCAATATTTCAGTTCTCCAAGTATAACAATCAGGGGTTAAAATAAGCAAGTGAGCACCAGTTCCAGGACTTGCTTGTCTTGTCATCTGCTTGTCAGCTGGTACTGGGTGCATAAACCAGTATACTTACGTCCCCTTAATCCTTGAAAATACAGACACAGCAACCTTCACAGGACATAAGCAATGTCTAAGAATTCTCAAAATGTAGCAGTAAGTGTTCTTGGTCGTTAATATCATGAATCCTTGTAGAATACAAGATGATGTACTGCAGATATGTTATTTGGGCGCCTTTCTGCAAAGTCATTACAAAACCTATGTCAGTTTTCACTGGGGCCTGTCTCTTGCGCGATTACAAAAATAAAATAAAACACTGAGGTTCTGCTTTAAAGTGTGCAGTAACAAAAGCAATGCATATTGAGGCACAGAAATTGGGATGGAAAATCAGAAATCCAGCAAGAAAAAACATTATCCTGATTATGAATTAGTGAATACTCAAAGGCCTCAACAACTCCCCATGATCCAGAATCTTATGCTGCGAAGTATGATTGTACTGATGTTTCTGTCCAGGGACATATTGTTGGAGACTGATTTATGATGCACAAACGAAAGTGCTGGTCTAGATTACACTGATATTCAAGTCCAGTTTAAACAAGTTGTTAAAATGTTTGAGGTTGGGTGGAATGTTATGTTAATATCATGTTAACATGATATCAATATAATGTTATGATATCTTAATATCCTAGAACCCAGAAAGAAGACAGCTTAATGCATTATATTTAGTTTTACGGAGAGGAGGAAATATAAAAATACTCCTTCCATGATTTAAGCAACTAAGATTGCAAAATAGAGATAAGCATGACAGTGTTGACAAAAAAGGGAAATTATAAGCTTGATTGCACCAAAAGAATAACTTTCCTTAATTGTGGAGCATAGAACACACTGACAAGCACATGGCGCTGGGTCTCCTGTGAAGTGTTGGAGCTGCTTGGTTGGTTATTTCCTGTCGCTATTCTTCCTTTTCAGCTCTCCTGCTCTACAGGGCTTGGGGACAGCCTAGAAAAGCACTATTAATATCACAGATTGAGCACAGCGCCCTTGAACAACCACCAATATCAAACACATTCCACTTGCTTTCAGGTGTCATTCTTAACATGTAAAACGGCAGAAGAGAGAATTCATACGAAAGTTATTGCCGATGTTTAATATGCATGCACATCCATAAAAACACAAGGAATATAGAGTTTAAACCGATTAAAAAAGACAATTCCCCTTTGTAGCGTCATTGAAAATGAACAAACACATACATACGACAAAAGCAAACATACTGGACATATGGCTCAGTCTATGAGATGTTCAAGAACATCTGATATTTTACAAACAGGAGGAAGCTATTGGACTATAGCTTGTTTGGTTGTCAGTAGCAAATTAATCTGAGGATCTTGTACAGATGTTTTCTAAAAGCCAGAGAATCTATCATTTGTTTCAGATTCCCACAACCTTCTGGAAAGAAGTGCCTTCTGTTCACAGTTTTAATGCACTAAGTTCCTTAGTTCCCATTGTCTTTAATTGTTGTTGTTGTTGTTGTTGTTATAATAATAATAATTAATATTAAAGACCTTTGTTCTGAACCAGCTCTCTTGCAAAAAGTCACAAAACACACTCAAAACCACTGATTTCATTTACAAAGTGAGTGAGTCTTGGTTATGTCTTATACATTTTGAAGGCCATATTTAATACAAACAGCTCACAAAGGTGCAGATGTTTCAGGTTAAGTGTCTTTTGGAGAAAAGAATCTACACTCCTTTTCCAAGAACATATTTCTGGCACAACTGTAAAACCCTGAACTCTTTGTTTTTGATGCCACATGTTTTAAAACACAGGTACGGTAGAAAAGCTTGCTCTTTTTGTGGTATGCACTGATACTATTTCTATTGGCATGACAAATGCTTCTAAGAAAACAAATCACACAATAAGGAGACTGTTTTTTTGGCTGAAGCTGGCTGAAGTTTTAAAAGATGCACATGCATTTTAGAAATAAACATACAATGATGTGCTGTTTTTAATTTGTCTGAGCGTTTGTTTTACATTGTGCATTTGTGGACCAGCTTATTTTCACAATATCACATATTCCGCAGACATCTAGCCAGGTGCGCTGCCTTCTTTTCCTGTACTTGTTGCGGACTTATATCAACACAAAGTCCCAATGTGAAAATCAACATGCTTGTAGAACTGAAGAAACTGTCGTTTTTCCATCATTAAAACTCCAATACTGGCAATTCCACAAATAAAATGAAAATTATTGATACACTGTAAACATCCTCTATTTTTTGTGAGTGCTACATGTTCTGCTGAATGACAAAAAGTATTTTATACTTTTATAAGTATTTATACGTTTTGAGTCCCATAATCTTACTCTTGTAGTTCATCTTTGGGAACATGAAGTATTTTCCTCAAAAGCACTCAGATATTCATTTAGGATTACCTATTTTTTTTTTATACGGGTCATATTATGTTTTTTAACTTGCACTTTTAATTCCCCTTTGACAGTTTTTGTTGCCTACATTTTTCAGCTGTTATTACCACAAAATCTCCTTTGTATTGTTTAAAACTACTTTTAATAACAGAAATATGATTTTAAGAATTACGCTTTACTATACACCCTATATACAGCTGACAAAGACATTCAGGGCTCAAAATTTTAAGAAGGGCACTCAGGAATATAGGTCATATACTGAGCTCTTAAGGTAAATTATTTTCTGCTCATTTGAGGTGCAATTGATTTCTGATGGTCCTAATGCTTCTGAAAAAGAATCCCCCTTGTATAACAGCACAGACATTCAATGAAAGGCTTGGGGAAGCAATTGAGCCGTTTGCTGAGTGAATATGCTCAAAGCATCACAGTGGTAATGCAACCTTAGAAATGTGAGCCTTATTATTAAGAGCAGTAATAAAAGGTTTTCTTTTCACTATTTCAAGAGCAAATATAACTTTAAACATTTAAATATAAAGACAGTAACACCTACTAAAGTAATACTGTCATACCATGAAATTAGAATTCTTGACCACAACATTAGGAATTCCCTCTGAATTCATCTGCCATTAAATCCAAACTCATTTGGTTGACACAGCCCCATTACAGAACCATCTTTTTGGTCCCCCAGAGACAACAAAGAGAAAAATATTAAAATGTGTTTGAAATTTATTACTTTATGTTATTTTATGGCTAATTTGTCCAGGGTGGTAGGGAAGACATGATTAAAAATGCCGTAGCATTGAGTTATACAACCTTTCCAACAAGAAAAAAAGTGAAGGAAAAAAACAAAGAAAAAAAATGTACAACATTAGGCCTCTATGTGTTTGTGTTTTCCACTTGATCTTCAAATATGTGTGCTCCATTCAATGGCAAATCAATCAAATTGAAGAGGGGTTAGAGAACAACTCAGTATAAAAGAGGAAAAACCCAATTCCTGGAGGGCCAGCTTTTTTCCAAGGCTCTGAGGCATTTTACAAGTGCCTGCAGTGTTAATGACTGAGGGTTTAGAGCTATCAGCTGTGAAAAAACCTTAAGGAAATTCCTGTGTCAAAATAATTAGGTTAATTGTCTAATTGTCTAATTAGCTGCCGACGTTGGAGAAAAAAAAAACAGAAGATACAAACCTCCTGGAAATGAACCCGCAGAACTGGAAATAATTTATCTTTTTGTTATTTTGGGCGAAAAATGCCCTTCCTGCATCAGAAAGTAGGTTCCCTTTCCTCAGAGGTGGCTGTGCTGCCTTAGTGGCACTGTGCAGGGCTCCACGTTTCTTTTAAAACATGTTCTCAGCATGATGTGGGAATCTCTCCTTTAACATGTGTGATGCTGACAGGTATCGCTTAAAGCACAACATTCTTAAGACAGGGACTACTGCAGTCTCAGTCCAATTGCTTTAACCAGCTATTACCGTATGTTTAGTGTCATCGCTGTTCTCAATAGATCATTACGTTTTATATCAACTGCATTTGGTAAAAATGAGTTAATGACCTAACCAGGTTATTTTAACCATTAATTCCAGTTATTTTTACATGGGTTAGAGAACTAGACAAACTGGATGGTAGTCTGATTGGGATGCAGTCTGGAAGAACATTTTTTTCTTCTGTAAGTTTAGCACATCAGCTTAAGCACCATGCCAGGGTTTCCAGATGAAGACTGCTTCTGATTCTCTCTGCCACACACACAAACAAGGAGAGTGCTGGGAAAAGGTATTTAGTATAGCACATTGACCACATTAACCCCAGTGTTTTGACTAAGCTTGACATTCATGACTTAAGAGTTTTAACACTCTTGAAAAATTGTTGAAGAAGCAAATACACTGAAGCTTCATCATCCCTTTATATTTACAGGAGCAGTTAGCATACCCCCTTCGTTTTGCACTTACTACTTTTATTCATGGTATCCTATAACATAGAGGGTGCTACGCCAACTTTTGTATGTGAACTTTTCATGCAAAAAACATTAGATGACATTAATTCAGCAACTGCTTTATTGAAAACGTATTCAGAAATCCTCTGCTGTACACAATTACAGGTCTCCTTCTATTCAGGAAAGTTTAATGATACTAGATTGTCAGTGTCCATTGTTGAAATTGTTCAGATGAAATAGTTGCCATGTGAATGTGCTGTTACAGTAACCTTATATAAGAGCATAAATATGAAAGCTTTGTGAAGTGACACAGCAGTCTCAGTCATCTCTTTCCAATGTTGTGGCTAAGATGCTTTTATTTAGAATATCCCCCCAAAAAATCAAACTCCATAGAAAATGAAAAGCAGGACATCAAAATGACCCCCTTTGGAGTCCTATCTAGACGTTAACACAGACACTCCTCTGTGGAGGACAGATCTGGAGGTGTGGCTACATGATATTACAAAAGGAGAAAAAAAGGTTTTACTTCAGATTCTTTCCAGATTTTCATGCCTTCCCTCACAAAAACCTTTCCAAAAAAAGAGAACACAAGATTAATCACCCACAGAGCTACAGGCTGCATGTTCTCAAACAAAAGACTCTGAGCTCTGGTTTGCCACACTCTAAACACGGATTTAACCTGACAAGGTAAAGGATTCCATTGGCCACCATTCTTACCCATGGCATTGTGGGAAAGGTAGTTCCTACCAACTCTGCTACACTTCATGAACTACTCAATCCCTGTGTTTTGGCTAATACTTTGTCACAATAAACACACACAAGTTTGTACATTTTATTCAGTGAATGTATCTATTTACTCCTAAGAAATGTATATCTAGCAAGGGAGTGATAATTACATGGGTAAAAAACAGCATTTTAAGACTACTGCACCACATATTCTAGATGGTTGCACAGCTGTACAAGGGAGATATGATTATTTGAAAATAATGTGTTAACAATTTAATTAATCATCACCAGAAATTGCCCATTTTCCTCAATTAAAAGTTAAACTAAAAGACTTTAATTGTAAAACAGATGAAGATTTAAACTTTAATCTTAAATGTATTTTCCAATATTAAATTTAAGTATGTAAATAGTGTACAAGATTACGCTATTAGTTCCACTGACTACAACAGTGCTTTTGCTGAGCATTTTCTTAGGTAGTGCTCAAGTTTTGTGTATAAACATTTTAAGTTTATAGGGGACATGTAATATCCAACTCCATTGTATCTGACTAAGTTAAACAATCAGTGCAGCCTGAATGGCCATTAAAATAGTCCTTAATCCTTCTCAAAGATGCACTCCCTCATTCCTTTCAGCGTTAAACAGGCAGAAACAAACAAGTAAGGGAGCTACAATCTGCTAGTGTACCACCACACATTGCATTTCTCCTCACAGGAGAGCTCACACACAGAGGTGTGCTGTGTGAAAAAGGTAACTGCCATATAATTTCAGCTATCTAGACTGTCAGCCACCTTCCTAACAAAAGGAGCTTGAATGAAGCTGCTTCAAATTTATTCCAAAAACATTTTATGAGCAGGCTTATTGAAGTCATAACTCGTGTGGTTTGTTTCCAGATCTGGGTCCCTTCCTCTGCAGTGTTATCAAATCCCCACCCAGCCAGCATTCCTCTACAAGCGGCACTTTTGAAACCACTCATGGTCATGCTGTAGCTTTACAGATGATTTTTGATGGGAGTGATCAATGCTGGCTACAATCATCGTAACATCCAGCAGCTATATCACCCTGCAACTCACAATTGGCAAACCACTGAAGCTGAGGAGGTATGTGCCTGGCCAGTACCTGGACAAGAGACCTCCTGGGAAAGTTAAGGTTGCTGCTGAAAGAGGTGTTAGTGAGGCCAGTAGGGGGCGCTCACCCCGAGGTCTGCGTGGGTTCTAATACCCGAGTTTATTGATGGGGACACTATACTGTAAAAAAAAAAGTCACTGTCCTTCGGTTGAGACGTAAACTGAGGGCCTGACTCTCCATGGCCATTTAAAATCCCAGGCTGTTTTTCAAAAAGAGAAACTTGAAAAACAAACAAAACAATTGTCCTGATAAAATTTCACCCTGGCCTTTACCAATCAAATGAAGAAAGAGGTATCTGTAAAAACATTGCGACCAGTTTAAATGGATGTATTGTTTCTCCATTTAGCATCATAGAAGATGCTTAATCATTTCTCATTGGAATTCCACAGCTTTAACAAAACGAAAGGACTTTCTGGGTAATAACTAAATGTACTGCTTTAACTTTATGCTTCAAATCTATCTTTAACACTCAAATATATGACACTTGATTGCACTGCGAAAGAAAAATGGCATTTAAGCCATTTAAAACAAATAGTCTAGCTATACAGTACGCATGACCTAAGGCACACTGGTATACAGTTCAGATTAGCTAATATGGCACCCTCAATGAATTTAAAACAATACCCCTCTAGGCAAACATAGAAGCAATAAAAAGACCTTTAATTTTACTCATTTATTAAAATATTTTAAAATAAAAGTATAATTAAGAGCACTAATTCTTTAAGCAGCTGACTCTGCTGTCCTGGGATCACTGAGTGCAACAGACACTTGGAGGAATATTCTGGATTACATGGAAATCCCCATCATAGACAGACTGCTGCACTGGGGAACTTTAGACGTCTGCCTACGATGAAACTACAGCCCGAAGGACAGGGCCTCCACTTAAAAATTGGTATTAACAAAGTGGAAAAGCCTAAGCTTCCTAAACCAAAGAAATAATTCTGATGTATTACTGAATAACATGATTAGCTAGTGATTAATTATCATGTTTGATGTGTGACTGAGATCCCTGCTGTCAACATGAATAACTTGACTTTAGTAACTGTAACTGTTTACTTGTGTCATCTATGGGTATTTTACAGAACTAAGCTCAAATGATATTTACTGATATTTTTAAGACAGAACAATTCGACTGACCTAATCACTGGTAATTTATTAAGAATTACAAGTTTAAAAGTAAAGAATGCCTTGTTCCACAGAAGTATAATTTTGTTGCAGGCATCAGGCTACTCCTTGTTATTTTCTGTAAACCCTTTTGACAAGGGCAAGCTTTATTGCATAGGCTATCAACAGTACCTTTTGTCAAGAATGCCCTCTTACAAAAATATCTTCCACTAGTATACAGTATAGTTTTACTAGCCCTGAATAGAAACACCTTTTAACAGCTGTCATGTCAGCAGAAAAATGGTGCCCAATACCAGGTTTCTCAAGTTTAAACAGCACTTTGAGAGGTCATGTTATAATTTATCACAAATACAGAACAATATGTACAGAAAAAGTAAGACAATACCCCAGTTCTTCACTGTCACACTGAGTTCACTGATCTCATAGACAAACAGAAGACTGTGATGTCACAGGGGTCAGTGACAGCTGCTTTAAAGCGACAGTGCAGAGCCTTAGAAACGGGATCAAATAACACAAAAGAAAACATTCCGAATAGTCCACCACAGGTTGAGAAAGCATATGAAAATAAAACAGCCTAAGTGAAAGGCTGCCTTTGAATCTGACATTAAGTGCAACATGTGATCTCATCTGCACCACAGGCAGACAGAGGCTGGGTCACAATGGACACGTCTGTTTACACTGATAATAGGATCAAACATGTGTGCATTTCAGTTTAAATGCAACCAAATCTGATGCATTTTTATTTGCCCTGCAAATCTGCATTTGCCGATCAGATTTTTCCTCGACACATATCAGAATTATATTTGTATGTTAAACACTTAGGGGAGATTAAATAAGAAATGCATGGTATATAACTTTCTCTAACGTTCAGGTTAAATTCACCTGTTAGGGGCCTGTTCATCAACACGAAAGCTGCAGATCACACTGTGCCAGCTTTCCTGCCCTCAACTCAATCAAAGACAGCTGTTAATGACATTCTCAAACTGTGAAGTGAAGAGGAAAGGGGTCTGGAAGATGCAAATCATTAGGCAATTAAGATTTATTAAATCCAACCATCAAACCAATGACTGAAATGCACAAGACTCATTATCTTTATTTTTATTGCTGCATACTTTTAATTTTGATTGGACTATATTGTTATACATTGATGAATGAAAGCATACATTATGATCAGCAACTACTATTTCAACAAATGTTTCTGAGGATTAATCAGTTACTGAATATCTTTTAGAAAAGGTAATTTGAGCTCCATTTTAGAATACGTCATTATTTGTTGTATTATTTGTAGTGGAGACACGCTTTACATTAGCAGTTTCAAATTTACGGTATTGTCAACAGGAAGTCATTTCAAATCAAACACATTCAATTCCTATTCTGATAAATAATAACTTCTGCTAAAGGATCAGGGTGTGGCGCTTAAGAGCCTTGCTCACTTCCTACACTCAGAACAGTTCTTCTCAGTGGTTAAAGAAAAAAAACATAACTTTTAACAGACTGTAAGCTTACATTTTAAATGGTCAAATATTTTCTTTTAACATATGCCACATGAAATATTTAGGGATATCTCAAATCCATTTAACCAAATTATGCCATACAGTTATGTTTTGACACAAAGGAAATAGCTTGAGTAAGATTTAGTAGTAAAAGTTTTAGCCATTATTTAATTTTTTTTTTGCTTGCACAAAATGAGTAAAAACGGAACAGAACAGCACAGTTAAAAATCTCATTAAACTTTAAGGGGCCAACAGCAGGACCACCCTCGTGTTACAGGGAGTGTTTTGAAACACATTCCACATGTGCAATCTTAGGATTAAACAATATTAATTGAAACCCGAGAAAGGTAACAAGTCAACAACAAACCCAGCTCTTCAATAACACAAAGGATCAACACAATAATACACATGTAGCCCTTTGATTGTTTTCTTACATGTTTATTCTTTAAATATTTTCTGAAGAGAAGAGAATCTAGAACAGAAATGCCTGTATTTTAATTCGGGGGGGGGGGTAACGTCTTGTATTACAATAGGCCTCCTGCACAATACGTTTCCCCAGAGGCTCCTGAGTACTGAGCTCAGCTGTTGCAGAGCTGCTCAGATACAGTCACCGCCGATCCCAAGCCAGGCCTCTGCTCCAGGCAATCTTTAAAGGCATTTGTTTTCCAGTGCTTCATCCGAAGTGGACAACAATTTTAAAAACAGGAGGAGTGGGACCCTGTTACGTCTGACACAAAAGGCTAACAGCACTAATATCTTCAGTCACTTTTACTCTAGGCCTCCCCAGGGAAGTGTGTAAGCAGACTAAAACTCTGTTGAATTCGAATACAAAAGGGCACTGGCCGCAGGATGCTCTGCATAGCATCCTGCCAAGAAACAGCAGTGGAGCCATTTCTCCAGGTCTCAGAGCAGGGTCACTTCTAGAAGACTGAACACTTCATCGTTCCCTAATTTGCCCTCCCTCCGTCAATGCTGCCTTTGCATTCTTAGCTGCTGTCAATAATGAGGAGTAAAAATAGCACTGGGGTGACGCACAGATAACAGTGGTCTTCTGTCCCCAGGGAGAGGAGAACATACAGTACAGAAAAGATGACCGAGCTCTCTTATGCAGCAGAGTTGCCGGATGGGACTCCCTCCAAAATGTCAGCCTCCCCTTCGCCCGAGATCTACAATACATTCTTCAGGTTTTCATTCACAGTTGAGATATTTTCACTCTTTATTCAGCCTTCAACTATTGGTGAACCGAAGACTCCCTATAAAACCTTCTGGGTTGTGCTCTGGGATCACAGGTGCAAGTCTGTATCGTATCACTAGGTGACTGTGACCTGGCTTTCCTAAACAGTGTTGCACAATTACCTGCACCCTGCCAGTGGTAGAGTGGGAACAAATTGTCACGATCGCAAACCCCTCCTCTTAAGGGCGCTCCAGCCCTTCCTCGTTTGCCTCATTTCCCGCACCTGTTCCTTGTTCCTACCCGTTTCAGCTCACCCTTAAAAGCCAGACGCTCACTTCACTTGAGGCTCTGCATTGGTTCCCACATCGTGCGAGCCCGGGACCTGGTTGCGCCTGGCTCCGTTATGTTTTTAAGTTTCTATGCCTGTTTCTGTTCCCCTTGCCGGTTCCGACCCGGTTCCTGTTTTTAATCTTTTGTCTTGGATGGATCACCTGGCCATGGACTTTTGCCCATATTTTGGATTCGCCTGTGGACTTATTCTTTGGATTGTTTGCCTCGGCCACACCTTCCCCGTACACCAGCGCACCAAGGACACACCCCCTGTCTCCATTCCCATCTCCTGCATGACTTTTTCCCGAGTGTTTCCTCACTACTTCGGATTGTGTCGTCCGCATAGGGTCCGGAAAGAACTGTTGTGTGACACAAATGACCAAGGCTTTCTCTCAGTTCTCAGCCTCACAGCAAGCCTGACAGCCTCGGTGTCAGTGAGTGACGCACCTCTCCTCCAATCAGTATTGAACCTTTGGCACAGGGCGGTGCTCTCTGTGATGCGTCAACAGGCTTGAAGGTGGCAGAGGGGTCTGTCTACACTTCCTCATTCTCCCCTGTGTGCGGCCACAGGTTTGTAACTGTGTGCCAAAACATGAAAAACACAGAACTGCCAATTCCATATCAGTGGTATAAAAATAATCATTAGAAATGAAATCTTTTAGCTAATTTAAAAAATAGCAAGCAAATGGGAACTGGTGGATGAAAGTCTGTAACACAATGTATATTCTGTGTTTATACATGTTGAAAACAATATTTTGTTTTCTTGAGATAAAAAAGCAACTGCTTCTCAAAAAATCATTGTTAATAATCCTAAATCTTGTGGATTTTTTGCTTAAATGCTTATAATCAGCAAATGGCTTTAACAGCTTTAAGAAGGAATCAAATAATTATGGAACAAGTAATAGGTTTATTCCATGCTGAAAAGAGAAGAAAGAAAACACAACGTTTCGGATGTGGAGCCTTGTTCTGAAATGTTGTTTTCTTTCTTCTCTTTTCAGCATTTAATAAACCTTTTACTTGTTCCTTTGCAGCCTACGCATGCTGAAGCAGCTATCCACCTGTACTACATCAAATAATTATGCTGATCTGAAAAAAATAGAACAACCAATCGTCTTTTTAAGCCTGTAAAGCAAAAGGTTTTGAGAGCCTGTCTTTTGTGCAACCAATTAACAGACCTGTCTAATTTAAGAGACTATATCAAGTGCGTCAGTTGTGTTTAAATATTTCTTTCTGTTAGATATACAAAATATTAAAAATCAATGCCCTGTATCTAAAATGACAGACTACCTAAAGCAAATAGTCCAGCTTTTCTTAGTAATGTACACATCCTTAAATTTGTGCAACAAAACTTCATTTATTCCTTCAGTTTTGAATTTTGGCCTTCGAAGACTCCATTTTAAAACTTTGTTTGCTGCAAGGCTAACACAGAAAGGAAGTCTAAGTAGGTCCTTTTATGTTGAAAGCCCCATGAACACTTTGTTAAGAGAAAGCCTTTTTCATGCTCAAGTGATTCACAGGCCCAGGTTTTTGCTCAAGTGCATTTAAATTAGATTATTGTTTAAGTACAAAGAACCTTCTTATTCTGCCATTTACAGAACTGTTTCTGTAAAGACAAGGAAAATGTCACTAATATTAAGAATATTCACTTCTCCTCAAACACTGAAAAAGAACATTTTAACTAAATCACTCAACAGGAAAATTTACAAGACACAAAATATCTCAAACATTTTACATATTGAACTGCTATCAAAAATAAAAAAAAATATTATATCCTCAATCATATTTGTGGCAGGAAAACAGGAGTGAAAATCAACATATGAAAAGGAAGAGACTCAGCCTCTTCTTTGCATTACACAACTCAATTTCTTTTATTGGTTTAAAAGGAGGCCATAACCTGCACATTCAGCACTATTAATTTAAACGTCATAAAACACATTTCTAAAACATGACCAAATACTTTGTGAAACCTTCTAAACCATGATTAAACGTTCGACATTGTTTACTCTAAACATTACATAACAGGGTGAGAATTTCATAGCTCACACAAACATCAAAAAATAAAAACAGGAGTTCAACAAACGTGGTTGAAAAGGAACCCAAAGTCTGCACTTTCATCAGCATTTTTTCCCGCTGTACTTCTTTTCATATATTGTAAGGAATTATAATTTAAAACATTTGGAGAGTGATTAATATTCAAAGTTTAATTAGGAAAAAGTGTATTTTGTGCACATTGACAAGAGTTTAGAAAAAACGCACCCAAGAATGAATGCATCACTAAGCAAACCTCCTGTTTTCAAAGGTCTCTGAAACATTGTTGTCAGTCATCTGTTAATTCTCTGAACATTCCCCTCCACAAAAGAAGCTCCCAATGTCTTTAGCAAAGAGTGTTGACACTGAAACAGAAACTGGCATCTACCTGTGCTCTACAAAAGTGAATTCTAGCGTAGACTGAAATTACAGGTTTTGAATAGAAAAAAGAGGGACCTATGCATTTTAGTATTTTCCTATTATTAGTATTTTAAAAAACTTTTGAAATTCTCTTGACACCAGCCAAACTGCTAAAGGCTGCTCTGTTTATCATCATTTGCAACACGAGAAGCAGGAGGAACTGATTTCCAACTGCAGACAGGCTGAGTCACGACGGTGCTGGTCCTAAAATCTCTTTGGTATGTTTTTTATCTACATAACAACCCTAAAAAAACATCCACAAGTTCAGTATCATGTTTAGAGCACAACCCTATAAACAAACAAGGGGAAAGAAAAAAAGGAGTTTTCATGCAAACTATATGCTTTATTACACAACAGTGTAACTTGACGCTACTACAGACATGGGCGCAGGGGAAAGGGTAGGAGGAATGCTGATGGTAAAGATTTAAAACCTAAGATGAGAACAGAACGATTTCTTCAAACAGGAGAGATCCCAAGACACAGTTTAACGAATTAGACCATCTTTACAAAGGTGTCAAGCCTTTATAAGTTAATTCAAACGATCAAATACAACTGTGTTACTTTGGGTAAATACGTACATGTGATAAATAAAAAACTGACAACAACCACAGAGACAGAAACTCTTGGATCTAATAAATGTTTTGAAAACCCTCTTTTTCATTTCTATAATGAAGACATTATACCCACAAAATGTTTTACCAATCTGAACAATCTTCTCTAACTTCCTTTACATTTCTTTTCTATTTGGTGTCCACTAGTATAGCTCTGCATGCGTCATTTAAACTAAATGCTTGGTTTTGACTACCACTGCATTTGAAAAACGCACCCAACTCAAGACCATCAGCCATTTTTCCCCCCATTAAGTTTTGAAATATGATAATTTCCTCATTACACTTTAGTAGAAGTAGGGCCGCTTGTTTGGGTTGTCTGTTTCACAAACTTTGTGCCCTGCACTTCTGAAATGACTACATGAAAGCTGTGAAAAGGTTATTTGAACGAAGCTACAAATGGTCATAAACCTATCACACATAGTAAACAACACAATACAACAACATCCTTAGAAAATGATATCACAGGCAGATGGTAATATATACTGTAGCAGTTCATGATCAGACACAGTTTCAACTGAAAGCTAAAGGCAGACCTGTAGGTGGAGAGGAGTCAGGTGGGAGTGTTAGAAAGAAGACAACATGAAGGACTTGATAGCTGACAAGGACTGTCTGCAGACACAGCCCAGTAACAATGGTCCTGGTATGTTCAAGGGGAACTTTATTTTGCAGTATGGTTTTTCTGCATGTTGTTTTATCATGCTGTCGAGTGTTTATGAAAGAGTAATGACGGCGTTCTTGAGCCTCATTCAAGTGTTACCATGAGAAAGGCTAACTGGACAACCACAGATTAAGCTAGTTATTTCAATTTTGTTCAGCGTGTTAAGATTATATAAGATTAGTCTATAACAAATAGACTGTTGCTTCAGCAAAACAAAATGTTGCACTTGTGGTTACTGTGGGGAAACACCACTGCGGTGGTGTACAGAATGGTCAAAAGTCACAAAATTTATCTGGGATAAATTCAAATCCAGGACGGACAAACCGGGGAAAAGCCAATTAAAAACGTCTGGTTTCATAGTTTAGTATGATCAGTATCACATATTGTTAGTGATCAGTGTTATCCCTACCTAATATCCAGTGAAACTACTACATGTGACCAGGGCTGGATAGTTAATTTTATTCTTGTGTCACGAATATAGGCAATAAAATGACTTTGTTTTCTTTTCCAGCCATTCAATTTTATTTGCTCCATTCTGGTCTCAGATGAGGTGAGTGCTCAATTAAGCATTCCAACAGATAATTTAAAAAGAATGGACTTTGCTGAACATTTCTGAAGTTTATGAAATCTTGCTATCAAACAAAATGCTTGAGTGTTCACTTTCACAGTTGACAGCATTTAGTAGTATATATCAATTGCAGAAAAAAAACAATTATCCAGATTTTAGACACAGGGAAGACTAGCAATGTCCAAGCACACAACACACTCTAGTAAGCAAACAAAAGAAAACATTATTATGAGACTCCATTACAATAATACTTTTTTTGCAGTTCCCTACAATCCCTCAGTAACTTAATATATGTTTTTATCAGAACATCTGCAAACAGATGAGCATGCCTGCATATATTATACGGCCTAACAAAGCCCATTTGCAGTTCTATTAAATCTTAATGCTGGTCCTCCATCACAAGCTTTATACTTTAATGTGTCTGAAGTTGGCTTTAGTGTACAGCTGTGATAACCCCTGTGTTTCATTACAGAGTGTGTGGGAGGAGAGAGGGGAGCAGATCGCTCTGTAGTAGTATCTTGACATCCCAGAGCAGATATCAACATCCACTTTAAAAATAACCCCACATACACTTAGGACCATGTCTCTGCAGAAGAGTGATGGCCCCATACCACATTCTGTTTTCTCTGGGACTTGTGAGTGTAAAAGTGGTCTAAAAATTCATCACTGCCCGTTGGTTTCTCTGAAATGATAAATTTGTTAAATTACAGAAGCACAAAGGCTTTACTGTCTGCGAAAAGTGCCGAAGCCTGGAACTGGATCGTGTTAAGTTACACTGCGAGATATGGTTCTAAAAATATAGGTGATGATTCAGCCAAAATGATTCAGATTCTGAGCACGACACAGTTAAGGAGAGAAGCAAAATTATGGTTTATTGGAGAGATGGCTTGCAAATTGCTTTTATAACATTTCGAGACTGATGATATTTTTCTCACTTGCACAGCAAAAGCCCAGCTCATGAAGAGCCAACAGCTTACTCAGTGAAGCCTCAAAACCAAATGCGGATTTAAAAGAAACCCAGTTCTTGCAACGCTGGCTTGAAATGGTTAGAAGGCAGGGTGTTTGCCAGTACTAGTGCTGTCGGGCAAGTTTAGGTTGGGAAACAAACATGGAAGCTATGATACACTCCATTTTCCCTGTCAGTGACTGCACATTACAAGAAGGCACAGTCGTCAGTTACTTGAAAGTGAGTGCCTTCACACAGCACTGTCTCACACAATCCGTCAGCATGTACCATCCCTACCCTCAGGGATACCGTACATTAATGGTTAAAGGAAATATCTGTTTCCAATGTGACTATGCAAAACCACAACCTCCACCTGCCTGGGTGTCATGGAAATTTACTTGCTGTTTATCTTTTCTGGTCAGTCTTTGTTTGCGATTCCAGGTTACATCAAATCAGGATTTTGTAAATAGAAATTCAGATGCAAATGTACTGCAGCCAAGCTTTTAGAAAGACTTTTCCAAATCTATATGAAAGTTTTCGGCTAAACACTCACTAGCCAACATCTGAGAGCTTTTTTTTTTTCTAATCTGTGGACTTGGCATTCAAAACAAACCACAAAGACCTAAATGTAAAGCAGTCGGAACATCCTGGTAGATTCTAATGTACATTAAATAATCTCCCCAAAAAAGAAAATCTTAAAAATTGAAATAAATGGACTTTAGGTCACACTGACATACAGTATAAGAGAAAGCAGCAAGACAAAACCCTTGTAAATTCAACAAGATGTTGTCATTGACAGATCGTATTCAACAAATATTTATGGAAATCAATTGTGATCCTTGGCTACTGTATATGTCATTTCTGTCAAAAGGATAATCAATTGAAAGTCTGTGCTTATATATCAACATCAATTTGTTTACTATGGCTTCCTACACATAAATTTGCACTTGCCCTGTGTTACATCTGCTGAATTGACTTGAGCTCAGTGCTCCAACTTGCAAAATAATGTACCCGTTTTTCTGCTGGTTAAGCAGTATGTAACAAGCACGTTCTGATCCAATACAATTTAAAGCCTTCATTTCTGCAATTATGAGCAAGATACACAGCTCTCTTCCTGCTCCATAAATCATCTGACACACACCTATTGTTTTCGCTCAGACTGAAAGCCTCCTTTCAGAGTTTGCTAACCAGTACTACACTCCAATGAACAAGTTCCAGTAGAGTCCAAACACAATTAGTGAAATTTCACCAGAGGGCAAAAAAGTCCAATCTAACCACAAGATCTATTAATCGCAACAGACTTATTTTTCAGATAAGAAAAACCATTTTAATTTTAAAAGAAAAATGTCAAAAGCAATATACACGATCTATAAATACTATACAAACAACTACATACTCAAAAACAATATTACTAACTATGCAGGATTCCATTGCTATATACTCATATACTTCCTATGTACATCCTCAAAAACCCAGTGAAAGCAAGCGGAAAACTACCGCTTTGTAGGGTTTCTAAATATAACCCAAGTTGTCTGAGGTTACCGTTATATTTACAATGTTGCCCTTTCGCAAGAAAAAAACCGCAATTAAAACACAATCAAAGTGCTTGAAATCTTGGCGACTTTAAGAAGCTGATACAGGTTAAACTGTCGGAGGCGGCTCTAACAGGTATCACTGGAAGGGACAGTGCACAACACGAGCGGCCTCCCCTTTCCTCTCTCCCATCTATTTTTACAGCCTGTTGCACTGGAATTTTGGATGGAAGCCAGCGGCTCTTTCCGCAACTCTCTGTATCCCGGGCTTGGTGGTCAATTTTCTGCACTGCGCTGCGGGGAACAGTGTCGCACAGCATTGAGAACGGCCTCGAGGAGGCGCGTGAAGTGTTATTCAACACACCTGTTGTTTTTTTTTCCGCTTCTAAAACTTGGGAGGAATGATCACACAACACAGAAGTACTCTAAGCCTCGAGAAAACCGAACTACATGCGTGCTTATCCGGCATTTAGTTCTTGTGCGTCAAGGTCTCGCTGATCTACAGCAGCGGGCACAGATGTTGTACATCCAAGTTTGCAATCCCTTCTTCGATCAACACAAAACCCTCCCCCCAAAATAACGAATCCAAAACAGTCAAATCCAGAAGCCTTTCACCTCTTTGTTTCTAAGCCAAATCGCAGGTTTTATCGACGGTAACCGCTAAATAATACTAAATGCGAGGATCAATGTCAAAACACTGATTTCCCCCATCGCCCCGGCACATACAAAGACTGGACTCACCGCTAAAAGTTCGTTAAGTCGCACAAGGGACACTAACCAAAGTAGATGCTTTATCACACAGCAGTTTTTACCTGTTCTCCCCTTTCGAGTTTGAAGGCGGTGGGTGCAGGACGGTTTGGTTGTCTTCCATTTCCACAACACATTTCGTGTTCAGCTCAATTTCTGCGGTGACAGTTGAAAGGGACAGTGCGTTAGCAGGGAGCGCTTTAAAGCCGTCACACAGTAACAAAACACACATCCCCGAAGCCTAGCCGCTTCACTTCTCCCTAAAACAACCCAGATAAATCGCATCACTCCTTTGCTGCATAACTGCTGAAGAGACAGAAGATGCTGCTACACTGCGTTACAAATCGTGCAGCTAAAGAAGTTTTTAAAAGGCGTTGTAATTATGGGTTACAGAAGACAGAATATGGTGAAGTACAATACACTTACCTCTCCGGTTCATTGGCCGGACTCTTACAGCAACTTTTACCTTACTATCCGACATTTTCATCCACTTTTTTTTCCTCCACTAGACTGTTACATTGGACTTAGGAAAAATGATAGTGTGCAGAGTCCCCAAGTGCTTTAGCTCCAAGTCAGTTATCGGGCGTAGATGCAAACAATATATTCCCAAGATCCATTCCAGGCCACTTGAAACAGAAAATTAAACATATTTTACTTTCAGTGAGCTAAATTTACCACCGATCCTCTCTCATCCTAGACTCCATCCCCACCGCCATCTTCCACTGAGAGCAGTTTGCACCACCAGGCGAGACTCCGGCGGACCGAAAAAGCCGGATTCTGGGAACACACGAACTGAACTTCGGAAGCAAAGGCCACCGGGAATACACGGAGAAGAACGGAATACGGGAGAGGCACTCGGACATCACGGAAACATACGAAGACGAACGAAGATGCGTGAGGGGAAACATGCTACTATCTTGCTTTATTCAATACGCAAAAAACGTCATATCAGCTGTGGATAGTGAACATTTTTTTTAAGGATTTACATTCTTACTGTTGAGATCGCGTATATCGTCATCCCATTGCGAATTTAGAGACAAGACCAAAATGTCACTATTGCTGCACCTGATTAGAAAAGTCTTTACAGGAAAAAAAATGGGACAACTCAGACCGGAGCTGTGGGTATGTATTGTTATTTTGTATTATTACTTTCTATAAATAAACGCGGATATTTAATAAATAGAGTATGATATTTATAAATATAAATAAAATAAACATGGTTACTGTTATTATTTCTATAATGTAACAAACGTGTAACGCTTAATAACGCTGCGTTTTCACAGGCATATCGACGTACAGTAAAATAGCAAGTAATACAAAACTGCAGAAGATGTTCAGATATGTTACTCCAGTGCTGATCTGTTGGAATTGATTGCGAATATGCTGTCAGTACTTTAAAAGTGTTAGGACAGGCTTTGTGCACACTTCCAAAAAACAAAAATTAAGAGTACTTTCGTCGCACTGTTTATTTATACCAATGTGGAGCCTGACAGGTTCAAGATGGTAAATCTCTAGATTCTCACGTACGTTTTCGTGTAGCCTTGTATTTATAAACTGCTCGAGTAAATATGACTTTTTCCATTATCCGCCTTTGTACATGAGCGCTCCGTGAGACGGACGGGTGTCTAGTCCGGCTTTTCCAGGGTGTTCCGAGTCCCGGAATACTTTGGATCTATATCTACTAAATGTGGCCTTATATCGCATGGGATTTGAGACAATTAGGACAATGGAAGAGTATTTATACTGCCATTCGTTGTTCTTACCTTCTGCTCTCATTCCATCAGTGATGCTGCTGTACGTCAGTACTGTCTACGGCCCGAGAAAGTGCCTCTTGACCAGGAATGTGCAAATTAGTGTATGTGATAATCTGCAAATTGTAAATCACAGTTCTGACCAGAACTGTTTTGCAGAGCCAGGCACTCGCTCATGCCAACCGAATACGGAATAAGCGCAATTACAACGGCGAAAAATGTAAAATGCTAGTCTATAAAACTGCAAAGTAAAAAAAAATCACACTTGAAAATAAAAAAAAACATATTTGCACTTAAGTGTCATTCTCCGTACATTCTAAACATATGCTGAAGATTACATTCTTCCAATATTTTAATATCATATCAATGCATGACAGGAAGGCTTGGCAGCCTTGCAGTACTGCCTCATAGCTCTTGGATACTGGGTTCAAGTCTTCTGTGTGGAGTTTGTATGGTCTCCCCAATGTGGTATGGGTTTTCTCATATGTGACATGCATTCTTCATCTTGTCCTCACTGGTGTGTGTGCCCTGCATTGGACTAGCATCCCGTCCAGGTTGTATTCCCAGTATGCATCCAATGTTCCTGGGGATAGATCTTGCCGTAAGGGTCTTTTCATAATAAATAAACCAGATAGTAGCTTTTCTTAATGGACTGATAAATAGATGGAGTGAAGGAGTCAGTGTAACTCAGAAAAGTGTTTCACAATCTTGGACTTTGAATGCCTTCTTTGATATCGTTTCTGGTACAGCCGAGTTTCTCATTTAAAAGTTCTTATTTCCAGAAATAATTTCATTCGTGTGTATTATTTCCAAAGACATTTTACAAAAGATGTAGTTTTCACCTTGTTTAAGAATGATGCACAGAAACAAGTAGGTATGATGCTTCTTAAGCACTCCTTTAATAAGCATGCACAGTGCTGTACAGACTCTTCAGTTAAGTTCCACATGGTCATTTAAACAGGAATCCGAAAAGGGAGGAGTCCTCAAACTCATCTGGTACATGGTAATTGTTAGCCCAGCTGTGGGTGCTTCCAGGGAGAAGCAGTCATACCTGAAGAGGCTCCAAATCCGAAACGTTGCCTTTGTTCTTGTTACTCTTCGTTGTGGAACAAATCTCCAACTGCTTCTTCACAGCTCCCCAGTCTAATCTTGCATCGAGGAGCTGGAACTATGAAAACACTTCCATTAAAGCTTCAATGAGGTTCATTAAGAAAGAGCTGGGTTGAAATACATACCAAAATTACAATACGTCCCAAACCAGTAAGGGGAAGCACAGACCTAGAACATCTTTTTAAACTGTTAAGCCACCTATTGTCTTCTAATTATACAATATTAATTATTATAAAGTATTTTTAGTGGTATAAAACAAATTATCTACTGATATGTCATTATAAGCAATATTAATGCATTTATACTATGAATATATTATATATTAATACAGTATACTCTATATATAAATACAAAGACAATATCCTTAGAAATATTTATGTATGCTTTATGCTCCATTTACAAGAATTTACAGTACTTTTTTGTCTACTGTATATAACGGTAATGTTTACTATGAAAAATCTTATTAGCGACGATTTTCTTAGTTTTCAACAGGAAATTTTACAAGCAGTACAAAGTGCCAAGCACTTAAATATGCTCAGTCTACAGTTTGCATGACTCTAAATTTTTCTTGGAAGTGGTTCACAGTTGGTCTCGGCCATCTTTGTAAATTTTCACAGCTTGCTCGCTGCTGTCCAAGACGATCAGCATGTTCCCCGCTGTGCAGATCAGTCCTACAGGGCGAACCAGCCCTTGGTTGATGAGTGGAATAAAGGAAGGGGATTCCCTGAGCTTCCCCAAGCACACCACGACTCTCCGGCTGCCATCAGCTGCAATCACGTTGTCTTCGCTGTCAAAGGCCACTGCAGAGACATTCATTTGAACTGGAGCCACCAAACTGAATCCGAAGCTGTCGATCTGAGATAGCAGTCTGAGCTGGCTATCGAACAGTTTGAGCCTTGTGGCTGCGCTGCTTCTGTGTTCCCAACCTCTTAGATGTTCCACTACCACTACGGACCCCGTGAGCTTGGAGGATGCAATCTCTCTGGGGCAGCACAGCTTCGAGGAGGCCACGTGGCAACCAGCGACAAGGTTTGTGCAGAAATCCACCACCAGGCGAGAAAGGGTCCCAGCGTCCGCATCCGTGACAAAGATGCAGTTGGAACCGTTGACATCCGTTCCCCAAGGCAACTTGAACGTCTCTCTGACTGTCAAAAGATTTCTACCCGCGGAGGTGAACACTTTGACAGAGCGATCCCCAGCGTCGGTCACAATGATGTGGCCGGCGGGCGTAACTGCGACGTCCAGGGGATAGCAGATATCACCGGGCAACGTCCCCTTGCGCCCAAACCCGTAGAGGCGCTCCCCCTGGAGGCTGAAGATACCCACTCGCTTCCTACCATCATGCACGACTACCACCGCCCCCCGCCCGCCGAAAAGGGCAGCTCCCGTGGGGTTCACCAAGCGCCCCCAGCCTCCGAAAGCCCCGCGAAGCTTCAGACCCACAGTCGCAAACCCACCCCCGCTGTAACCCACGCAGGGAGGGCGGCTGCCCCCAAGCAGCTCTGTCAGGTGGGCCAGTACGAGACAGTCGGACGCCTCCGCAGGGCTGCAGAGCCTGCGGCAGAAGGGGCACTCCAGCCTCTGAAAGCGAGGGTGGGCGAGAGAGCTGAGGCATTCCCAGCACATCACGTGACCGCAGGGCAGATTCTTGGGCCTGCCCTTGTCCAGCTCCACGCTGAATCTCTCAAAGCACACTTTGCATTCCAGCAGGCTGGTCTCAATCTCGTTCAGGATCCTCACGGTGTTACAGCTTTGCCTGCTGCTGCGAACACCTCCTGCCGACACGATCTCTGCCTCCGTCATGCTGCCTGTGGGCTGCATTTAGCGCGACAGACTCGGAAAGTGCTAGAAAAAAAAACCATTTGCTTCACCTTCAGTCAGGCAGGTCTTAAGAGACACGTGATTGCAACATAGACTACAGCCTAAAACTGTACTCTGCTGCCCTCTTGTGGGAACAATGTGATTTACACATAAGAGATCTTTCCATTTTAAAAGATGCTAAGTCATATATCCCTGTGTGCAGCGGTTTCAGAGTCACAAAACCAGTCTCATCTCTAACTTGTGTTTGTTTTTAACGGTAAAGTGTCTGAAAGCAGCAACATATTAAGTTGTGAAAAAAGCAACTTACTGCTCTTACTGCGTAACAGGCAATGAGATTATTATTTTACATTGGTATGTGTGGATCTGCAAATTTAAAACAGAAAGGAGTTTTAACTGTAGAAATCTCAAAAGTCTGGAAATACTGATTAGAATACTTTTATCTGCCACACCTAAAAAGTGACTGCAGTTCCTTTACACTTTTGTAACTTTGCATCAGCATGCCCACCTCTTCAACTGTCAAGCCACAAGGACAATGTTTTCTTGAACAATTAAAATGTTCTGTGCGATGCCGGGATTGCTTCAAAACATCTTAACAATAATAAACAAGTTTAAAAACCTTTTAACCTGTCCTTGCCTTTGTAACTTAAAATTCCTCTAAATAAATCAATAGGTGCCAACAAACAGTACATCAGTCAAGTCTAGTGTCTTTTCAAATTTCTAGGCTCAGACAAATACAATTTAATAAAGAAAAATAACTTCCAGATGAAGAACCCCACAAAGATTTAATGAATTTATTTAGAAGTCATTCACTTTCAGTACATACAAAATCATTTGTATTTTCCTGAGGATACAGTCACAGGCTTAAATATTCAGATTTCTTTACTGGCCAGTT
The DNA here is from genome assembly GCF_055471065.1 of Atractosteus spatula. Taxonomy (NCBI): domain Eukaryota; kingdom Metazoa; phylum Chordata; class Actinopteri; order Semionotiformes; family Lepisosteidae; genus Atractosteus; species Atractosteus spatula. The sequence goes on along the minus strand of NC_142717.1, from coordinate 30,274,832 downwards.
CCCCACCCATGCCTTACAATGTCCACTGTAGATGCTGGGGAAAATAAGATAAATTGCATGATGTAAATAACTAACAGGGCCTTTGTAACCACTTAAAAGACCATAACCTTTTTACAGATTGGATTCTCTTTCCATATCAGATCCACATTTCTCTATGCGCACAGAGTGGTCCGCACCACAGACCGTGAATTTAGCATATTTTCCATACGGTTGTCATCAGCGGATTCTTCCCGATTTAGCATACTCCATTATCTAGTTAAGCCAGGAAGTGTAATTGGAAAGATCATATAGTTTTAAATAATCCCATGACCAACAGAGCCAGCTAGGAACTGACTACAGACCAATACTGTAAAGGAAAATACAAGTTTATACATCATTGGCACAGACCCTGCAAATAACTGTTAAGAGAGCCGCTTTGTACTATGAAAACAACAAGAAAAAATAACACTCAAGCATTTCAACAGGGCTGTGCCATCCGTATTTGTTTTTTTTAAAACTCATCTCTTCAGTACACTTCCAAATTTTTGATTTTATTTTTTACACAGAGGACAACATCGATCAACTTTGCCACATTTACATGCAAACAGCAAAACGGCAGTTTTGTTGAGCTTCTCTCAGCTTTAAATTTAGATTGACTGACACAAAATCGCAAGTGACGGCAGAAAAAAATTCCTTGAAGCATTTTGTTTCCAGAGCATGCCAAAAGAAGACAGTGCAGTACATTTTAAAGAAACCAAAAAGCCAATTTCAGACTTCTCAAACCACAGGGAGCCGAGTGGCAAGTTATAAGACCCTCTCTTAAACTTGCGTCCTCTTTTACCTTTTCCTGAAAATGGGAAAGATTCGCTGTGGGATGAAATGAGACCCTCTTTCGCCTCACTCCCATTAAAAGAAAGTGTATTGAAGATGAGCCATTAATTTCTGATTTTATATACATTTTCATTTTTATTATTGCATGGGAAATTAGACTTTCCCAGGTGTTATAATCACACACCTAATACTACAGATGATCATGGTGGGATAGATGAAGAAAAGAAACAATTCAGATCGTTAAACACTGAACAATAAACTTGAGCGTTTTTGTACTGCTGGCCCACAACAATGAAAGCTGCTTAGATTTTTTGATTGTGTTCGAGGTGAATGTCAGTAACAAAATGAATATATCTTGACATATTTGCCTGGGAAGTTCTGTTTTTGTCTGTGAATCTCCAGAGGCATTATTGTAACAATTACCAATAATAACAATAACCAAAATCTCAACAGATCAACTCTTATTCTCTCACAAATATTGCGTTCTTCAGTTTTATTCTACAGTATTTGTCTTGTATCTTGAGACAAATTAAGCCATTGTCTGAAATTGCCATTCATTGCTCTTTTGAATTTTACGTAAAAAATACACCACAATTCAGTTAAAAATGGTTTTAGAAATTGGAATGACTGATAATAAAAGCCCAAATTCCATATAAAAATATTCAAATGTAATTCAGACTTGTCAAGCTTACAGTATCATGACATTACACTTAAACTTTCATTTTCAGGCGAAATTAAACAATTTCAGTAGAAACAGTGGAAAGAAACAAAGGTACATCCCTATGTACAAAGTTAACATTTCTGGTTTTGTTACCGTTTTACAAGTAGAATATTTTTTTTCTTGTGAGCTCCAAGAACTCACTTAGTGTAAAGCAATTAGGTGCAATAAATAATTAAGGACTACATTTTTTGTCACCTCGAATTTGGCTAACAAAAATGATATTTTAAAAACATACTTTAGCATCCAAAGAAATGCCATCATTTAAGAATCAATGATTTTTGCAAAATAAAGTACATGGATTTTAGATATTAAGTGTTACATCATTCCAATGTATCCGAGTGATACAGACTCAGGAGACTTTGTCACATCAGCACTAAATCACCTCATTAGTGAGAGCTGATTGGCCAGAGGTGATGAGGTGATTTAATGAGCTGAATATCAAATCTGGTGCCACACAGGCACAGCCAGCAATTTCTCACTTGGCAAGAAGTTACAGTCACAGTCCACCAATGATAGGGCCTGTCTGACCTGGGAGACCTCAATTCATAGCACCTCACCAGAGTAAATCCCAGAGTGAGGATTTGTCAGGAGTGTCTAGTTGCTAGAGTTCCACTTTAGTGACTGATGGTAAGCTCACTGCACTCTACTATGTTGACAAAGGTTACTGTAGTGTGTGGTCTGCAGCTGGGTATCCCGGATGAATACGTGAAGTCCACTGACTTCATCTATCAATACTGCCGGGAAGCTAAGAATCTCCAGTCTGAGATCCAAGAGTTTGAGCCACAGTTGACTGACCTCTGCTACCATACAAATTCAGCCATTAACTATGTAACTAGTGTACAGTATGTAAAAAAAACAATGTAAGAATTTTGAGAGCACACCACCACGAGCAAAAGATCAGGCCAAATCGGTCAAGCTATCTAGGTGACCCACGTGCTTACCACACTGGAGAGCCTGTGTGTCACAGTGTCGCTCATTCCTCTGCACCAGAACGTCAAAGCAAGTGCCCCACCCCCCCCTTAGAGTGACTGCAGGCACCTTGCTGTTGAAAATGTTTAACCTATAACCTGACTATTTCACCATTCAAGTACCCTTGGCACTGTTTGTAAAGGGTGTGAATCCTAGCTAAACAGTGGAGCCTCCCTAATTCACCCTCGTCATACAGCTGGTGCAGTAATATCTCACTTTTCTAATGGACCTGCAGTGTGGGTGGGTTACTGGTGAAGAAGTGGGCACTGCACTCCAGAGAAGGATAGATCCTATACACTAGTGTTATGGCTGTAACTAGTGAAGTTATGGAAACTATCATGAAAGTTTAACTAGAAGAACAAGTGACTCTTTTAGGAGACAGCCAGTATAGAGGTAGAAAGGAAAGGTAGGCACGACCTCTAATTCGGTAGCTGTAAGCAGTAGTCTACCTCACAGATCCATTATCGGCCCACCGCTTATCCTTATCTGTCTAGAGATGCTGGTATCGTTAGCAAACTAGTTCAACTTGCAGGTGAAACAAATACAAGGGAAGCCACCAACACAAATGCAACTGCAAAGGATTAACAAAGACAGACAAAGTGGTCAGACAGATGGCAAATGACATTTAACTTTGCTCTGTGGAAAGTGATCCACACGTGAAGCTGGAACATGCAATTTACAGGTTGCATGGGTGTCTCAAGTTTACGTCCTCATCAGGACATAAACATTTAACAAGGCGAAAAATTCTTGGGTAAAGAGCATTAAGTGTGAAAAAAGTGTGAAATGTAAATCAAGGGAATTTATGTTCATATTTTACAATGCACTAGTAAGGCTTCATTTTAACATGCTGTGCTCAGTTTTGGTCACCATACCTTTCAAAGGACGTTACTTTACAAATTGTTTAAAGAAGAGCAATAAGAATAATTCCTGGTCTCTGTTGATTTCCAGATATAAACATGCTAAAGGTGATAAATCTCTCCAGCCTAGAACAAAGGACATGGTGAGTATATATTATATCCAAATCAAGTCCTAATATGTACAGGCAGAGTAAGCCCTATACAGTTAAACAAGGACTCAGTATCACAAATAATAACTAAAGGTAATCTACTTAGGGCAGAGAAGACGAGAATATGAACTATTGTGGGTATGAGGTACAGATTTCCCAGCGTGACAGTTTAGAGTGAAACTATGAGCTCCCTCAAGAAACGTGGGACAAAATGTTTGACTCTAAGCCAAATGGCCTGCTTTCATTTCCAATCTTTCTTATGTCCTTAAACCAGAGGGATGCGGCTAGCAGTACAGAAAAAAAGTGCATGAAGCGTGTGCTTTAATGTGATCAGTCTAAAACAGGAAAAAAAAAACCTTACCACAGCACTCTTAAACCAGTCATTCAATCAAACCATTTGTTTAAACTTCAGTTCACATTACAAAAAAGGATTTTGCTTAAAAGCGTAATAAACGAACACACATACTGATTTGTGACAAGCTGATTGCAGGGGACAGAACACACTGTAACAGACTGATAAATGCTGTGTTTTAAGAGCAACAGCAGGTCTCAACTCAAAGGTGCCTCTGTGTAAGGTACCAGCCCTTGACTTTGGATGCATTACTCTCCATCGCATCAAGGCTAATTAGTTTCCAAAAGTGTGTCTCGTCAGTCCGCTCCCCTGCCCGTGCTCGGTCTGTCTGGGCACACTACGGCAGCCCCGAACACAGTGTGGCTTTACTTCTTTCCACTGAACCCATTGGCAACTTTGGTTTTTGAAGATCCCTTCTTCCGTCTTGAAGTGTGTGAAGTGTTTAAGGAATCTTTCTCACCTGCAGAAATTAGAAGACAAGGCTAGAGACACTGAAACTGGAAGAGCATTTCTTAACCTTACTCTTGTATTTCAAATTACTCTCCTTGTAAAGATAAGATACTGTGCCAAGACACCTTATCTTCTCCACTGGCCACCTGGTATAAAACAACAATCTGGAAAAGTCAGACCTGCTACAAAACCGCTCCCTTCCTCACCTCAGTAAAATAAGCTGCTGTCCCACATAAATATACAGCTATAAAAGTTCATTCTGATTTTTTCTTTTCTGGCTGTTTCTCACTCAGCTTCGCTACAACACTCCTCTTTTGGGTCATAACATTGCCACATATCCCTTCCTGTAAAAAAACAGATTGAGATTTCAATTCCTGTAGTTAATGTTGCGAATGTTTGTCTAATAGGCCACATCTTCTAAGAATCATAAATGCACAATTCTGTCAACATTAGTCATCATGGGCAGCAACTAGTTAAACAAGACATGCAGGTTGGAAAAGTTAAGTCCTGAAGAGTCACATAGGCTGTGTGAACTCAATTATTCTGACCTTTTTATTTTGTTCACAAGGAACTCACTACCATTTTTTCATCAATCTATTGAGACTTTTGAAATATTACAGTCTGCCAAATAAAGAGAGACTGAATGAATGTCAGATGCCCAAGTTAAATTAGTTGTAGAATGAATCAAAATATTAAATTAAGAGATTAATAAACAGAAGGTACATGAATGGCCTACTCAGTTTATCCAGTTTATAATAATTGTCCAGATTTTTTCCAGGGAAAATGCCAGGGTTCCAAAAATATCCTCCATGTGCAAGCACACTGAGTTGTGATGTGATCCACATGTGTACATGTTTCCTATTCAGGATCACCAAAGATCATTTGTCTAACTTGCTTCCATTTGGATTTCCCATCCTCAAATGTGCAAACACGTGAAAATGGTCTAAGGATGATAGCCTTGATTCAGTGACTAATGAAATCACATTCCATATGAGTTTAAATTTCTAACAGGCTGTGTTAAATTATACAAAACTAATGGCAACAGTTATTTAAAACAATAAAAAAACACTAGATCTTGCCATAAATTTGGCCACTATTGTATAGCAGAATACCAGGTTTTCAGAGTTTCTGACAGATGTGTCTTTAAACTTACCGTTGGCCAATTTATCAGTTAAAAACTAAAATTTGCTGATGGTAAAAAACTCAAGCTCTCAAGCTGCTTTACGCCTCACAACACAGCCACTGCCTCCTCAATCAAGAAGGGTTTACAGGTGATACCTATCATGAATCCAAGACTTCTTTAACTCATATTCTAATCCTGTAGGTGATATTTGACATTTAATTAAACTGCACAGGGATATTAGTAGTGTATAGTACTTGTTCATATTTAAATAATTATAAAAACATACACACAAATGTTTGCTAAATCAAGTTCTAGTTAAGATAATGGAAAGTACGAATAAGGTTCCGGAGAGCAGATTTCATCTATAAATGCCTGCTCAAATCAAGCAGGGCTCGCAACACAAACCTTTAAGATTCTCATACTGCAAACTAGGTGCCTCAGTGTAGGTGCTTTCTTCACATTCAGAAAGGCTCTGTAAAATTCAAACAAAAATGATACCCTTAAAACCAAGTAATATGGGAAAAGTGAAAAGGAAAGTTTAAAGCTTGCACTTTATCAGTAAAGTTACGGAATTACGCTGGCTTCCTTCAAGAAACAGCTGAGCAACGTATTTATTCAGTTTATTTAGGCTAACTGAACCCTTAACTGAATTATTTATCAATTCCATCTTTTCACACTGGTTTTTGTACTCTCTGTCCTGGATTCAGACAGGCCCTGTTGTAACAGATTGCCCCCGTTAGGTGGTAGCATAGCAACGAACTCTGCACATGAATCCACCCGAGGGCTATGTTACTCCCTAGCCTCCCCAGTGGTCTCCCTTCCATTGTCCATTTCACTCCCTGTTACTGCCCCTGTAGATGTGGAAAATCCTCACCTGGTCAATTCCGTATGGCCAGACTCACTCTTGCCCACCTTCTTTCTTACCGGTGAGCCGACACGGAAAAGACAGAGGCTGCTACTCAATGAAATGAGTCTTTACCAGATGTACAACGTTCTCAATAAATGTTTTTCCAATGATCGCTCACCCTGCGATCTTTAGTACTCATGGTCCAGAGGGACTGTGAGGATATACGCAGACAAACTCAGATTCTTTCCTAAGTGCTTGTATAGGGAGCTGGCGTCTGTAGGTGCAGCAATTGCCCCAGTACCCTGGTAGGCATGCAAGGAATGTATCCCTGGGACTGTCACATCACTGCCCTCTGGTGGTTCAACCCCATTACCACAGTCCCAACTTGACTGCTCTACTTCACCTGCTTTAGGTTAAGAACTCAGTCCAGTTTGTAAGAGTTAAGTTCTTATAAGATCACTTTATTGGCCATATATCATTTCTTGCATTAGGAATTAGTCTTTTCGCATACCCCAGCTTGCTCTCCATGAGACACAGACACACAGTTACGAACTTTATTAGGTTTTATACAAAGTTGTCCTTGCAACAGCAGGTGTTTTGCCAATTTCCCAAATTTGTTTTCTTTCATTTGAAGAGACAGAAACAAAATAGGTCTGCTGGTGTTTTTTAACGTTTTTTTTAGGATTTTACACTGATTCCTGGTGGAAGCACAGACTGCAGGTGCCTCGAAGAACTTTCACGTTTAACACGACCAATCCTCAGGTAATGTTATTTACTGTGCAGTTGGACTGTATTGGATTCATTCACTCACATGGTTTACTAAGTGTAGTTGCTCAAGAAAATACCATTCTGAAAATAAAACTTCTGAAAAGTCATGCCTGTCGGTCAATCTGTGGTGAGCCACTTTTCAGGACACCAAGACCACAGCTAAAGCTTCACACATGACTCACATGACTCCTAATCCCATATCCCACTTGATGTGGAATTATAAGTGGTTAGGTAGACTTCTCCCTCTGTACTGAGATGTTTTGATAGAAAGACAGACAAAATGAAAGCACAGAAGGTAGGTGGGAGCCAAATCCATTCCCATACAATTTTCTGTGATCTTATTTTAAACCATGACATAACAGACTGTGGTCTGAAACAAAAACTAAAGTGATATTCTTTGCTCACCTTCTGCCTTTGTCCTGAGCGTACCGCATACCACACCATTCCGTACAAACAGAGGAACGTAATGAAGACCTATATGGAGATCAAGGGAAGCATATCGGACATTGATACTGCAGCAGCAAGGCACTATGGGACAAGAGTGATTACTTTTGCACACAAACGGGAAAATAAATGCACTTACCACACACAGGAGCCAAAGAACAACATACAGGATCTGGGTTTTGGAGAACAGGTCTTGTCCAAACTTAATGCAGACTAGGGCTTCCAGAAACGCAATAGCCCTACAGACAGAAACAGAGTGATGTGAAGAATACCGTTACAGACATCCAGGTAACAACTCCAAAGGCTTTCGCCGATGTAATAACTTGCGTAACTTATAAGTGATAAATCGAGGAATACATTTTATAAAAAGCCATTTGATCCGATGGGCAAATAACAAATACACGGGTTTAATCTTCATTAACCCAGTCCAGTCTTCCGTCCTGTGTAATGATGCTTCCCAACAATGCCATATTGGCTCCATATACTGTGCGTTGAAGCTTGCTTGATTTTTGCATGTCATCATAGATTCCAGACCCCAGACTGCCCCATATTTTGTACAGGACTTTCAGTAAGCCTTCCTTCTGAATCAACCTACAACGCAGATGAATAGTATTCTCGATGCAAAAGCACAGTTTTCCATACATTTTAATACCTTCTGTGACTTCACTAAACTAAGGAGCTATATTCAAGTTCCTTCTCTTTAAGTCTTCTACTGAAACCTACACTGAAGAACTGATTCTTGATGGTTCAGCCTGCGAGTTGAGCCTACAGATTATTCATTTTTGGCCTATCGCAATGCAAGACTATACATATTACTAACAGTTCATTGAGGATTTTAACTTATAAGACATTGATGACAAAAATAGCATCACTGAGGTTACAGCTGTTGACATCTTGTCATATGTTACTTGTTAAGAAAGATATTTATACAAATACCAAACTAGATGGAAGGTTAACACTCCTTCATTGATATTAACATTCTTGATAGACTTAGTCTCAGTTGAAACCAGCTGCAAAAATAGAATCTTTAACAAAGGATAGAACATTTCACAGCCCGCCTTGAACTTTGGAACGTTAATCTGTAAGAGCCTATGTTATTTAGGGAATGACATAAGAACAGGTCCTTTGTTTTGCGAAGTTATGCAGGCCTAGTCAATTAAACTAAATATGGTCACCATTCCTTCATTCCACTCTTCAACCTTCCAGAATCCTCTCCAATGGAAACCATCAATCAGAGAGAAAGCACTTGAGGAAACAGAGCAAAATGTCCTGCTTTTGTAAAGATGCCCAAGTGCTTTCAGTCCTCTCTGTTGACTAATAAAGCTCCTACAATACAGGACCTTGATGCATGATTCACTGTATGATCTTAACCACTGAATCTGTTCGCTTTGTAGTTGTGGAAAATAAAACATCAATTGCTATAGAAATTACATTATGGGCAACTGTACCTTTTCAAGTCATGGGTGTCTCAGGAACATGGCATATACAGTATAATGATGCATAAAACACATTAACCAGGTTTAATGGATGCAATCATATATTTAAAACACTTTCAAATGAAAAGTTTCAGTTTGCAGCCTGCAAAGGAACAAGTGCAGATTCATTCCATGCTGAAAAGTAGAGAGAAAAAACAGTTCTGGCTGTTGAGCCACCTTTAAAATTCTGAGATGATCACAGAATTGTTTTTTCCTTCTGCTTTTCAGTGTCAAATTTACCTCTGCTTGTTAATTTTATACAGCCACAGAAAATATATATATATCAAATAATCAGTTATGTTTTGCATACAAAAAGGAACATCCCATAAAAATAAATACATTAAACAGATTTTGTATCAGGTATAAAGTCCCTGACCATTATGACAATCCTGCCAGCGGTGATCCTCAGACCTGATCAGCCTCTAGACAGACTGCTGTGGGATGTTCTACCACTCCAGCACAACTGCAGCCAGTTCGTGAAGGGTGTCTGCTTGTGCTTTTACTGATGGTGCTGGTGAGCTGATCCAACAGATATACTGTTGCGATTGTTTTGCCATTGTAATCTTAGCACTGTCTGGTCTTGCAATACCCCTGCTGAAAAAGCTGTCACTTCTTAACTGGCTTGTGGAAACAGAAAATGAATGGCAAAACAATAAGGTTTCCTTTCATCTGCCCCAAAGGTATTCTTGTGATAAAAGGAGACTCCTTTCCACATCATGTCTCTTCCAGTGCCCATCAATTAGATTAAAACAATGAAACGGCCATCATAATGCTCAAGTCAACATCTCCATTCAAGTTATCTTCCTTCATGTCTGTCATGGACCAATGCAACATTTATTTGTATATTAAACAGTCCACCACTCCTTGTACTGCCTCCTCCGATGTACTCAGACTCGCATAAGACGATGATTTAGTCAAAACATTACTCCCACATGGCTGATGATCACATCATTTTTCATCCCGACAGAGGATCTAGTCATTTTGCTGATGCGAGAGGTTGTTTCTTCTTGTAACTACTGCTGTATAAAAAACCATTATGAAAAATCACAGACATAACTGTCCTGGGGGCTCTCTACCTCCCCGAACATGGCCTGCTCCACACCGAGCTGGAGTCCTGCTCCCTCAACTAGTTTGCAGATTGCTGAAGCGCATGATCGCCTTCTCTAGGTACATTCTTGTACAGACTGCCTTCAATTGTGTCGAAAGCAACCAGGTGATCTGGATTACGCAAGCAAATTGTATCTTTTTTATTTTTGAATTAATTAAAATCAAGCCTTTTTTTTAAATGGCTATTTAATTCCCCTTGGCAATCTTACTTCACCTAGAATTGTTATGAAATTACAGAACCGGTTCAACACATTGGTATCTCTGATAAACAACACTACTCAATCATTAAACCTATCCTGTCACAATTTCAAACAGAATTTACATTATATATTTGCTCAACGAGCTGTTGATGTAACATATAGTCCAGTCTAATGCTTTTAGAATGTGCATCACTATGTTCAATGCAGATGTGCTAAACCCAAAATGAATAAGCCATTTACGATGTCAGAAATACTAACTCAGAATTAAATCAATATAATATAAAATATACAATATAAAAATATACTTTAAACTGTTCTAAAGATTACGAGACGTAGATAAGATCACTCTATTGGCCATATACAATTTCTTGCATTAGGAATTTGTCTTTTCGCATACTCTAAACTGCTCTCCATGAGACACACAGACAGGGAGAGAAGCTTGGGGTCAGAGCACAGGGTCAGCCATTTATACTTCGCCCCTGGAGCGGTTGGGGTTAAGGGCCATGCTCAGGGGCCCAACGGAGTAGGATTCCTCTGCCATCCGTGGGATATGAACCGGCAACCTTACAGCCACAGGCACAGATCCTTAGCCACAGAGCCACCGCACCGCCCAAATTCATTTGTTAATGAATTCTTAAATTCATTAATATTTAAAACCTAAATAATACAACACAGGTAAAAATAATGCTTACTGCCCACTCAAAATAATATTTCATAAAGGATTAACTTTACTTACCCAAATACCCAGCACTGAGTTCCCACCCTTTTACACTGTGTATCTGTGAGGTATGCATAGTATTGCCTGAAATAAAGAGAAACAGGTAGACTGAATTAACGTTCCTGACAGCTAACACAAGTACCTATTTCATTGCATCATGCACTGTTACAATAAGATTAATGCTAATTTATACAATGGAAGAGATGAAAGATCTTGGTTAAATTAGCTGTGAGACTTTATTCTTAAGAATATAAAGCACAATAACCTATTATGCTTCTACACACCTGCCTTGGTGAATTTATTCAAAATACTCCAACAAGCTTGAAAGCATGCAGCACCGGTGCTATTAAACCTGGTGCTACGTTTACAGTTTGCAAAACCTAAAACAGATGTAAAAATGTTTTTCTTGATTTAGGTCCATACAAGCAAACTGCAATGATAACATGCTTTCATTGAACATGACATTTTTACATTCCGGCTCTTATGATGCCTTTCATCCCATTAAAAGGGGAGATTATCAATAGTAAGATCATTGTACTTTCTGCCAGCTGCATTGATTGTGGATGATTATAGCAAATGCAGAGTGCATCTGGTCAAATCAGCACAGTGAATGAAACGTTGAAGTAAACATGAGAAACGCTGCTTGGTATAAGGGCGAAGACCAGGTATGCTGCTGCGAGTCAGAGCATGAACAGACTGGGAAGACGGATGCAATTGCTTTGTAAATGTTTGTAAACGTTTTATGTATTTGCACAGATATGCATATTTATTACAAAATGTATGGTAATAAATTGAAAAGTTTGAATACAACGCTGTATTAAAACTTACTGTTCTTCAAATGTATGAACTGCTTTTTTCTCAGTTCACTGCACACTGTACACTTCTTTGCTGGAGCCTTTATATCGGCCCACAACATCACCACCATTCTTCATATTATGAATTCTTCATATTCTGTCATTTATATGTAGTGATCATGTATGCAATAATTCATAATAACCAGAATGATAAAATATACACTGCTGTTACTGTTAATAAATAGCTAAATGAATCAATACCTGATATATTTAGGTTTAACAGACACCGTCTGTTGATCTAGCAAATGTCCGATGGGCCCTGACAAAAGTCAAGAATATCAGAGACTGTCCCTTATATCAGAAGTCTGTTATAATCAAGGTTTTACTGTACTACAGTATACACCTGACTTTCATCTTGACATGTTTCCAGTCCAGATACAATGGGCCTCTGCACCGATCCAGCTTGACATCACTGTCTTTGCAGTGTCAGACCCTGGTTTTCACAAAGCACAGGAAATGCTTTAAGATCAATTTTCAACAGGGGGTAACAATGGTCACACATACTGTAGGGTAACAGAACGGCTTTTCTTTTGCCCCTCATGGTGGAAACATGAAGCCACTCTAAGCATCTCAAGGGGCACTGCTGGGTGTCTTCCTAGGCAGACTTGACTTTCTCTCAACCCAAAAGCAGCTTGCAATGAAGGAAGGAAAGGCAGAATGGTTACTTTACCGTACGGTGGGGGCAGTGATGATCCCTATGAAGAGAATCCTGCACCAGCTCAGAGCGTGACAGGCTTGGAACACAAAGATGTGCTTCAGGAAGAATGTATTCAACTCCGTAAGCTGAAAAATACGAAGTGTGGTCATTATAAGCAAAGAACAAAATGTAAACAGTGTATTTACAACGCTGTTCTCATTTGCCTTATGAGGATAAGTTCACATTTATATGATCAATAAGAGATGACTGCATCAATTCTTTTCAAAACTTTACCAATGTACTGCTAATATATTTAAAATCAACTGCGTAGGGAGACAACACAAAATACCATATCTATATAACAGCCATATCACTCTGCAACTCACAACTGGAAACCCACTGAAGCTCAGCAGATGTGAGCCTGGTCAGTGCCTGGATGGGAGACCTCCTGGGCAAAACTAAGGTTGCTGCTGGAAGACGTGTTAGTGGGGCCAGCAGGGGGTGCCCACCCTGCGGTCTATGTGGGTCCTAATGCCCCAGTATAGTGACGGGGACACTATACTGTAAAAAGGCGCCGTCCTTTGGATGAGACGTAAAACCAAGGTCCTGACTCTCTGTGGTCATTAAAAATCCCAGGGCGTTTCTTGAAAACAGTAGGGGTGTAACCCCGGCGTCCTGGCCAAATTTCCCATTGGCCCTTACCAATCATGACCTCCTTATAATCCCCATCTATGAATTGGCGTCATTGCTCTGGTCTCCTCCCCACTGATAGCTGATGTGTGGTGAGTGTTCTGGCACAGTATGGCTGCCGTTGCATCATCCAATTGGATGCTGCACATTGGTGGTGGTGGAGGGGAGTCCCCATTACCTGTAAAGCGCTTTGAGTGGAGTGTCCAGAAAAGCGCTAAATAAGTGTAAGCAATTATTATTAATTCTTATTATTACCATATAAATAATTACAAATATGATGCAGTCTTTGAATGTCTTTTTTTTTATTATAATTCAAATAAAACTTAAATGATCCTTTCTCAGCTAAATCTACTTTCAAAGTAGGATCAGAGTGACCTTGATGTTTTGGATCAGAGAAATCTTGATATCTCCTCTTCAATTCTCAAAGAGATGACTACAACAATTAAACAGAATTGGATCTGGATTTCCTTTTAGTATTCTGATCTAAAATTTGATTGCTATGTCTATTATGGACTATGGCAGAATAATAATAATGCAAACTAAACACAATAATAATAATAATAGGTAAATGTAAAGGCAAACTGCAGGGCCATCCACAGTATTCCAGAATTTTAAGAGGCAACACAAATTGAGAAGAGGCACATACTTCCAAATCTGTGAGGCTTCCTAACACAAATTTCAAAGGCTTTGAATTTCTTACAGTTCTCAAAATTCCTTGTTTCCACTGCTCTAGAACCTGCATGCAAGTCTACCGCATACACAGGGCATTTTGAGAAGTGATTGGGAGAACGATTTCTGGAATCTTAAAATGGAAAAAAACACTCCTGTGATTTGTTGGGAGTTTTCCCGCCCGATCTGCAGTTGCTGGATGGTGCGCAACAGTGGAGTGAAGCCTACCTGCCAGATTATCATGAAGAGGTAAATTCCAGCGATTCTCTGAATGGACGACTTGGGGTCAAACCAGCGCACGTAGGTCCAGCTGGCGGGGGTGAACTGCATCACTGCTCGTTTAATCTTGCCTGTAGTGGTGTGAATGTCCCTGGACAAGACGGGCACCAACAGAAACCACTGGTTACTTCAGCCATCCAGGCCCTTCCCATCACTCAGCACATGTGCGTCAACATAGAACATCTGTGGCACTCTGCCCCTCCCCCACTACACGCGCCACTGACCAGAGGGCACTATTATAAAGTTATATATAGAACTTATTTCAATATTTACTCGGAGCTTCCCTCAAAGGGCACAGACGCCCCATCCTGGCAGAGAGTGATGACTGTGAAACTCGGTGGAAATACTTTTATATCACTGCCCTAAAGATTCATGAGAAAGTATAAGCAAACTAAATAAAACAATCGAAAATGCAATTCATATCTTTAATAAGCTCAAACATATACTGTACAGATACGTCCAAAAATGACATTATAAAAGCTGACAAAGAAAAGGTGCTGAACTAAGAAGAAGGTAAAGAGGTTAATCCTGGATAGGAAAACATTGACCTTTTCTCCTAGTTGGTTCTTTGTTTTTTTTTCTTGGCATGACTGACTTGCAGAGTTACATCTTTTCAGCATTTAATGCTGCAAAACTGAAATGGACTGTTTTTCCAAGGGTGTCATTTTGAGCCAAGTACCCGCTCTTAGGACTATGGAGAAACAGAATCTAATGAGCACAAAAGATTAGATGGATTCCTATCATCGAAGGCTCTTCTGATTGTTTGATTCCATTAGTCTTTCATATTCAACGCTTATTGACATGGTTATTCTACAACCGCGAACCACAGTCAGTCAATCACTATACATTAGGTGCTTTAGGTGGCTCTGCTGGAATTCATGTAACTATTACCATTGGCTTTCCCTCAAGGTGAAGACTCATGATCTTCCATTAACCCCAAAATTGACTGATAAGGCCAATACAGGATTCACTCTGAGCAGCCTCTGATCACTATCAACAACTAATATTCAAATACAGATCACATATAGCTTTTAATTCCTTGTGTTTTAAGGACTATTTGAAAGCACCATTAAGCTTCAACTCTCTTTAAATTGTTTCAGTCCATTCTCTGCTAATTCCATATCTATCCTGCCACATACTACTTCTCTGAAGTTTGTTATCATTCTTTCATTCAGTCTGTTTTTCTGAAATAGCAAACCTCTGATATGAACTTAGGATGAACAGTTTCAAATTGGTGTTTAGAATGTTTAATTAAGATCACAAAATTGTCGAGACAATAAAATGCAGATCAGCAGACATTAGGTAGTTAAAACAATGTCAACCCCATCAGACTGAATAATACCTCAAATAAATCTGCAAGTTGTGAACAGGCTGACCATTTTTACCGACCAAAGCTTTTGCTATCTGAAATAACTAATTAGCACCAGCCTTCTCCATTGACATTTTTAATTGTAAAGGTGTTGCTCACACTCAGACTATTTTGAGCACTTAGCTATTTGCATCCAGCTTCAGAGCGACTATGCTGGCTCTTCCCATCCTACTGGTTCAACAGAATTATTAGTCAACAAATCTGTAACGTGTAGCACAACTATTTCAGGTTGAATTAATGCTTCTTTTGGCAAGGGTTCGTACCAGCTGCGGTAGAACACATTAAAACCTTAATTCTTCCAGTCTTTCAACTGGAAAACACACCATCAGTAAAGTCAAGGGTTATAGTTGAACATGCATGTGGAGATCTAGAGGCCCCTATGGTGAAATCCGATTATCACTGTCCACAGTAGTACTTTCGCACCATCTGCTACATTTTACGGTTGTTACTTCAGAGAAGCAGCTGCTCAGTTTCTCAAAATTGGCAAAATATGAAGAAAAAAAAGGTTTTAGATTAGTCCGTTTTCAAATTGCAATACTGAAAAATATAATGATAAAAAAGCAGCATTTTAATCTTAAACACTTCTGTTCTAGCCATTAAACAGAAGATGATAAAAATGCTAGAAGGAACATTTTGATGCTGAAAGACATACTGTAATTGATCTCAGGTTTTTGTGCATATCTGGCTAAAGGCAGGTATCGTATTTTTATGTTAGTATAATTTAACCCTTTACCACACACAAAAGGAATCCAACTGTATATTTTTGATTGGGATAAAAAACAGAACATTCCCATCACAGAGGTGGGTTTCACTTGGTTGTAATCCCCCCCAAAAAAAGGTGCAAACCTACTTGATGCTGGCCCAGTGGTATGTCCTTATCTCCAAAAAGCGGCACACGGTCATTCCCAGCCAGATGCCGCCCCCATTGCAGAGCAGGATGTCCAGAATGACCTGATCCCACCAGCACTCGGCAAAGTTGGGCAGCAAGTGCATGAAGAACAGCTGTTGAACAAAGACGGTGGAACATGAGGATTCACAGCTCAGGTCAGGACACGCCCCCTAGAGGAAGCGTTTGGAAGTGCAGAGCCAGCAGTTTCACAAGGCAGTGCCTCAGGATTTGAGACACAGGTGCAGCGCCTTCCTCTCTCACACGGCGGTGACATGTGGGATCGTTTTCAATTCAATTTATTTTTATAAAGCGCCTTTCACAACAAGGTTGCCCCAAGGTGCTTAACAAAGCAAGTGACCATACATGTTGTGAATACAGAACAGAAAAGACCAGAAGACAATGGAGGAAAGGAACCAAAAACTCCTTAGTAAGGAGAATAGAAACCTCTGGGGGTCCAAGGTCAACTGGCTGCCCAACCCCTTTGGGCATGCTAACATTATAGAATTAAAAAAAGGAATAAATGAATAAGGGTATTAATCCAGCCATCATGCCATCTGTTTGTCAGTACTCAATGCAGATCTCTGTAGACCAGCAAAATCCTCCTAAACGATAGCTATATCCACGATGTCCCTCTTGGATACATGGCAGTGATGCAGCATCCAACTCAGATGGTGCCCAGCACCGGCGCCATCCGGACACTGTGTTTTGTGGTGTCTTTTTGTTCACAATAGAATGGAGTTACCACTTTGTTCACAGCAATTCAAAATACATTTCAAGTTTCTTCACTTGTCAATTGCTCTTGTGCTGCCACTTAAAAACCGATCTATGACCACGCTCACAACAAAGCCCTCCCCACTTAGGTTTGGCAATAAACAATTACATTTAACATTTTTATTACTGCTCAAAGAAAAGCTAAACAAAAAAAACAAGGTTCCCGTAGGACTGTATTTTTCCCCAATAGGAAAACTAACTTTTCAATGAACGTACAAGGACCATTTTGCCAATCTATAAATAATAAAATGTAAAAATATACAAATGCCACTCATGACTCCGAAGGACCAATAACAATCAACTTTAATTCACAGCAGATCAGATTGGTTAAACCTTGTGTTTATGTTTTTCTGACAGCTTTATCAAGACACGGCTCCCTGAACTTGCAGGTGCTGTATGTGTGCCCCTGAAACTCCTGTACTCCTGTCAAGGCCATGAAGTACTCTACCACAGGGTAAACCCATGTACTGTACGGGGAAGTACAGTACATGCGTAGTGCTCACATCATCCTGTACACCAAGGACCTGCTCAAGAACCTCCTACACTAGAGGTCAACTTCACTCACCAGCCTTAAGGAAGCTGAAATTCCCTGGAGACGCCATCTCAGGGGTTCCTTAAGGACAACACTGCCTGTTAACTTCACACCCACAAATGCTCTTGCCAAATTGGACAAGTCAGAACTTTTCCAAATCTCGGCATTTCTTACAGGGACTGTAAACTGTGCAGTACTTTGAAAGGGCGTGGCATTGGCACGCTGCACATTACACAAAATAAAAGCACATTCACCATTTAGTTTATGCAGAGGAAGAGGATTTCAGAAAGGGATGCGTTTAAGGGACATGCACAGGGTCTCCTGTTGTGCCAACTTCACAGAAAGGTTTGTGAACAATCCTAACAGTTAGGGGGAAGTGAAGCCGATAATCAAGAAATACTGATGTTGCCAGACAGCTCAAGTGCAAGTGAATGAAAACGCAGGCCTGTATAACACAGCAAGTGACAAAAAAAATGAATAATAGGACAGACATTTGCTCAGTGAAGTCCAGAAAACCAACTGGGAGAGTAATTTCCATCCACTGCCTGATTTTCTGAGGATACCAGAGGGACCAACTCCCTCCAGCTCTCAGCTTCTAGACAAACACCAAACACAGAGTCATGTACAGTGAGAACTAGTGGCTGCTGTTTTCTCTCGTTCCAAGCCATTTAAAGCAAATGAATGCTGTCTTAATGCCTAATTAAGCTAAATAAAATCCTCTAACTGCTCCTCACTCTTACAGACACAGGATGGAGTGTATGATGAACCCAAAAATGCTTTCTATACTATGAGTTATTACATTTCAGTGAAATGTACAGATTTATGCTATCGTAATTTAGAAACCACAACAGTATAAAGTTACTTTTTGCCAAATGAATACCAACAATAATGCTGTGTCAAGCGGAAAGGAATCCTGTTGTTTGCCACAGTATTCTGCAGGAATATCTGTGAGAAAGAACCAGTGCTCCTGCCCAATTCACTAACTGTATATCTCCACCTAAAAAAATTGGTAAAATAATACAATACAAAGTTTTTTTTATTAAAATGACTATCAGCTCATTTCAAATTATTTTTCTTCCTAAGGTGACATCTGTAGAGATTCTAAAAGAAAATCTGATAAATGATACAAGCCAGAATATGTGTACATGTATGTTACGCACACTTCTTTTTTTCTGTAATAAGAGGACAGATGGTTCTCAACTCTCTGTTGATCCCATTAAATCATATTCTTTGTGGCAACAAGGTGTGTTCCATTTAAAATGAAGATCAACCAAACTTATGCACCTTTTCTGCCTGTTCCAATACAATACAGTCAACAGAGACACGCGGCAGCTGAATCAACTGCTGACTTCCTGTCATTTCCTGCGTCACAGTCAGGGTTTGGCAGCAAGGCCAAAAAAAGCTTATTAACAGAGCAAAATCTGAAACCTGCAGCTCCATGAGTACGAAGGAGGATATGACTGTAAAAGACCAAGTGCCAGATTGAGATTTACGAACAAGGATCGACAAGGTCAGCCAAACTTTTTACAGCAGTTTGAAATTTTGGAGCAGCACAGAGCAATGCTTCAGCAAATTCAAAACTTGTTGTTTTAGCTCTACCGGATGTCTTTATCTTTCATTTTTAAAAAAAATGCAACAGCTATTTATCACAAGCAACAAAAACTCTAGTTTTTAGTATTTTTTAGTTTTAAAACTGTAGAATTTAGTTTGAGAGAAGAATGATTATGTTAGCAATTAAAAAGACCATTAAAGTACTTGTTTTCCCCGAGCTTTCCATTTTCTGCTCCAGTTACAGCATTGCAGTCAACAACTCTTCTGAAAGACTACTTAAGAGGCAGTGTAAAAGCCAAGTTGTGTTGCACAAGTTCACTGCATGCCACTTCCTCTTTTTGTTTCCAGTTAGGCAGCTTTTGAGAGCTTCTACAAAGAGGTCACTTTGCATCAAGCCTCGGTAATCTTTGCACATAATCTTCACAGAACATGGAAGAGCATTACACAAACCGTTCTTTTGAAAAACTGCATTCTAAGTGTAAGATTTATATTATTTCTTAAAATCTCTAAAGGTGGCCCTTTGTTTCCCCAAACACCCACCTGCAAAGGGGAAAACAAAATCTGCTCCCTTAACAGATCTCTCTTCTCTTTTTTATATATATAGTGTCCTCTTATCAGGCACCTTCAGGCAGATCAATCTTTCACAACAGAAGTTTACAGCTGCAGCTTAAACATCCTAGATAAAACTTTCCAGCATTGCAGATGACGTTATAACTGTTGGCAAAAAAGATATGTCATTCAATCACTGCCACAAACTGGCGTTATCTCATGGAAGCAAGCCAAGTGTTCCATTGTAGTAGTGTGCTACACCTGTCCTGCACACCCTCAAGAGTTTCAGCATCAAACTCAGCTGCCGATCTTAAGGACGCCTAGAAAGCCCTGCTGGATTAGTGCTCTTTTCGCCAGCAGTACGGTACCTCTGTCAGCTCCCAGGTTATGCTGATCGTCCAGCACAGCCCGTAACTGCGGATCAGAAGAGCCTTCATGGCCCAGCCCCAGAAGTGTCCGAAGGCAAAGATGTCAAAGTGGCTGAGAATCCGCTCCCAGGTGATGACGTGACAGTTGATTGCGTATTCCTAAACGGCGAGCACAAGACAAGAGACAGTTTTGTTTTAAACAGTACATGTTGTCAAAAAGAAAGTTCAGTCTGCATTCCTAGCGCCTCTGGGGCTATTACGGTACTGCCATATACTCAGTAATCCTCTTGGAAAAATCAACAAAGCTATCTACACTGAGAGTCCTTTAGAAACCTCTCATTAGGAACTGGTATTATCTCTTTAAATACGCTAATCACATTTCATTGGATTACATTCTCAGAGCAAAGGCCAGAACACACATTCACTGCAAAAGACCTGATGTTTAATGTTCAGGGCTCGTCATTTTAAATCAGCTTTTATTATTTTTTATCCACAAGCCCAACTTATCTAATTTACTGCTCAGTTGGAAGTGTTAATCATAGGTTATGATTTATAGGTTAGAAGGAAACTAAGTGCAGAAGGCAGTTCTATCTGGGGAACCTACTAATAATGAAACAGGCAAAATATTTCACATTACAGGTAAAATTCATCTGAAAGTCAAGTGAATGACTGAAACACCACACTGGTGGGGTGAACCTCCACTTGCATTCCCTAATTAATGTTCATGACGAATTCTATGCAGCACATATCTAGTACAGAAGACAGCACTTGGTTCAAACCCTGCTGGTATGGACACCGGAAACAGAATATCACGATGGAGTGGGATTTTACTTACCATGATGTCAGCCTCGCGAGTGGCATAGCGCAAGTTGGGGTCGAGCCAGTACATCAGCCCTTTGACTTGCTCCCAGTTCAGAAAGATCACAAACACCAAGAAGAGGAAGTAAAGGACACTCAGACCTGTAGAAACAAGACTCCTGTCAGCACTACAGGCTAGAGACACAGGGAGTAACTTTATTTAATAAGGTAACTGGATCAATAATAACCATTACATTAGAATTATAGATCCTCCAATGGTACAATGTGGACTGTTGCAGTACTTTAACACTATTTATTAAATACACATAATTTGAACTGTTTTTGAAAATTGTCTATGAAAGTTATTAAACAAGGGCTTAAAGCATTTTTAAGCACTAGAATGTTTATTTTTAGAGTCAAATGTAGACATGTAGTGTCTAGTTTGAAGAATGTGCCGATTTTGTTCTGTAAAAGCTTTGAATGTGTACTCACCAAAAACCATGCGCCATATTGCTGGATGTGGTCTAGTAAATGGTCCTAAAACAAAATGATATGATAGACGATTACAAGAAGCCCTGATCCAAGTATTCAATATCCTCGCAGGCATTGAAGAAGGCTCCACGGCCGAAACATTGCATTTTCTTTCTTCTCTTTTCAGCGTGGAATAAACCTATTACTGGTTCCTTTGCAGCCTACACATGCTGACACAGCTACCCACCTGAACTACTTGATCACGTTCTGAACATCAGACAAAGCTTCTAACTATTTCAGCATGTGTCCTTTTAAAATCCTTATTCTTTTTAAAAGGAAACATGCTGAAATAGTTATAAGGTTTGTCTGATGCACAGTATATACGTAGCTTGAAGAAGCTACTTACAAGAAAAAAGCCTCAGTCTATCCTGACACATCATGTGCATCTTCTAGACAAGCTGGGCAAACCTAAAATTTAGAACTGCAATGCAAATTCAGCATTTATTATTAAAGGACGTTATTTCAACATCGCACATTGCACCAGCAAGACCACGTTTCAACTATTATGTGCAATTTTCATCACCACATTAAAAAAAGACTGCTCTAGAAACAGACCAGAGTAGACCAACCAGTTAAAGAACTGCTGACATTTACTTTACATACGCAACACAACCCATTTCTTTACTCATTTGCCTAGTGTTCCTAATGGTTAGGTAGGTGGCTTCTTTCGCATAATGATTTGAGAACATACTGAAGAATCACTGTCAATGTTAATTGGGCAGATGTGTGAAGGAAATTGGTTCTGGCGAGCTGCATGGACTACTAAGTCATAATAAGATATGATAACTGGCCTCCCCAAGAGTTCTTATGTTTCTCCAGGGTTAATTTATCGATGCATTGGGTTTAACAAACTGTACACATAAAACTAAGCCCAGGAAAGAAAGCTAAATTTTGCCCACTTAAACCTCATTAGTAGAATAATAACATAGTTTGAATGTTCTGTGGAACAGAGACAAGAGACTGCTCCAAAAATGGAGCCTGATGGTTGTGTTAGACTTTTACAAAAGCTACTTGATTAACAGAGCAGATCTACAAGCACTTACCATTAGGAAAGGCCAGTACACTGATGATGAGAAAGAAGGATATCACTAAAATGAGCCCAATCCAGAGATTGTTGTCTGGGTCTGAGTCATTCCTTTCAAAAAGGACAAAAGAAAGAATAAGGCATACTCCAAACTGATAATTTCATAATGAATCAGAATCGTTAAGTACTATTTTAACACAATACAATTCACAATGAAACAGGCCCATTGTTATTTTGAGAAAGTACATATTATTCCTGGATATGTTTATCACAAAAACAATCTTGGACAATTAAGTTAAATTTAAAGGTCATTAATCTGGAACATTACCAGTAAATGAACTTTAATATCAAGTTCTAAACCTGGAACATCACTAATAGTTTTTAAGGTACAGAGTGAGGACCGTCCTATCGATTTTCTGCGTGTCTGTGGGAGCAGAACATTGATGTATTATATACAGGAAGATCTCTTTTGGCCATTAAATATTAACTGTAAAACTTAAGTCTGTTTTTTTCAGGATACATTATTTGGCAGTACATTAGTAATTGTTACTTTAATCATACAACAAACTTCACAGACATGATCAACTCATTTCTGCATGAAATGAGTGCTACCTGATGCAGGTTACCTGGTGAAGGATTATAAATAGGACTTTTTCATTCTAATACAAAACACATACTCTCCACCAATCTCCATAGAGGAGCACATGCACACACAAATACAGATTATTGCCAAAGCTTATCTAAATCTTGGAATTTTCAGATCTGTTGCAAAATCAGGGACACTTCATCATCACATACATTGTTATACCCTCAACTGTTTACTGTACGTTTTGAATGAATACCCATCTACAGCCATTAGAAACAGACACTGTTCCCAAGAAAAGTTCTTTCAGAACTTGAGACAGTGCTGTTAAGAATGACCTATTTGCCTTTCCCTGACAAGCCATCCATTTTCTAACGGCTTCATCCAGTTTTGGGTTGTGGGGAAGCTGTAGCCTATATTCCAAAATGCCAATTAACCTGCCAGTAGATCTCTAAACTGTGGAAGGAAACCATACAAAGTCTATGTAGATAGCACCCCAGGAACTGAACCCTGGGCCCCAGCACTGCGAAGCAGCACTGCTGAACACTGCGCCAAGGAGCCACCCCTGACTCTTGCCCAGCAGACTAATTATGCCGTTACAAAAGAGCAAAATCTCTTAAACGTTGCACAGAGTAAATGTTATTTTCATCGAACTCAACGTCTGGATTTTGTCTTTCACATAAGAGATCAATGTGATGCAGGAATTCGTTCCAAGCAGCAGTACAACAAGCCGGCCCGGGACAATGTCTGCTCTATAACCACTGACAGCCAAAAACCCCAGTGGAAACAAACTAAGCGCTCGAGGTATATAAATAGTGATGAAGGCGGCCCCGTGCGTGCCAGGTCAGTTCCTCAAAACTCCGTCTACCCACCAGCAGCGCTGACACATCTGTCGCCATGACACCCCCAGGCGCAGACAGGCGGCGGTGAAGGTGAACCGTCAGGGCGGTGCTGCTGGTGGGGAGTGGGGGGGGTCAATGTCACTGTCACCCAACCAAGCAGAGAGCCCCGAAAACCCGCTGCACACCCGTCTTTCCCGTTCAAGCGTTCAAGACCGCTGCTTTAAACACACGTTTTATGAACACACTACCAAAACTCGGGATTCCCCTCCTTCACGGAAAATTACTTTAAAATGTACAGGGAAAAAACAGCGTCTCTACAGACATGGATCAATACTCTAATATTGAACATAATCATGCCGTGGAGGTCAACAAACACAAATAGACTTAACGGGGTTTTTTGCCTCTCTTGTAAAGTTGCACGCAGAGCTACAAATATGTACGTATATATTTTACAATCGTACATACAGTTGTACCATCAATCGTAAGAGGGTTTGAAAAAATGTGCCACGTGAATGTTTGCAACAGTTTCGGATCATGTAAGCTAGCCAAATCTTAACATGAGGACTCTGCATGCATTAAACATGTTCCACACCCCCGTGCATCCTGGGGAATGGCTAATTATTAGAAGACTAAATATATATGTACATGCACACCGGACTTTCACGCAGGTACGCGAGTCTACACATTATTACCATGGTAACTGCTAATTACAGGACCTCAGATATACACGGTTCGATCAGAAAACGGGGCAAGATGAACCGTTAACTGCGGTTCAGTTCACGACTTCGTTTGCAGTAAACGAATCAACTATTACAGTGTTTTTCCTCCTTGTTTTTTTAAAAAGGAGCTACGCAGCGCATCTGGAGCCTCGCGGCGCTGCAGCGCTTCCAGCTGCCCCCTCCCGCGACCGAGACGGACCGCTGGCCGGGGGCGAAGCTGGTCGCTCACCTGGTGAAGGCGAAGTACATCAGGCTGACGACGGTGAAGGTCAGGAGGGTAATGGTGTGGGGCTTGTAGAAGAAATCGATGGTGATATCTTCCACTTGCTGCTCGTTGATCATGCGGAAATGCAGCCTGTAGTTCACATCATCTTTGCTCAGGGTGGTAGACCCCATTGCAGCCGCCATCTCTGCGGTGGTGCCGTCTGCCCCCTCCCTGCTGCTCTTCCTTGGCTCCGCTCCTGTCAGTTGGACTCGCTGGCTTGTCCAAACCGACCGGCGGAGGGGGACAGGAGAGTTTTGTTCAATATTAAGGCACATCGAAGAGACGGAACACTGTTCTAAAGCGTTCATTAATTATTATACATTTTTTAACGCTAGGTTTAGGATTGAAAGTATCAATTTCTACCATCCCTGTTTATTCTGAAGGCAAAACCTCCCAGCTCACCCCCCCTAGCATACGGCGCTTATGAACTCTTCCGCCCGGAAGAGTCAGAGAGCACACGTGGGTGAAGTTGATCAAAAGCAGATACGTGCAACCGAGTAGGCCATGTTTTTGTTTTTATTGAATAACCTAGGAATGATTTAATAGCAATTTGAATATTGTACGCTGACATTCCATTGCGTTGATCTGATGTTGTAAGTTGTGACCGTTGTTTTTTGACTTAAATGTATGCTTTCAAAAGTAATATCGTTAAGATTTTCAAGATTTCAATGTCTTAATAGTATTGCACCTATGCATTACAGCTGAAATGCTGACACCTTAATGCTGCAAATGTCAATTAATGTAATACGTTTCTGTTGATTTTACAGCGCCTGAAAGTCGTGCGACTTACAGATTGTTAGAACCAAAGATCAGTGGTTGAAAGGGGATTAAATGGTAAACTACTGGAATGCAGCCATGAAAAACATTTATTTACATCTAGTAATAATTATGGGTTTCTGCTGCTGTTTAGTTTGAAAAGGTGTGTTTTAAATGCTGATGCATTGGTGCATCGGTATTTAAAAATGAAAAAAGAAATAGTTTGCCGGGGTGATTGCATGTAATGAACGCTCACTTCTATAGACGGCGCCAAAAACGTCTCCAAAATGTCGAGGCGATGAGGCAGATGTTGGCATTACTGGAATCAGTTCTTCAAAAATGTATTTGTAAAGAATTACAAATAGGTTAAATAATTGTTTTGATTACCTTTCTTAGTAAAAAGGGTTTCTGAGCAGCTGCACACACCCTGAAACCTTTTTTTTTTTGCCCATGTGCAGTTTTACTGTTCTTGAAGAAACACCTTGAACACCTGTACTGGCTGCAGGGTCACTCTCGAGATCCGTACTGGATCGGTACTCGTTACCTACAGATTTTACCCTTCACTACACTTTTGGATAGATTGGGGTTTTCGTCCTTCACCTCGTTCATTGGCAATAGTTTCATAAACTCTGTTTAGAGTCTTACAGCACAGTGAAAGAGTGAAATGAAACTGGGCTGCAGTCAGTTGCCATAATTTCCCAAAACGTCAATTTCCTTTGAGTAATGTGTAACCATGTTATTTTTTTTTTACAGTCACCCTGTAATTAAATATTTTATCAATCTCACATGTGTTGTCTTTTCCAGGAATTGCGTTATGGTTTTTGCGAGTCTGCAACTCTGCCGAAGATGTTTGGCTCTGCAGATGAGAAGTCTTTCATCGGGGTTGCGCAGCTCAAGGGCCGGGCAGACCCCTGTTCTACAGGACAGTGCCTTCAGCTCTGGGCGGTGGAGGTTCAGAGGTCGTAGGCTCTGTACCACAGCGAAGCCCAACGAGCCTGTAGCAAGTTCCGTGGGAAACTGGTTGGTTCCTTTTAACCACAGTCACCACCAGGGAGAAGCGAAGCCGAATTCAATCCCTGAGAGTCAGTGCGTGGGTAAATACAGTCAATTCGTAACCCAATAGACCGGACAACGCTATATCAGTGTATTAATGAACTTGTAAAAAGAACAGAATGCAAAATTACTCATCTTTAAACATCATTTATTTATTAACATAGACAAGAATTTTGTGTTTTTTGTATTAAGCGTTTATTCATTTTTGAAACAAGTTCATACAGGAAAAACAAAAGCACTTAATATTACCAGTCATTAATAATTTATCAATGAAACCAGCACAACATCGTATGCCCTTAAGCATTATCAATTAAAACGAATTTGGATGAACTTGGTGTGATTTATTCCCTCTCGTTCTCTAGATTTTAGCCCAGCACTTACTGTGCCGATTGTGCTCTTGACGTTTGCTAGGTCTTCTCAGCGGTGACTTCACCGTAGGACAGTAGCCTGCAGTAAACCTGTCTTGTGGCTGTGACGATGTCATTGCTCAGGGTGACGTGGAGCCCTGTGGATGTAGTGCGTGCCGAACGGCTGACCCGGCATTCTTTTCCCCGTTTAGAACTGGAGGCGGCCCCGCCCCTGTCTCCGTTTGCGGAGCTAAGCGAGGACGACGCCGTGCAGATCAGTGTGCACCCGGTGCTGCCTGCGGTGTCTTTCACGCTGAGGGACTATGTGGACCAATCTGAGACGCTCAGCAAACTTGTTCTCCTGGGTACTGGAAGTGTTGGATTTTTAACGCGGACCAGGGGAGGGATTACTGGGTCTTTCTGAAAGACATTACAAGAAGATACCCGCAGAGCTCTAAAGCGCGTTTCATAACCTGTTTCTCCATTCCATAGCTATTAATAGGCAGAAAAGCTGCAATGCTGTTCTTTGTTGTATCTTGCTACTATTGCTGGCATTATCACTGCTGTATAACAATTGACTCCTATTCCAGAATTTCTAGTGAATGGTGGGATTTCTACTGGCTAAGATTAAGTGTAGCAATGCAAGTGTAACCCCAGGGCGCACGCATGCCTAACGCATGCAGGTTAGAGTCAGATGTACCAATGTTGCCTCCTCTCCTTCAGGCACTTTGTCTCTTCCTAGAGTCTGAATGGGGCTTCTGGTGTGGGTTGGTGGCGCATGGTTGAGCATGAGTGATCATCAGCAGCTAAGTGTACAAGGGAAGGAAATTCTGACAGTGGAGTGTAGGAAAAACTTTACATAATTTCTGTACCTCATTTCTGGGTGAAGCAGTGGCTCTTTGGTTAAGGATCTGTGCCTGTGGCTGGAAGGTTGCCAGTTCAAATCCCACGGCCAGCAGAGGAATCCTACTCCGTTGGGCCCCTGAGCAAGGCCCTTAACACCAGCTGCTCCAGGGGTGCTGTATAAATAGCTGACCCTGCGCTCTGACCCCAAGCTTCTCTCCCTGTCTGTGTGTCTCATGGAGAGCAAGTTGGGGTATGTGAAAAGACAAATTCCTAATACAAGAAATTGTATATAGCCAATAAAGTGATCTGAACTTACTGCTTTAGTTAACAACAACAGTCCAGCTTTTTGCTGGTGTAATGATTGCTTTTCACTGTGGGAAACACATTGTTTCAGCAGCCATGCAGCTTTGCCATAAGCCATTTTTGTCCAGTTGGCGCTCTGGAGAGCATGTTTCTTTTATGTCTGCGAATTTCCATTAGCCAAAATTCTTTAAGAGTAGGGAGCTTCCTAAAAGTACTGTCATACAGCCTCATGCTTTTGCTAGAACATGACGGTAATTTTACTCCTTGCAGAAGTTTGTTGAATTCCAGGTGCAAGTTTACTTCTCTCTTTATCAACATTGTAGAGATGGCTATTTTGTGTGGAGAGCTGTGGTTGTAGGTTTAATAGGGAGGTTTTAAAATTACGTTTAGGAAATAGTGTATACAGTGAAAATGGAAAACGAAAGGCATATAAATAGCCATAACAGCTTTTGAAAGAGCGTAGCAATTTTTTCTGAGCTTCAGTATTTACGGTTGAAGGTAAGGAAAGAGTACCTTAAGAAAGAATGCCTCCAACATTTCACTGGTTATTTACTGCAGAAATGTGTGTTCGCTTGAATTCTTGGAATCTTATTATTTGTAAGGTATTACATCTGTAGCAGCCACTGACAAACTATGGTTGTCAGAAGCTATATAGTGTAGTTTTCTTTACAACTTATCACATACCCATAAACTGCCAGTAAACGTCGATGAAAGATTTTGTTTTGTTCCTTGTTTAGGTGTTGACCTTTCCAAACTGGAGCAGCGCCCGAATGTCGCGAACATGCTGCTGCGCTTGGATTTCGACGCCGATGTGAAGGAAAGGCTGCTGTTTCTCAAAGAAGTGGGCGTGGAGGAAACAAAACTCGGGCCTTTCCTCACGAAGAACCCCTTCATCCTCACAGAGAGCATGGAGAAGCTGCAGGCGAGGTAGGCCTTGCCAGCTAGTCAGGTGCAGGGCCTAAACAGGTGCTGCCAGCCTTGAAACCTCAAAAAGATGAAGATATGGAAATCTGGCTTCGTCAGTCTCCAAAGCCTCTGTGTGACAAGAGGGTGCCCAAGCGCATGGTTATATTAAAATGTATTATTGTTGGGAGCCTGCAAACTACCTTCCACCCCAGTTGATTTTGTAAATGTGTTGGATTTGTTTTCTTACCTTGCAAAAGATTTTTTTAAATGTATTTGATTGTTTTGTTTTTCCAAATTAATTACACCTTGAAATGTGTTTCCTATTCTCCATTAAGGGTGTGATTTTTTATTTTTAATACACGGCCATTCTCTGTGATGTGGCTCCTCTACTCTAGGCACATGAGGGCATTTTATTGTGTAACAATGTATCAACAAATTAGAGGGACTACTTCGTCACACTCTGAAAACTGGTCTATGGCTTTCTTACAGCATATGCACTTAAACACAAAAGAAATGTAGCACCTAACTCTTAAGAGATGTAATCAAATGTTTCAGACATCAAACAATCTCAGGAAACGTGAACGGAAATACAGATCAGAGAACTGTAAAACCTAAGAAAGCTTCCGCTTAAAACTTCTAAAACGTCTTTAAAAGTTCTGCTCTTACGTTTTGCACTCACTATCATTGTTTTGTGATAGCACTGCTCTGAAAATGTTATTTCTGTTCAAATTCTTTCAAGGGTATCGTACCTGAAGGTCAAGAAGTTCAGCAACGAAGCAATTGCTAGAATGGTGTCTGAGGCGCCTTTTCTGTTGAACTTCAGTGTGGAAAGGTTGGACAACAGGTTGGGCTTCTTCCAGAAACAGCTTGGGCTGAACGTGCAGAAGGTGGGATGTGTGTACAGGACCACTAAAATGTGACCCGTCTCATATCAATATTGAGTTTGTGGGCATGAAAAGCCCTCACCCAAAGCACACCATGTTTTGAACTGAGTGAAAACAGCCCTCCTATAAACCATTTTTCTCGGTGTGTGTGTACAACTTGTTCGTTTAGGTTAAAGGGATTGACAGATTTCTCATGTTGGAAATCCACAGTATTGCACTGAGGTACATTGTGAACAGTTAAATTCATGCTTTATCTTTTAAAAAGAACTTGCAACAAAATCTATGCTCTAGAAGTTTGAAGCTCTGATGAGTCTTGGACCTTCTTGATGTTTAATTTTTAGAAGTTGCTTACACACAGTTGAGGTTGAATTTGGCACAGGTGTGGCCTTTCAACCATCTGCTTATGGGGCACAGGGACTTTAACATTTAATATTTTATAATAAATATTTAATTGGACAAAAAAACGTTTAGGGGGAATTCTGATTTAGAGGCATTCAGTCATAATCCCACAGATGGTAGCTTCGCACCACTGGCTCCTCAGCCGAACACATACACCAATTGGTCCTCTTGTACTGAGTCTGTTTAAGAAATGTGTTATTGTGGACCTTGTGTATAATTATTTTACTACATAGAAAAGGACTGAGACATTTAAGACTTAATGTTATCATGTTATTGTTTGGAAGAGACTTCATTGAATAATTGTGCACAGTACAGTACATTGCTATGGACTTGTGTGCTGTCCAGGGTGTGGTCCCACATTGTCCTCTATTGTTCTAGGACAGATCCTCAGAGGTGTACGCGATCCGTCTCAGGTGGGGTTGTGTTAATTGTCTATTATTTCTTACATTTACATTTTTCATGCTTTTCAGACACGGGATCTTGTAACCCGTCTTCCACGGTTATTGTGCGGGAGTTTGGAGCCAGTGAAAGAAAACCTCAAAGTAAGATGCGTCTAAACCAGTTGATGGTGGCCTGTTATATGTTCTGAACCTTCCTTGGTCGACATTCCTAATCTACGAATCACTTTTGTTTTATGCAGGTGTGCAAAATTGAGTTGGGGTTTCGGGAAAATGAAATTCAACACATTGTTACCAAAGTTCCGAAGCTTTTAACAGCTAACAAGAAGAAACTTACAGGAATCTTTGACTACCTACATAACACAATGGGAATTCCTCATTCGCTGATTGTCAGATTCCCTCAGGTAACCCGGACCGTAGAATATTAAAATTGACTTTTTTTCTAAGGAATACTATTTAGTATTGTGGGTAAAAGATTGCAAGAGATTTTAAGTTACAGACTAGATGGAAGCATTTTACTTGGTGAAGTTTTCTTATGACTTGTTTTTATGCTATATACAGGAGTATGTGCAAATCTATGCATTGTTCAATATCATTGGACTTGCACAGCATGGCTTCTTTTCAGGTGAACTTTATTTTACATATTTGGGCTTTTTTTGCACTTGGGTTACAATATAATAATGATATGGTCTGATGACAAGCTCATAAGGTACAGTATGCACAAGAGTATGAGCAATGAAGTACACGCACCCAAAAGCCTCATTCATTTTTATCGTTCTACCCATTGTTGAAGACTTGAGTTTTAATTTTTGTCTTTTTCAGGTTTTTAACGCTAAACTGCTGAGAATCAAAGAGAGACATCTGTTCCTGAAACAGCTGGGCAGAGCCCAGTATGATCCTGCTGAACCCAACTATGTCTCATTGGACAGGCTGGTCTCTCTCCCTGATGAGGAGTTCTGCACAGCGGTTGCCATGGCATCACTGGAGGACTTTGAAATGTTTCAAAAGTCACTTTAACTGCAAAATACTTTTTTTTATTTAGCCATCCTTCCCTTCTTTCACATCCAGTTACACTCATCTAGGTATATGTCTTCACATGAGAAAGGCTACAGATTAGAGGAGATCATTTGGCCCATGGTGCTTGTCTGGTTACTAGCAGTGCAATATTCAAGGATATTATATGCATCTGTCCCTTCTCAAGATTCGGCTTCAGTGGAGGCGTTGAAGCTTGGGAGTTCATATTAGACTCCGACAATCCATCTATTTTCTAAGCATCCAATACAGCTAGAGCCTAGACCAGCAAGCAGAAGGCATGAGGCAGGATACACCCTGGATGCTAGCCCATCACAGGGTACACACACATACAGACACACTTGCACCAAGGCCAGTTTTAGCCAGAAGCCAATTAACCTAGGGTACCAGGGTCTTCACAAATGGAAAGTAGGTTTAAGGCCATTCAACACTATTCAAGACCAAAAACGGGGAGACAATGTTTTACACAGAGGATCCCCACAATTGTTTAAATAACATACCAAAAATGAGAAATGTTTATTACAATGAACTTTCACAAAAATAATAGAAACCCCTAACCATTTTTTGATGTCTGTAGTTTTTGTGTCATGTTTCTTTACTCAGTTGTATATTTTATTTTTTGTGGTTGAGTTTATTCTATGCTGTTTGCAATTAAAAGATAAACATCTGTGTAAAACTGCAGAACGAGAGAGCGCATTTTTACTTTCGCCGTGCACCCCTGTGGTTACAATATCTTCATACGGTTAAATCCATCTAGATAAAAATATATTTTTTTTAAATGACCGTTGTCATGTTTTTGAAAGCTTGAAAGCTAGAAACAGATTTCTAGCTTTAGAGATATCGCATTCTTTGGGAGGCAGCGGTGACAAATGATAAATCAATTTCTCACTTTATCACCTAATCTGTTGTGCAATAGGGCTGCTGGTGTATGCGCTGCAGTGGTGGGTAAAATACTTGGGGAGGAAATGTGTTCTATAAACGGAGGATTTTTTTTCTTTGGATGAGCTGGGTACATAACTGAATTGTAGTACAGAACCAATCTGAACAAAGAAAGAACTTCTATGGTGCGGCCTGTGAACACCACGTGATTTGTGAGTACCGTTCCAGAACGCGCTTGACCGTTCGTCATAATTACCCACAATTCCGCGGTTCCTTCTCTAGTAAAGATGGCGGCGAGGGCACCGGGTGAGCAAAAATGACATTTATACATTTACCTGTCAGTTTGTTGCACGCGTATACCTTTCACAGAAGGGCTATTTGAGTGTTTCAACAAGTGCAAATGTCTTCGCCCTTCAGGCTTGCTGATATTTGTCTCTGTCGATTGTATTTCGAGTGTCCTCTATGTCCCTGGAGAGACAGGCAATTGCAAGCGACAGTATCTCCAGTCTTTAAGTAAATTATCATGGTTTACGCATTTTTTCCTTAATTTTAATATCGTTCGTGGTTTCTGAATAATAGGGGCCGCGTATTCCATAGTTTGATATCGGCTCTGACCTTGACGCTCTTGGAATTAACTGCGTGCTACATTTCTGTGGTGGAGCATTTTAATAATTACTTTATAGAATATGTTCAATTTGAATTTACATTATGTCAAAGAGACGACTAATTTAGATGATTCATTTAGATTTTTTCCCTTTAAATCGTTTTGAAATGATGCCATGACTCAGCTTCGTAATATTTGTCAGTAACAATATGATTTGTACTGAAATCTACACTTCCAATGACTGGCCATCTCATTGCATGTTTCAGACATACTGTGTGTTTTTTAAGTGGGAATTCTAATTTACTGTGTAGTCGTATGTTTTGTGGCAACTTGATTTTTTAATTCTCTGCAGGAAATAATATAGGGTTCTGCTCAGGCTGTTTTCCTACATTTCAAGTAAAAAACAAGTTAAATGTATCTTGTGTTCCGAAAGCTCTGTAACCTGCTGCTTATTGTCCAGAAATATAAGCCTATATTAATTCTCACATTAAAACAGTAATGTGTTCCTGAACAGGACATTATTTTAGGGGGCTTAACCTTATACAGTTATGCAGTGGTATAACTCAGAGATGGGTTTTAGGGCTGTTTCATCTTCCTGATCTATTCAGTGATTTAGATTCAGGTGTAGTTAGCAAACAAAATTTGCAAACGTTGCAAAATAGGGGGAATGGTAAGCAGAAATATTCATGAGACTAAAGACTTAGACCAGGGATCAGTGTCTGGAATACAGCTGGTTTTCTATAGTGTCCTACAATTAATGAAGCTTAACAAGTTATCCAGAGGTTCAGAGAAAAGGTCACAAGCTCGAGGAGTGTCTGACGTACTTTTTACTGTTCAGTTTCAGCAACAAGCCGGTTGTTGTTCAGATTCCGGAAGTGGTACTACAATGCTGCTGGGTTCAACAAGCTTGGTAAGTGAAGGCATGAGGTAGTGGAAGATTTACAGTTGTGCATACACATATGCACACTCTCCTATCTGTTTTAGTGCAAAATACTGAGAAATGAATGATGGGCATACAGAACTATACTGAAGATAGTTATGTAGAAAATTAGCTGTTGATGTTTGCAATCTGATCTTGAGGTTTTTGTTTTGGAAGCATTAGTGCCTCATTTTATTTTAATATGAAGTTCTGAGTAAATCAGACAGACGTACTTAAAAACACTGACATATGCGGATCTTCCTTGATTCTGTCTGTTTTGTGACTCAACTACACCAGATTTGGAAAATGTTCGAGATTTTGCGATTTGTAGATTGATAAGTTTTTGTTTTGTAGACGAACTCTCACATGTTAAAGAGTAAAATGAGGCAGATACTTTTGACTGCTCTTCAGAATTGTCAGTTAAATTCGTTTGATTTCATTTACCAACAAACATTTTTATTGTTTTGTATCGCCATTTCCGGAAGGAAAAAGTTCAGTTTTGCTGACCTTTCCGTTAAGAAAATTGCCTAGAAAGACTTTAAAGCATGGAAAGTGCTGGGAAGTAAATCAGTCACACCATTCCATGCAGTTCATCTTCCCATGGGAATGGGTGTTACTACTTAAATTGTAAGTTACAACTTTTTGTTTTAAAATGCGGTGCACTTCCTTACATTTCACCAAATATAATTCTTTTCAACAGCATTAAGCAGAAAGACACTTGTACTGCCTTCTTGACTGTATGGCAGGGGTTCCAGTCCTGATCTGGGGACGGCCACGCCTGCTGGTTTGCTTCCACCTAAGCACCCAGTTAAATAATTTAACCCTTAATAAACACAATAATATGTCATATGAACTCTTTCATTATTTTCTATTCCTAAACCTGTTGGAAGGTGCCTTTTCTGTTCCGTTTCTTATGTAACCATAGAATACCATTCTCTGAGTAGAAAACCGCACAAAGGTTCCAACCAAGCAGCTCGTTGGTTCGGGTGGAGATTGATTTATGTAAAGAGCTCAGCTGGAATGAAACAAAAAACATAGATGGTTTATCAGCTCTTTTAAGAACTGTACACGTAATAAATCTGAGAGTTGTGCTTCTCCGTCCTTCGTTATAGGGCTAATGAGGGATGACACCATTTATGAGGACAGTGACGTGAAGGAGGCTCTAAGGCGACTCCCAGAACAAGTATACAATGACAGAATGTTCCGCATCAAGAGAGCTCTTGACCTGTCAATGAAGCAGCAGATCCTGCCTCAAGATCAGTGGACTAAGTATGAGGAGGTGAGGCTCTCTTGCAGTACAGAATAATAATATTGTGACAGATTTTGTTAAGAAAGAAAACCGTCAGTGTAAATGCAACCTGATAATCTGCTGTCATCAGCAACCCCTCATGGTATATGTAAGCTTTTTCTAATCAGAATGTTATTCTTATTCACCCAACCACAAGGTGTGAATAACCTCAGTTATACCACCTTGTAAGCTCTGGCATATGGCTGGGTGGATAAGCAGAATCTTAAGCCTAATTATGGTATGAGTTTTGTCCATTGTGGTACACTCCATCTCTTATGTCTTGTGGATCTTTTATGTAAAAAGGTTCAACCTATCGGCCAGGGAAGAGTTCATGAATTGCCGAAACTCTTTTCTGCAGGAAGTGTATTACCTGGAGCCATACCTGAAGGAGGTCATTCGAGAGCGGAAGGAGAAGGAGGAATGGTCTAAGAAGTAAAGGGAAGCAGAGGCGGCGACTCTTGGCCTTCTTTTTCCTGTTGTAATATTGAAATGCGACTCTCGCAGGAGCTGTAATTAATAAAGTTTTGCTTTCTTAGAATTGCTCTAATTGTCATGCTACCATAATGTTTTTTTTTTAATTCTGTGAGATTATATGTCTTTACTAATGCTGGACAAATATGATTAAAACTTCAATACATCCAGTAAAATAATATCGGATGACTTCTTGTACTACTTGTGATTCGCAGTTTGGGTTTAAATAATGATTGATTGATGAAATTACTTTCAATCTGATGTTTGAGGAAAACCTTTTGTAAATCTCCACTTACTCGGTAAAAGGTAAAGCCATTGAGCTGTGAGATGAGCCATGCCACTTCCAGTCCAGTTCCAGGCCTACCACGTTACTAGAGCTTGTGGAGGACTGCGTACATAGGGCATTGAAGGAAAAATAATGCACATGTTTTCTTCAATATGCTTTATCTAGCACACCACTTTTGGAAAAATGTGCCTACTAGAAATGTGGTATTATTCATTGAGGAAATGGTAGGTAACATTAATACTGTCGACTGCACTCTGGAATGAAGAAAAAGTGTCAATTAAATCTTTGTCAGTGTATTTTCTTGTGTGTATGACTTTGTGGACATTCAAGTTTTATATATGTGGTTTATAATGAACAGGCTGGCTCTTAGTTCCAACTTCCCAATCACTAAGTGAAGATGAGAACTTAAAGTGAAATACTAAGGTATCAAATCTGTTATTACAACATTTCTGATGCATAGGGGTAATTTCTTTTAAGAGTTTGGGGGGATGTCTGTTGTAGTTGACATTTTTCCTTCTTTGACCTATTTTGTTGTGTGAGAACAATTTTAAGCTCCCAATATTAAAAAGCACTTTAGAATAATTAGTTTTAACTGTTTTTCTGCCACACAGAAAGTCATTCTTTGTTTACTAATATACTGATGGAAAAAAACAACCACAACACCTCCTCCTTCACACTCTGGCCTTCCCGTCCGTGCGAAACAGGCTGAAGAGTGACTTATCTGTGAAGAGGATCAAGTATGTTATCTAAGAGGTGTGAGCAGAGGGCCTCTGACAGGTCCCCTTGCTCTAAGGCCAGCAGCATGGAGCCTCACTGTCTTGTCACTGATGCAGGCATTGTCTGCCTGCAGTTTCAGCAGCAGTACAGGTTGCAGATCTGAAATGATCTCTCAGATGGACCTGCCGGTCTGCTGAAACTATGGAGCGGCTTACTCCATAGTGTCTGGAAATGCTGGCACATGACATTCCCTTGCTTCTGGTGACATTTAAGGTATTATGGAATGCACAGAAAACTGACTAAGTGTGACCTTTTTCTTGCGGTGACCTAAACTTTGAATGAAGGCCTTTTTAAAGGTGATCTGATCAGGCATTGTTCCACCTAGACCTCATTGGGTAAAAGTGCACATAATAAGCTTTCATGTGATTGGCAAGTTGCAATGTCTCACTGCACAAGCTTGTATTGCTGGGGACAGGGCTTAAAACAAATTGACACCTTTTTGTGAAAGTACATAAGCTATAACTATAGTATTCATGTTCCAGAAAATGTATCCATCCATTTTCACTTTATCCATTACAGGGTTGTGGGCATTTGCAACACTATTTTCTTTCCTGTGTTACATGTGAAGTTGGTGAATAAGAGTTTAAAAGCTACAGAAGGTGCAGTCACAGTTTAAATCAGCATATTCAGCATCAGCTGTACTGTAGCTCCTCTTTCACACATAACCAGAGGACTCTCTCTCTAGATAAGTAATAACCTCAACAGATGTACTGTATATGAAGAATAATGACCTACTAAAGAACGCCAAAGAACTAAAATTATGGTTGCACTTGCAGCCCAAGAGGAATCGGGAGAAAAAAAATTAAAGATGGTAAGTGTCTTTCTAAAATGAAGTTGAGACAAGAATGTAGGAGATCATGCACATATGGGAAAAAATATTCATGTACAACATTTATATCATTCTCACAGACATGGTTCAGAACTGTACACAAGGATGAGATCTGCCCTTGGTATTGAGTAGATCAGGCTGCTTTCTGTTTGGATGTAATTCTTATACCAAAATGTATTCAATTCAAGCTAAATAACACTACCATACTTGAAAATAAAGCTGCAGCCAAAGAGTGTTTTGTTTAAAGATGATTGATATCTCTGTGAGCAGTTAAAGAGTATTCTTTAAATTTCTTCTCAGTCCATAGATTTACATTTGAGATTTATGTGGAACATAAAAATCAAATATCACATCATGGATAAAGTTTGTTGACTGGTGGATAAAAAAACACTTTCTAGGTTGTTTACTTCTTAAAAACAACTTTAGTAAATTATTTGTACAGATAAACTCTAAATCATATCCTCCTACATGGACAAAAGTGCTCTTTTCCTATTAATACATTTGATATTGCAACATTAGATGGGTTTTACTTTTGAGAAATGTATACATTTCATGTATAATTATTCAGTTATCCCATATTTCAATCAACAATTACTTTAATTCTAGAAGGCCAAATGTCCTACAAGTATGTAGCACACTAGGTAGCTATGTCTTATTACAAAAGACACACAGCACCTTGGTTTAAAAAGAGCTTATTTATTATACCTATAGTTGGGGCAGTTCTTAAGTAGACATTAGAGAAAAATCAGATTTTTACCACTACACATCATTTAAAAGCAATCATTCCTATATATTAAGAGATTCTGGTTGTAGGTAGATTCTCAAATTCAAAAAAGTGCTCAGCACTGTTACTTCCTTCTGCTAGTACCCCTCATTTTTGGAAATTGTTTATATGTAGACTCTCTAGTTCCTTTCCACAGCACTGGCTGTAGAGTATAGCAGAATAACCCTTTCCTAACCCAAGACAGCAAAGAGCATACTGTTCTCTCCTAGTTATTAACTCCTCACAGTTAAAGAACTGTATCCTACACACTAGTAACATGCAGGGATCTAACACAACCAGACCCTCTTAGCCCTTGTTCACTACACTCTTTGCAACAAAACCTAGCCAGTTGTTCCTAAGCCACTCCTTTAAAAAGGGGGTTCTGTTGAACTCAGCTGCGATACATCCTCGCTAATTCAAACTAGTGGCTGAATCCGCGCTGGAATGCGATGCCTTTATTTTCCAGGGCCTTTATTAATTTATTGCCCTGGAAACCCTGCTGAAATGTAATTTAGAGTATAGGCACCTAGCGGCTACACTTTGTAACCGCACCCAGAGATTTCCCATTCCCGTGAAATGAGGCCCTGACGAAGAAAAGGGGAATTTTTGTGAAGAATCGCATTGTCTCTCTAGGTGGCAGTGTGCAGTAGTGGAAAGGCTTTTCGGCTTCGCACCGCAACTCGTTGTTATTGATTAAAATCCCCGTTCGGACACTGTCGTTATAGCCTTAAGCAAGGCGCTTCACTCAAATTATCGTGGAAGTGAGTGAAGAAAAACGTTATCTTTATTAATATGCAAATGAAGGAACGTTTACTAGTTTCTAAAACAGCGTCTTTCTGAATAACACTATTTACAGACATTTACTGCGGTCCTCTCTCTGAATTATAACCTGGTGACTAATGGGTGCAGTGAACCATTTGCTGGTTGAGTTACCTCTATTTAGATAAAACTGCTTGAATGGACAAAAATAGAACGAAATCTCTTTTGTATTGTAATTTTGCCCTGCCTTTAAATTTTTATTTCTTTCAGAGCAAAGGATTTTGGATTATTATGCGACAGTCTAGCGCTTGAGCACTAACATGTATAAAAACATACAGTATATAGACATTATAAAGCATTTTAAGAGCACTGTCCACAGTGCAAGCCTGCTCTCTCTGCAGTCATTCAAGCACAGTTTATATTCTAAAGCGCCATACAGTTCCGCAGTTAAGCGATTATTTTGAAGAGGAGCTGGGATGTGCTGTTGATCTCTCAGCTACATCTTGCTTCAAATTAATCACAGGCTGAAAAGAAACAAAAACAACCATTTAACAAATCAATCATCAGCCACATTTGGCTACAACACTGTTAGCTGCAATAATAGCAAATTGTCACGATTGTGACGTTTATTCTTCTGTCTCTCACGGGTGTTTATTCTCTCGTGTCCCCCTGTGAAAGAGTAAGTGGAGGACCTTGAATACTTGAGACGTCATTTCAGTCTCAGTTTGAGAAGAATTGAGCAGGAGCAAAACTATTTCTATCACTAACATCCATGTTATTAAATGTGAAAAACACTTTAATAAATTAAAATCAGACAAGATTGGAGTAAATTAGTAAGTTAATAAGAATGGATATTGAACTTTTAAATATTTAATGTATCCTACTAAACGTTTACATAATCACATCAAAAGAGGGCTGACAATCATTTTAGATGTTTTTTTTTAATTAGATAAAGTGATTGTCTGGTATTCAAAATCAAAGTCTGTACATGACTATTACTATTTAATTATTTTTTATACTAGGAGGGGACACAGTTATTGATATTATAATAGTGTGTACTGTACCAGAACATTAAAGTGCGAACGGCACACAGCCTTGCTTTCCAAGTGCAGCAACACCACATTGATAACCACCTCAAGGACTAGGAGAGCTGCGTTCATGATTTGTATTCCTCTGATCATCTAAAACAAACCAGCACCAAACAGCAATAACAAAATATAGCAATTACATACAGCATACAGCAATTTATAAACAAAATAATGATGCTGATTATGATGATAACAATGATGATGATGATGGTGATGCACCAAACGTTACCAGATATTATTTAAACATAATATTGCAATAGAATTACACATAATAATAAGAAGAAAGCATGATGCAAAACAGGATGAAGAGTCTCATGACGAAGAGGGCAGCAGTGTGGTTTACAATTCTGGACTTGGAAGTGGGAGGTTGTGGGTTAAAAGCGTAGGTGTGACGCTGTTGCTGTAGCCTTCACCCAACTCCAGTATAATACTCTGCTGAATGAGCTGGTGTGAATGCAAGCCATTTTGATTAAAATACAGTAACCAGAAAGAGAAGGTATAACCAGCAACTAAAAATAGCTGGGTCTGGTTACTACCGGGATGGGAGAAATCTTAGTAAAACCAGGTCACTGCTCTAAGTAGTATTGGTGGAGTGATACTTACATTTCTGATGGTTTCACATTTGCTGTCTGATTGAAGTGTGCAAGGAACATTTATTATGGTCAGAACTAAAGCAGCTATAGACCAGAAGAAACTTAAAATGTTCATGACGAATGATGTCTTCATCTGGAAATATGAGAGACAAAACAAGTTGGAAAACCCCAAATTCAAAAGACATAAATTCGCATTTGTCGGGCATTGGCTGCTAGGTTAGAAAGGGGAGGTCGGTCAAAAATTTACATTTTTGAGATGTAAATCCTACTGGCGGGGTCTAAAGGCTTAATTCAAAGCAGAGGAAAAGACAGGAGTAAAGTATGGATTAATTCAAGACCTCTATTCTTGACTACTGTTGTGTGCAAGCAAGAGTACTGTATAATAATCTCGGTAATGGGGCCTTCTCTCAGTTATGACCTTTTTAAATTCTTATTATCTTATTATCCATCCTTTAATTAAGAGACAAACGTGAGTTCGTTTTCCACCTACAAAAACAGACAGCATTACTCGCTACTTAGTAATATTTGATCTGACAGAAAAAGGAAGTCTGTATAATATTTTGCATATGAGGTTCAAAAGTCAATCCAGGAACCAAGACCACCAGCGGTTTTTCCATTTGGATTGAAAATCACGTACAAGTGTTGTAAACTGACAAGGCTACACCATTTGTTTGACTTCTCTTAAGGGAGAGACCAATGGCTGTCAAAGGACAGAGATACATACTGCACGTACTTACCACTAACATGTTTGGAGCACTTCCTGCAGAATATGACAAAGTTCCAGAAACAATGAACTTATATAAAAGAAACAAACAGACACTTTAGTCTCACAAACACCATGTTGTGTAAAGAGTAATACAGTGTAAACGCTTAAGTTTCTGTGTCAGACGTACCACTTTCTGGTTCACTGATTTCTTGAGCTTTTTAAGTTGTATTGCAATTATTCAGAAATCTGAATATTTGTTGTTACTCTACAACATAAGGACAACTAGAAAATTAAGTATTGGAATAGAAAACATTTGACGCAAGTGCGATAGTTTTGTTACAGATTTAAGATACAGAGTGATAATTTTGGTATTTATCTAAAGCAAGAACATTCCTTACCAGCATACTGGGAAGAGTGGATAA
This sequence comes from Atractosteus spatula, assembly GCF_055471065.1. NCBI lineage: Eukaryota > Metazoa > Chordata > Actinopteri > Semionotiformes > Lepisosteidae > Atractosteus > Atractosteus spatula. Next base: position 30,232,614 of record NC_142717.1, on the reverse strand, counting down.
CAGAGATCCTGTATCATACTGATACAGTAACAGTCCAAAACTGATGCTTAGCAATCCAATGAATATCTGAGCTGTCTGAAATTAAAACGAAGAGAAATAATAAAAAAAGAAAAAATATAAATGATCTCTGAAATGTCTTAGATTTCTGTTATAACTTGAAACTTTTCTTTATTAAAAGAGGTGAACAAATTCATTCAGAAGAATAAGAGGGAAGAAATTAAGTTCCTCTACGCGCCTGTAAGGTTCATTTAACATATTTCTCATCGTTTAAACTGCTGCAGTGATATTTAATTTTACTTTGTTTAGGTGTATGTGTTATACAGTAAGTCTAGACGTTGTATCACCATCCGTTCTCGACTGGACTGGACTGGTGTTTCTGTATATGTTCATGAGGACTGTCCGTGTAAAATTTTATTAAACCATTTTAAGGGAAAAATCACAGATTTTTTAATTATTAGTTAACGCGAGTTGAATCGAAACATCGTTTCTAGTAAGCTTGCTTTCTGTGCTGTAGAAATCAATGTGCGTAAAACGTAGTATCTACAGTACGCCTCCTTCCCTATCACACAGACACATTCGTAGTTAATGGTCACTAGTTCTTAATTCATAACCAGTTTGTTAAAAAATAACAAACAAAATAACTTCCTTGTTGTAAACAGGCAAATGTGTGGTTTTCTCCACAAAAAGATCGTGTTGCAGAGCGAGACGGTAAAAACACGATTTTCTGCTTTCTGAAAGCCAAAGTCTATAAGCACCGGACTAGTCGGGACGCCAGTCCACTCTTCCGTTAATGCAAAGTAAAATATGAAAATTTGGGCATTGGTAAACGTGCGTTTTGTACTTTTACAAAAATGGATATACAATGTGTTAGTAGCTACTGTAGATTTTACAATCAAATATTAGTGGTTTATAAATATGAGTTTATACTATAGGTTATATACAATTTAGTTTAATATGATTTATTTTGGTTCACGCGCATCCTTGTGAATCGCCGCACACAGCGCGTGTATAGTATTGTGGATAAACATTTTTTTTAATCTGGTTGTTTAAAAGCACTTTTGTATGTGATGTAATGTAATATCGAATAATAATGATTTCTAAACTACATTTTCACTACATTTCTACAATGTAGACTTGCTTTCATGTCATGCGTTAAATGTACTTACTGTATAGGCGCATAGTTGAAAAGCTGCATGAACAAAATAAAAAATTGAATACAAGACATACATCGGCCAACAACAAGCGGTCTTCAACCACAACAGTGTAGAAGGACGGTCAACCGAATCCACATGAGACAAAAAGTTAGAAAGAACGATCTACAACAGTTTAAATACCAGCAATTAACATGTACTCATAAACTAGTTGAGTAGTTTTAAATTAAAACATTTTTCTACTGTTTTATTTTTTTAGTATTTAGATAACACACATTATGGACGAATATTTAATTAAACCTATACTGAAACCCAAACAAGGCAAAGAAAAAAAAACCATCATACCCCTAAAGCTTTCGGCTGCCCTTTGAGAAACACCTTGTAGACATCTTTAAAGACGCAGTTAAATGTCTCCAACACCTTGACATCCTCTGTCTCATCGCTGAACATTGAGAAGGGGATTGTGATTACCATGGTATGATCTGACATGTACGTGAGACCCCCCATCTGCAAAGAGTGCAAAAATAAAACAGTATGCTTTAGCTGAATATTTGCGGATGGCTTTACCTTTAAAAAACTCAAAGTACATACTTTTATGTAGAGCAAGCTTTAAAGGAAAAATCATGGTATAAACACGGCACTAATCGCGTGTCATTTTTGCTTCCGTAACGTGTGTAGTCTTCTCTCCAGCTCGTGGCCACCTGCGTTAACCCAGATTTCATTTTCGTTACTAAATCTATTCACCTCGTTAAGTACTTTTCATTTTTCCTTTCCTTGTTTCTCTTGAATATACAGTAGGTTATTAGCCTATATAGTTAATACATGGTTGACGTTCACATTATTCGTACACACTCTATACGTACACACCCGAAGAAAGCTTCACAGCCGAAACGTTGTGTTTTCTTTCTTCTCTTTTCAGCATGGAATAAACCTATTACTTGTTCATTTGCAGACTACACATGCTGACACAACTACCCACCTGTACACATTATTCTACTCATAAGATGTAATTCTCTTTAGTAGACACAAGATCGTAGGATACATTCCCTTCTGTAAAGTGGATGAAAACTAATTTTACTCGTTGATTGAAATGACACATATGTATAATATAATTCCACGAGTACTAAGCATAACGTCCATACATTAAGTGCATGTGTCAGACGTTAATGTCTGGATGTGTTGGTTTGTGCTCTGGGGATTATATATGAACACGATGTCGTTGGAATGGCTGCTTCGGTCCATGGCATCCATACTTGTAAAATGATTGTAAGATGGGCTGTTAATTAATTTCAAATTAATTTTTATCTATTTAAATTAATATCGTGTAAAAATTATTTAGGTCGAATCAAGCTAATTAGGCTATGCATTGTGGACATTCACTTCATGTGTGCATGTTGAATATAAAGGTTTGTTGTGAAAAACACCTAAAATGTAGCCTGAAATGTCGACCGTCCCCTTTATCTGCAAGAAAGATTTAGTTGCGCAGTATCTTTTGTTGGTCAGATAAGCCTTCAGTAGAGGCTACCGCAGTAGCTCACCGTACAACTACCCTGTGGTGAAATTTTGAATACCCTATAGTACATTGCTTTCCAATATACATGTTAATAAGGAGTCTTCTTAATCTTTTATACTGTATTTCTGTTGTTTTACTACACTGCAATAAAGATCCGAATGTTACCTAATTGGAGACTACTGTCCAAAAATGCTGAAGGTGGTAATGTTACAGTGGTCACATTTGTAGATTAAACATTAAAATGAAGAATGACAAGATCATACCTCTGGGAATGTGAAGGATCCACGTGATTAAAATGATTTTATATAGATTCCTACAGCAACAGAAGAGAAATTTGGAATAAATTACAGCATTTCAAAAGCGTAATGGTTGTAACACATCTTCTTAAGCACAGCAGTAACCTGTCATGCATTTAATACGTTTTTGTTTTCCGACCTTTCAAAAGAATAAATAATGTTTTTATTGTAACTTAAAATTTAATGCGTGTATACCAAACAATGTAAAGCTTTCTTTCTCCAGAAGCAGTTACTGTATAATCAATCTGACAAAAAAGCGTTCATTCACAACACAACAGTTAGCTCATCTGTCGGGCTATGGTTTTGGATACTTTTTAAGTCAATAGTTCGCTATTGTTCAAGTATTTGATTGAAAATGTATTGTACGTCACTTTTGTTTAAACTACAAATTCTGTTCATTTCAATTCAAATGGTTCTCATACTGTATCTGCCAGTTGGTAAAGTCGTTTCGTTTTCGTTCAAGACATACTTCAAATAATTTAAATCGGCCTTAAATTAAGATCGCAAAGATTATTTCGTCTAACTGGACTTTTAACTTTCTTGAGATCTTAATCAGATTGAACGTTGAAGTTATCCTATAAAAAAAACCATTGAATCATAAAGAAGGTAAAAGTACATTTTAGGACTTTTTGTTCTTTTAAGTCTTAATAGGGTGCTCATTCAGAATAAAGGGAAATACTGTGTCACGCACGCACTTGTTGATGATTTTGGAAGGTTTTGTTCACGTCAAATACATATTTACAAAGCATCGATTGTCTTACCTGCAGTCGAGTATTTGTAGTCGCATGTGTTACTGTTCTTGCTCTATTGAAGTAGTCAGTCAGCGAGACCTTTTACATCACAGTAGGAGGGGGATAAGGAAAGGGTCTTATTTTACACAGAAATAATATCTGCCAAGTGATATGAAATCGCTCAATTAATTTATAAACACTGGGTCCGAATTCTAGACAGTGAACTATGAAACGCAATTTTAAATCTCTTATTATGCGATGTTTTGTATTGAAATCTAACTTTGTCTAATTATGTGTACTGAATTACGATATTATCTATATACACAAGTCTATAGTAGGCTATATTAAATAGTGCGTATCTTCAAAAAGTCCATGCTGGCCATACAGGATTAGATATAATACAAAAAGAAATATGCATGTCCACGACAAGCACTCAATAGAAGTCAAAGCAATTTCCCCCAACAAATCCTAAACAGGATAATGTGATTATCAACAGATCATTTAACAGAAATACTTCTTCAAATTTTCTTCATCGGCTAACTGTCGATTTTGTAGATGACATCTTAACTTTTAATGGTAGTGTTCGTTTAGTCCTCAATGGAACTGGTTACATTGTTTCGGCACATTTTGTACACTTTGGAGATAGAATTGAAGGTATGTTTGTAAGCGAACAATAATCTGTCCAAATGGACTTGTAAAAACATAATGAAAGAAAAAAAAACACGTTTCGTGTTTGAATACTCCTTCTGGTGTATGAAAAATAATGTGCTTTGTTATAATTTAAATTGTTCGTACATATACTGTACCGCACTGTCGAGTCTTGCTTATACAGTACACCCAAAAAGGATCTACAACAGAAATGTTTTGTTTCCTTTTCAGTGTGAAATTATTCCCTACGTGTTCCCTTCTTAAAGAGAGCCTCTTGAAAAAACTACTAAATTAAAAGTTGAATCGAAACTCGTTCGTACAAAAAAGTCTATTTTTTTCATCATCCTTGTATTTTGTTACGCCAGAATATAGCGTATCAACATTTGAAGGGCTTTAAGCTTAGAGTAGCTGTAGAATGTTTGAATATTTATTTACTTGTTCTTCTCTACGTTTTTGTGCTCAAAACAATGCAAACACCAAAAAAAAAATGCTCAAGTCTCAAGTGAAATACATATGATAAAAAAAATCTTTGATCAGATGAAGAAGGTGTGACACTGGAGCGCGCAGAGCGCTTCTTTTTCCAAACCGTGTTTCTCACTTCTGTGTAGTTTGTGGGCACTGCGGTGATCAGACAAAGCGAGAGTGTAGCTGCTATGAGGCGAGGTAGAGATGATACGCACTTCATTCAACCTCAGAAAAAATCGCTTTCTGCAGAAGGATGTTGGAACCATTGGCCTTATTAGCATAACCATATGAACCCCTAACTGAACATCTGCACAGTTCATAGACTAATCACTATGGTGAAATTCTGTGCTAAGCAATTTGTACCTTGTTTATTAGTATTTGCAAATATATAACTGTTCTAAAAAATGATGCATATTGGTTCCATAATATGTAGTCAATTAATTACAACTATACATGTGAAGGATTACAAGAAGAAGTAGCAGAAGAATCTTTTTAATAGAGTACATTTCATGGTACAACATTTCAAGGCACTGCACGATAAAAACAAAAGAGACAGCAATCCACAATTAAAAATAGCATCAATCACCCAATGATAAAGCAGAATTAAGAGCTGCAGTATAAAAGTGAGTTTTTGGACTCGAAAGTATTCGAAAGTGCTGACTGACATGGTATGTCTCATATGAGCTGGAAGATCATTCCACAGTCTTCGAGCAGAAAGTACAGACTCGTGTTGGGAACTGGAAGAAAGCGAGTCCAAAGACTGTATAAGTGAAGTGCTGGTGTGTGGGAAGTTAACGGTTCACTGATGCAGTGACGCGCCTACCTGTTCAAACCTCTATAAAGCCCATTCATTTTAACCTCGTACTTATACTTCACCTCTTACGGTAATTAATTTCATGGTCTCACGATTCTGTTAGATTATTTTTTTTAGAGTTGTGCGGATCTTTAAAACGACTGATGATTGTATTCTACTACCCCTGAGAAACTTTAAACCGTTCTGCAGGTATTTAGTTCCTCTCTGCCTCATCAAAGTGAATCTGTTAAGTGAATCAACCGCTGTACACATCAGAGAGCACAAGAACTGCGCATCTTTGTTCTTCATGAAATACCTTTTTTTTTCTTCTAGGATCGCGCTTATTGATTTCTGACTTGTCAAACATGTGACTCCTTATTGCTGAAGGTAATAATATAATAGGATCGTTGAGCGCAGGCTAATACGATATTTATGGGACATTTATGAATTCTGTCAATCTGCGTAGAATGTTAATTTTACACAGCCTAATCTGATGATTCCCGCACGTTGATAACAGTACAATAAACGGTGAAAAGGATGAGACTCAACACTAATAAGAGGAGACTGACTAAGATCATGCTATTTATATGAGCACTTGAAAAATGTCACTGTGTCCTAATATAGACTTGATTCCTAATCGCACGTACAGTTTACAGTATATTTACTTTACACTACCAGGTAATGAATGTAATATTCTTGAAAAAAATGTAATCATTTCCTATTCGCTTAGTGATAGTTTATGTTGTTCTGAGATCAGCAAATCAACATTTACATGTTTAGCAAAGAATATTCCTCATGGGTTGCACTTAAAAAGTTTCAAATTTGATCAAAAGAAGCTTCCTAAATTGGCAGGGAAAAAATAGACAACATGTATTTAAACCCGAGAATTAATCTCCCAATCCCCACTACGTTTTTTTTGGTCTTAAGGGATATTAAGGGATATCTGGTCTAAAATGTGTTTGGGGGGATAAGCTTGCCTCAGACGAGTCGCTATCCAGAAAATTACTTGTCTCATTCTCAAATTAAAATACATTTACAAGTTAGTTTGGTTACTTGCTCGTCGGAGGATCTCATCATAAGGTATTTCTTGAAGAAAGAGGGTGTTAGATTCGACAATGTCGTTCTTGGCTCTCACAACTCTTTGATATTGATCTCAACATTTGATATCCATCTCTTTTCAACAACAGATAGTCCAGCAAAGAAGGAAGCACACGGCACAGTACTTACAACCGTCCATTTTATGTTTATTATTATTGTTACGGTTTCTAAGTAATTTATTTTCGAGTTAACACGCTGGGCCCTGTATTCAAAAACACTTCAGGGCTTTAAACCCTTATTTCCTTTGGAAAATAAGCATTTCCGCTGGAAATGCTTTTAAAGAAAGAATCGGCGGCACTAGGAGTAAGGAACTTCCATTCTGGAATGGGTAACAGACGGATGAGGACGCCTCCACCCCTAACACCAGCCCCCCAAATTACTGGCTACACAGGTCCTTTTTCAATGTTGAGTTAAAAAGACATCCCAGTTTTACCTGGTGTCACTTAAAACGTTATCACTTTAAATTAGCGTGGGGGTTCTGTGTCTAACAAGGAAACAGACTTGTATGCAAGTAATACTAAAAATCTTCAGGAAATTTACCCGTTTCAAAAACAAATGAACCCTTTTTTTACCTTGTCTGTCACCTTTAAACACTGGTTTCGCTTTTACCCATGACCGTTGTATATACTGTGTATATAGAAGTGGTTTACCTTTTATTATTTATGGAGATTGTAGATTTTAAGGTGTTAGTCGTGTGGCGTACAAAAAACATAGCCCTTTGAATTGGTCCTGAAAGCTACACGCCACATTTCAAGACATTTTCCCAGGATCTGTCTTGTTATTGATAGTAACATACACGGTGAGCGTACAGTATCTCACACTTGACCATCTACTTTTTAAAATAGAAACTTGTACAAGTTGTAGTATTTAATTTCACTATTGTATATTCTGCCTTTCATGCTGTTTCCAGGCTCTTCAAATCCTTATCGGGACAGTGAACTTTGGCTTGGGCATTGTACTGGCGGTATCTTCAACTTCCCTGGTCACAATACTCAAAGTGCCCTTTGTCATAGATTTTGTGGTAAGCTTGAGTGATTGATTGTTTCTGTGAAGTAATAAGCAATTAACGTTGAAGACGTCAGAGCTTTAAACCCTTATTTCCTTTATTCATTTCAGCACCAACTTTTTTTAATAGAACCCAATTGGCTTTTCTTTCAGACAGCACACGACATTTCGAAACAGTGATGGCTGCTGTTCTTCTAATTTATTACAGGTATATGGCCCAAACCACAGAGCGTTTTCTGCCTTTAGAGCTTCTAGAATAGTCGAGGAAGTGGGTAGAGAGGAAATCAGAAGAGATTGGGGCGATAATATCATTTCAGTACAATTGGACAGCGAAGCAGTGGTGGTGTGGAAAAGATCAGCAATTGCAGTAAGTTTCTAAAAAAACTCACGTTTTGGGCGCAATTACGTAATTTTAAACATAATTCAAGACTTTGACAGATAAGAGTTTGATTTTTTTTCCGGTCGATTTTGCTAGACAAAAGCGAAGATAAGTTTTATATATTTTTTCACATTTTCAATTTTTTTTTCCGCTCAAAGCGCACAATAGACCGCGGCAGTTTTCAACGTGCGCTCATTTAGATTTCATCCCTATTCATTCGTATTATTTAAAATGTTAGCAGTTTTATTACTGTTGAAATGTACTTTTTTAAACGTGGAGAACGCAGAGGGTTAATTATTTTTCTGTTGTGTATTGCAAGCGGTTTAGACATTTTCGTGTCCTACGTTGCAATCCTGGCTCCGCATACAACCTGCCGCAGAACAAAGATAGACAATGAAAAATGATCATTGACACCGACAAGTATCAATGATGATTTATTTCACGAAATATAATTAAAACGTCTGAGACGGGATAACACCAGATCTTCGTGTGTGGATCGACTCAGCTCCCAGATTACAAAATATAATCCCGTTTTCAGAAACCATAAAGATCAAGGGTTTCTTCTAAAACGTACCATGTACTGTAAGTATGGTATGTTTCTTTTTGGAAAAGTCTTAAAATTTCATAACAGCATTGTAGCAAAAGGTTAAGCGTGGGCCTTTCGCAAATTATATAATTATTATTATAACCTTATATCTTCAAACCCATGTTTGAAACATTTACACCAATTGGCTCACGAAAGCGCCAAAAAAACGTTAAAAATAAACACGATTTTATCAGGATGGTGTGTTATTTACCTTTTCATTAAGTAAGCATTAGCTTGTGTATTATATTTCAGATTTAACAATAATATGGAGCTTTTATTTTATATTTCACGCTGTATATGAGATAAGAAAATACATTTTAAAAATGGAATTTAAAAAATGAATTTAAAATGAATTTATTGAATCTATTCACATTCCTGCAAAACAGTTTTGACATGACTAAGATAATTATTTGAAACTTCAAACACCACATGTAGTGCATTAGCGCTGTACAGTCGGATTTTAATTGTGTATGTAAGATAAAAATGTATAATGTCATTTGTTATTACTGTAGCTCAGAAGTAATGTTATAAAGTTGAAGTGTTACAAGAACAGTTTTTTTCTAAACCCAAGTCTATGTTTTTCTTCATACGGGACTAAAACTCCGAGACCCTGACACCGTAGAACAATCTCTAGTCTTTAACTGTGGGAATCATTACAATAAAGTGAAATACATAAGTACAATAGGACGTTCAGTGATGTAACGCTTTCCTTATAGAAAGGTAATAAGGCCCATTAAAACAACAATGACACAAAATATGTGACCAAAACGAGAAAAGAGCAAATAGCCGCACGTGAAAACAGAGTGCAGAACATAGAATTTAATATTTGTTCTGATGTTAAGGATAAAACCATCTCAAAGAATCAGGATAATTATACATATGGGAAAGAATAAAACCATTTATTTCAGTGCATGCAGAACATACGATGAATGGGTATTATTATTATCATTATTATTATTATTGCTGACGTCCGAGTGATACCGAGCCTGTTGTAACTGATGCAGTAGCCTCGCTAACAGGTGCGGGGTGTTTGTGATCAGGTTAACACACCCTGTAAGGGATTTTTTTTTATCTGAAGCAATTCAGATCTCAGAATTGCGAACAGAAATTTCTGACAGGGGAAATGAGGTTTATGAGACAAAACAGCTTCCTTGCCTCCTTTTCAATTTATGATTGAGCCTTCTAAAATGAAAATCACCACAGGAATCGGCAAAATGGTGTTTTATGATCTAGTTTTCTGTTTTCGTCTTCGGAAAAACGACCATTACTTAACAAAAAAAACCTGATTGCTAGGAAGCATGAAAACAATTTTAATGCGTGCAGTGGTGAACAGCAAGTCGTTCATAGTTTTAATTATTGAGTTTCAGAGCATATACAGTATGCATACTGTAGGTGTGCTTTACCTCAGAGTATGGCACAATAACCTCTACAGGTTTGTTTTGTCATGACACTGAGCGTTCAAGCGCTCGAAAGTCACTGCTTGCGCATCTGGTGAAGATGTATTTTCTTTAGTCATCAGCCTCTCTCATCATGGCCTCGTTTGCTGGTGCGGTAACGGACGACACGATTGAACTTGCTGATGAAGAGGAGGGGGATACGGCAACTACACTCCTAAAAAGATACGAGCCAGCTGCGATGCTTCCCAGTAGGAGAGAACCGCTGGAAATGCTTTTGAAGAAAGAACCGGCGGCACTAGGAGTAAGGAACTTCCATTCCGGAATGGGTAAAAGACGGATGAGGACGCCCCCACCCCTAACACCAGCCCCCCAAATGACTGGCTACACTGCTCCTTCTTCAATGTTGAGTTAAAAATACATCCCAGTTTTACCTGGTGTCACTTAAAACTTTATCACTTTAAATTAGCGTGGGGGTTCTGTGTCTAACAAGGAAACAGACTTGTATGAAATTAATACCAAAAATCTTCAGGAAACGTACCCGTTTCAAAAACAAATGAACCCTTTTTTTACCTTGTCTGTCACCTTTAAACACTGGTTCCGCTTTTACCCATGACCGTTGTATATACTGTGTATATAGAAGTGGTTAACCTTTTATTATTTATGGAGATTGTAGATTTTAAGGTGTTAGTCGTGTGGCGTACAAAATACATAGCCCTTTGAATTGGTCCTGAAAGCTACACGCCACAGGATCTGTCTTGTTATTGATAGTAACATACACGGTGAGCGTACAGTATCCCACACTTGACCATCTACTTTTTAACACAGAAACTGAGCTTGTACTACAAGTTGTAGTATTTAATTTCACTATTGTATATTCTGCCTTTCATGCTGTTTCCAGGCTCTTCAAATCCTTATCGGGACAGTGAACTTTGGCTTGGGCATTGTATTGGCAGTATCTTCAACTTCCCTGGTCACAATACTCAAAGTGCCCTTTGTCACAGGTTTTGTGGTAAGCTTGACTGATTGATTGTTTCTGTGAAGTAATAAGCAATTAACGTTGAACTGATCGTCGTTTTTTAAATCCTATTTGTAACGTTCAGGAAGCTATTGTTAACCAGTCATAAAAGCAATTCATTTATCGTGTGTTATAAATGTTGTAGACACTGAGTTTATTCTATGATTACGATAATACTCATCACACTTACGATTTACTACTATTTGCAATTAGCTACTTTTTTGGCAAATAGAAAATAATTTTTATATCACTGGGTAATATTTTTATAATTTTAAAGCAACCCTCCTGTGCTGTCTTCCAAGTTCTTCGTCCTTTAAAACCACACATACACTTTCTTCAGAAAGCAGACAGGTATACTGTACAGTACCATACTTTTCATTTAAAAGACCACAAAAAAGGGACAAAATAATAAAAGATTCTGATCAACAGCAAACATTTTTTACTTCAGTTTACACAGTTAAAATTCAAATGATCATTGTAAAAAAAAGTACCCTATGCGATCTGGCTAATATAGTCATTGCTCTTTCTACATATAAATAACTTTTTATTTTTTTATCAAACGTTTATTAACAGACACAGTCCGTATGCATTTTTGACACTTTGGCAGAGAAAAGAAAGACATCAAATGCAGCAACAGATAAGTCAGGACATTGTCTGACTTAAGTCAGAAAGCTGTCTTTAGGGTGCCTGTTTTTATACTACTTATTATCTCTCACATCTGTAGACAGCAAAACTATTTTTTGGAGGTGTGGATTTGTGTATAATATTGTGTATTGATGTTCTTGTATAGCATGCATGAAGTTTACCTTTTCCGTTTTTGTATCACCAGTTTTTCTTCTCTGGCTTATTTTCTGTCCTGGTAAAGATGTTTCCCAGACTCCTGCCAGTAAGTACTGTACACTTATAAATACCATGACCCTGATTTCAATGAAGTTGTGGCAGGTTGGTACTGAATTTTGAATTTCAATACGGCGTCCACAACAGTCTGGTGTCAAAACAGTACAGTATATGAATAAAAGTTTCTTTTCATTAAAAAAAATGTTAAGTTGTGATTCAGTTCTCAAAGGAGTCACAATCTCCACAATGTCATTGAAAGTGGCAGATCAAATAATAATAATAATAATAATGATAATAATATTATAATAATTGGTGACACTTATATGGCGCTTTTCTGGACACTCCACTCAAAGCGCTTTACAGGTAATAGGGACTCACCTCTACCACCACCAATGTGTAGCATCAACCTGGATGTGCTCCACATATCCATATTTCAAATTAGTCCTAATTATTACAAACTGCTTTACATGCTTTAATATCAGTGAATTACATTATAAAGCCCTATGTACCACATCCCTGAATTAAATACATTTCATTTATTTATTTATTTCCTCAGGAATAGAATTTGCAGTACTAAAACAAAATTGTGTTTGGAAGATTAAGGATCTTGATTAGTTCATCAGTTCTGGACTGGTGAACCAAAATTGAAACTAGGTAGTCTAAGATTAATGGTAATCAGGGCTGGTTACAGGAGTAAATTAAACACTTCTGTAACAGTGATTTGATTCTGTAATTGTGTGCAATGAAAGCAGTGTTGATTAAATTGCTTCACCAATACTATACAACTATGGTTAAAGAGTGGAAAATGACAGTTTAAGCCCTGATCTTTAAATTAAATTCAGAGTTTTCTATTGTAATAGTTGTGCATGCAATGGTGAAGACTGCATGATGGTCTTGAATTTGAGATTTAACTAGTCCAGAGCCATTTTATATATTCCCTAGGGCTGAGTAATGTTTTCTGAAGTCACTCTACAGTGACCTTCACATGTTTTTCCATGTGGTGTTCCACTTGAATCTGATACAGTACCTCTGCGTTTGTTTCAGTGAAATTGAAATGTGTTATACACTGCCTAACCAGGGACTGAATATTAATATTGTTGTATTTCAACTTGAGTTAGTTTTTTTTTGCTTAATCCTGATTTTAGAAATACTTTAATAATCATCTATGGAAAAAAAAAATCTTTGGTTTCAATTGGTTTCGCCACATCTTAATATTCTTATATTCTGCAGATCTGTTTAAGGATGAACTTTGGAAGTTTCCTGATCGCAGGCCTTGGCATGGTGGTGATCTCAGTCGATTTGTCTTTTTGGACCGTGTACGCTGTACATTCAATGAACGTAAGTAGTGCAAGAATGTACATTTTTACTTCATTTTGTGGTCAGTTACCCTAAGAGGTTTTTATAAAGCATTCTTTTCTTTCCTCCTCCTGAAAATCCACTTTAAATAAATGCTCTTTTCGGTACCTACAGTATGTATACTGTACATATTGTAACAGTACAGCAGCCCTAAACATCCAGTATTGGTTAGATAGTTGGAGGGGACAGATTTCTTTGACCAATCAGTTTTATTCTTTACATGCCTGTCTTTTCTGTGGCACCTTATTCAAAGCAGGATGGTTTTGCTGGTTTTACATGTAGAATCATGTTTGCTGCTCAATATCATCTTACAGTATGTTTTCTTTTTCTGTTTGGGGACATCCAGAAGACTGTCTTCTTAGAGACAATAGTCATCTTTGCCATGTCCTGTGGATACGCCTCTGCTCTTATGCTTCTGTTTGTTCTGATGCGATTTTTAAGACTCAAGTGCTTTTTTATGCCTTGAGAAAACCAGTTTTCACTCCTTAGTTAAGATTCATTTCTAAAAATACATCCGTCCCAACACAGCAATACTACAGTCTTAATGCACAACCAGGGATGCCACACAATTTAAAACCTTTTCTCAAAGAACATGTCCAGACAACAATTTAAAGTGGAATGATAGAACTTCTGCCTCTGTTAAATACAGGAATGAAAATGCAAGCATTGGATTATATCCTAGTGTGCATTTCAGGTACAACAATCAGCCGCCGTAATGAGCTGTTTGATGTTTTATCCATTTTATCTGAATAGCGTGGAGAGGAATTGCCAGAAAGAGACCAATATAGACCTGATCCTGGAGGACCCCTGTGTCTTCTGGATTCATTTAATCTTAGTTTTGATGTTATTATGGATCACCAGGCTCTTGAATTGAACAGTTTGCCTGTATTTTAAGGCAGTACTTGAATAGTAGAACAAAGTTAGAAATGAGTAAGTACCCTGTGTCTGGTACTGGGCTCCAGTTCTCTTTTCACTCAGGTTTATTATATCAGCGATTTGGTAGAATTTACCAAATGGGATCACTTTGAAACAGGGAATTTGGGAATGAGAGTGAATTTAATAGTGTCAGTCTCACCTGCGTTTGCACACCATTAACTGATACACAATAAGAATTATTTAGAAGCTACAGGAGTACAATTTTAAACAACGAAATGTTCATTAAGATTATTGCAATAAGAGCTCTGTTGGAATGAAAACCAGAAGACACATGGGTATTTCAGAACCAGGGATGAGAAAAGTTAATATACTATGTATTATTTAATACAAACAGATGATGCACTATTAATAAAAACTGTCATACATCTATAAAATTAGTCTGTAACGGATATCCACTGTGGTAACCGAGCGTGGAGGAGATACGCTACATTAACTCCCGTTTTAACCAAGCAGTTTCCTGTTTTTAGAGTAGCGGTGTCAAGTACCTCGTCCCACGATTGCATTTGGCCGGTCTCGCTCTGCACCAGTCTTTTTTACCTGCGAGCCGATATTCCGCTGAGAGCTTCCCCTGCTCTCATCAACCTCAATCGTCTAGGTCTAGGTCTCCATACTCCTAGCCCGCTCACTCCTGACCCGTGGGTTTAACGGTTTCCCACTACAGTCCGGTCCCTTGAAGTTCCCCGTGTCTTGCTCACCCTTAGTGGACACCTCACAGCCGAGGATCTGTCGCTCAGACAGTCCGACTCTCCCCTCGATCAGGCTGTCTGGACTGGGACTGTGGTGTAAGTTGCCCTTTCCGGGGTAATTAATGAAAACTCCCTCCGCAAGCGTCTCCTTGACACGCCCGTCAGCGAGAATCTGTCACCTGACAGAAACTCTCCCGTCCTCTCACCACGAAAGCTGGTTTGTTCTAGCTCCCCGTGAGCTCTGGATGTATACGTTGACATACTTGCCAACGAGCGTCCAACTCCCTTGATTCCACCTAGACTGAGCACTGCTTTGATCTTACATAGTCAGTCTGGCTTCACACCAGTGAGACCAACGCCCTCCTGCGTGTTTCTACAGGCGTCACTGTCGCCCTCTGGAGGCTGAACCCTTTAACTGACACTCGACATCCAGTGCCCCTTTTTATAGTCCAAAAAGTCTTATATCACAGTACCACACCACAAGTGTGAACTTTACCCAGGTTTAGATCAATTTCCATGTCACCATTTCTTTACATAGCAGGGGAGAACAACTTGGGGGATACAGAGGGTTTTCCTTCCACCTAAGCACTTTATTAACTAATTAAACTCATTATTTGCTTAATTGGAGAAGTTGAAGCTTTTCTTTGTTCTTACCAATCTGGATTTGTAATGTAATCAAGCACACATGCTGGACAGAGAATGAGGTTGGGTGCCTCCTATACAGAGAGAATGAGTTTAGAAAATGCCTGCCATGTTGAGAGTAAACCACTTTACCTGTTTATATGTGAAAAGAGGAATTTTAAGATTTCAAAATCAAGGTTTCCATCTTGATTCATAGAGGTACACCAAATGCTCTTATTTGAAATGTATAGTCTAATTTAATGTTTTCATTTGATACTCTGTATTGAATTATTGAACAAGCCAGTTCAATAATCCTCTTTATTAAACAGAAAATTACTGCAGAAGTTAAGGCTGTTATCCTGTGTTTGACTCTGCTGGAGATGTGTATTACTGCTCCGTTGACATTTTGGACACGCACTCAGATTCATCACATAAAGGCACCAGAATGGTGAGTCATGGGGTTACTTATTTTCCTTTGCAGAACTGTGCAAAATGCTGTTCTTGTGCAAAAATGTGTTGTGCCAAAACTTTCTGTTCCATACTTTCAGGCTAGATTTCAGTGTAAATAGATATTGTTACTGTATGTGTAAAGGAGTTAAAACAATCATTAATTAAATCTATTAATTTAATTAATAATTAAATCTATTAAGATTAATTAAATCTACATATTTTAAGGTAAGACAGTAAGCATCATTCGGAGCTTTTGCACAGCTGTCCTTTTATTTTGCCATTTGAGCCACAAGTCCAGGTAGCCAGTTTTAGTCATATTTATCTATGATCAAATAGATCATGATAAATTATTAAGTCATTCTTCAAATCTAGGGGATGGTACACAGGAAAAGCAGGCCCCAAGACTAAATAACTAGACAATACAGTAAATAGATAAGAGTCAGAAAAGGAGAAAGTCTGAAGAGAAACAGTACCATGTGAGGGCAACTCTTTTGACAAACCAAAACATATTCAGGCAATCTAAGCACTGAACAGACCAATTATGGGTTTTAGGTCACCTGTAGTTGTGAAAATCTTTATTTCCTATATTGTCATATTTACCAGGCTACAGAAATCCCTAATTTGTTTAGTGATGGACTGTGGTTTTCATTTAATTAGTATTTGTGATTGTGGAAGACCGTTAATTGATAAGAAATGGATTTCTACAGTATTCATGTCTCAGCTGCAGGTTTGAGTTCTGTTTCCTTTGTTTCTATAGAAGACAGGGACTGGTATTCACAGTTCTATAAATACCTGCACATAATGTGAGTATATGCTGTATATTTGTGCTTGTAAATCATTGAAAATTAATACTTTGTCTTATTAATTGTGCAGCCTGATTTATTACTTATTGCTACCATACTGTGAGGAGATACGTCCATAAAAGTGTTCAGATTGGTGTCAGATCTGATTTTATTTATGTATTTTAATCTCTTGTCAGTATCTGTACAATCCTGAGTTTGAATTAGTGTTAGAAATAATTAAATAGGCTTTAAAATGTCATCAGTGTGGTGGGGTGGCAGTGAGTGCTACTGCTCTATAGCTCGGGTTTGATTCCTGCCTGGGGCACCTTCTGTGTAGAGTTTGCATAGAACCGCAGGCTGTAAAGAGGTAAAAGGTTCTGTTGCAGATATAAATACACAAAACTAACATTTTGCTGAATCTCTTTCTCCAGAGACTCTTGGCTGTGGAATATTTTTGCATTCTCTGTGACTTTTGAAGGATTCCTTAAACAGAAGCTCACCCTGCATCCTTGGACTTCAGCACATTTGGTCATCGAACTCTGAATTGTCAGAAAGCTTCAGACTGTTAAAAGGGGTTTGTATCAAAGAAAAAAATTCAGTAGAAGGTCTCTTACTTTAAGCTGCCATTAATTTTTTTTTATAAATGTTCCTTCAGACTTTTACAAAGAGAGATGATGTATTCAGTGCGTGTAAATTATAATTGTTTTTATAAAACAAAAAAAAGACTAAGCCATTTAAGGGAGTCATTGGCTTTTACAATGAAAATATGATGAATGGGCCTAGTTTGTGTTGGAGACAATTAAGGCATTTGACAAATATGTTGAATATAAAAATTGTTTTGTTGTGATTTTGGAAACTATATTATAGTTTTTATTATATACTCACTTTCCCCCCAATTAATTCACTTTTTTCAATTGCAAATCAAGTCAGAAATAGCTAGGCTTGGGATAACAACCTAGATCAGTTAAGATTTCACTCCCAGGAGATCCTGGCTCCAGAATGACGCCAACTTAAAATCATTGTAGTTAAATACTTTGCTTAATTTGAGTGCTCAGTGCTTGGTATATCAACCACTGTATTTTTTGCTGTACTAACTGCTACAAATAAAATAATTGAATTTGTTTCTGATTCCTGTTCTGATGCTTTTTTTCACTTGTTTAACAATCAACTTATTATATGCTTTTAGGTGGGAATTTTTAATTTACTATAGTTGAAATGCCATTTCACTGTTAGAAATATGCATAAAGATTCTTGATATATTGTACAGTTTTAGTGTGATCAATTGGATGGATAATTCTATAAATGGTACTGTATAACCTTATTTTTTGGTACTTTCAAAAAAGAAATCTTTACACTTATATAGAGCTTTTTTGGACACTACACTCAACGTGCTTTACAGGTAATGGGGACTCCCCATCACCACCACAAATATGTAGCACCACCTGGATAATGTGTTAATCAGTGTTTTTCTAATTGTTTTCACTATGAAGGTTTACAGAGCTGGTGGTGCTGAAATTCCAAATTCTAAGATATCGTAAATTGTAACTTCATAAATGTAAAAAAACGTTTTGAGCTCTGCAAAATCACTAGGCTATTTTTTTTGCTGAAGGTTTAGGCTAACACAATCAAATCAAAGAAACAAATACCTTAGAGGAGGAAAAAATGGTCCTTCTTTGGGTTTTTCTTTTTTAATGAGGGCAGTTTCATCCAGAAGACTTCAGTATCATGTCTTCTTTCCCCATTTCACCACAACATAGAATTGACATCATATAGTAAGTAAAACAACAACAAAAGCATTTTTCTCAAAACATGGGTGGCCAAGGAGCATACAATACATGCTCTGTTACAAGAGAAATACAGGAGAGGCTAAGTTCAGAGGTTTGCCAAATGTTTTGAATTATTCTGTTCAATTTCTTTGACCTAATGAAATGGCTACAATGGAAAGTATGCAAAATAGCATAACTAAAATGTATAATATTCCATCCCTTTTATAGCAATGTAGATGCCTTATTTTTAAGCATTAAACAATGATTAGCAAGTGTCTTCAGACAGTCTGACAGAGACACCTTCTCTGGACATATCACCGTAGTTTTGTTGTTGATTACATAGACTTACACAGATCAAACCTAAAGCTCATTAAATCATATTTCTTCCTTTTCTGTTTGATAAATAATAAACTATATCAAATCCAAAGCCTGAATTAACGAAGAAATAAGCCTTCCTAACATGCTCAGATTCTGTTACTATATGATTGAAATGTTGCAACAGCCATTCATGTAATAATTGTTCAATCCTATAAAAATACTCCATGAAGTTTTTGCCTAGATGTAATAATCACTTAATGTAATACAGTACTTGCCTTCCAGAACTATACTGTAACTCGCTAATTTTTGTCTCAAGTGATTATTATATTACAAAAGTCAAGAAAAAAGGCAAATGCCAAGAAAAAAGGCCATCTTCTAACTCTGTTTAAAAGATCCTAGTGTGTTTACAGGGCCTAGTGTCTGCTGGGATTTGTAATACATTTGAATGCAACAGGTTGCAAAATACCTTAAGAGAAATTCTGTATATGTCCAAGAAAATGATTAGGTTAATTGTTTAATTGACTGCTCTGGCTGGAATAGTAGCCAGAAGACACTAAGTCCTCCAGGAATTGAGCTCTTGACTCCTGTTCTAAAAAACTGTTCCTTTCAACAGTGAAGATAAAGCTTTGATTTAAAGTGTCTCAAATAATAACAGAAGCATAGGAGGTTATGATCCTGTCCCTGATGTACAGGGACGCTGATGAATGGCAAGCCAAGCTCCAAGTGCAGGAGCTCAGAGGGGCTCGGAGGTTCCCTTAGTGTCTGAGACAGACATGCTGAGGAGGAGAATAAACGCAGCCTTAGGGGAAGACGGTAGGAGGGAAAAAGGATTCCCAGTCTACTCAGCGCTCTTACTGCGATGAAAAAAAGAAAAACGCTTGAGCGTTGGCTCAGTGTTGGAAACTGAACAGACAGGGAGTTAAAGAAGGAGCTCATCTGGGTTGTGCCTGATTGATAAATCAACGGAGGCTGGGAGATGCAGCCCAAGCAGGTCTGCACGGAGGCAGCTACAGGCTGAGTTCCCATGCCAACGTGCCACTTGTTAAGGGCAACACCAGGACTCAAGTCGCTCCCAGCCCAGGTGTATGATAGGGCTTTTATGAATGGAACATTTCGTGATGTAACAGAAACTTTGCACAAACATTATACAAAAAAAAAGGCAGTAGCAAATAATGTCATCAGTGCATACAAAATGTTACTGTTTTCAAAAATGTGTAATGCTTATATTTTTACGCAATAGTCTTTTTCACTTTCACATCTGAAGGGCTCATTGTGAGCCTCTAACACGGGGATATCCGATCCTTGTCCTGGAGTGCTGTCTGCATGTTTTCACCTCAACTCAGCTCTGAACGATCTGAACCAGTTTGTTACTGGCTTAACTGGACCAGTTGAATAACGTCTCCCACCTCTACCTGGGCTGCTACTATAAAGAGACAAGAACAGGGGGGTCTTTGGTCTAAACCCAGTTCTGGGAACTTCCCCTTGTTCTTTCTTCATTCCTCGGCCGGGGGTGAAATGCTCTCCATGAAGTGGGTGAGTGCATCCCGGAAGGACTGCAGCATGAAAACCCCCAGCTCGTTGCTCGTCTCGTGAATGTCCGGGTCAAACGTGCCGAAAAGGGGCGTGCTTGCCACAATGTCGTCACGGTTTGCCTGGAGCAAAATGAACAGAAGCTCCGCTCTGATTTCCTCGTACTTCCTTTTATCGTATCTAACCAGTGAGGCCTCATCCAGCGGGTAGGCCACACTGTCAGGATAGCAGTCCCTAGGCACCGGGAACTCAATGTATCTAAGGACAGGGAAATCAGGGAACACGGTGAAGAGGCGTCTCAGTGCCCTGGAGCTCAGAGGGTTACCCAGGAACTTGAACTCCCTCAGCTTCCTGCACGGCAGCAGGGCCTGTATCATCATGTTGACGTGGCTGTCCTCGATGTTGCACTCCTCCAGAGTGAGGCTCTTCAGGGTGAGAGAGGCGCGGATCAGGAGCTTGAAGAAGGTGGAGGGGAAGAGACCTGTGACGTCGTGGCCACTGAGGTCCAGGCTCTCCAGGTGTTCGGCGTGAAGGCTGTTGGCCAGGTAAGCCATGTCCGCGTGGTTCAGCCCACAGCTTGCGACTTCCAGCGATTGAAGTGGTGTGTTGAGCGGGCTGGAAAAAACCAAGCATCATTGCAATGCTTTATGTCAAAGTACATTTTTCTTTTGTAGCAGTATGTAATTATGTCTGTGCATTGTTAACATCATAAGCTGTATTTTAGCAATTCACTATAACTCAACTAATGTTTTTTTTTTAGACTTTTGTTTTAACAGAGCTTATGCTTGACCTTCAATTGGCTGGAGTTATTTTAATAATATGCTATGTTAAATTTCAAGACTCAGCTGCAGCGGATAAAGCACTCACAGTCACAATAAAGTTATGGCATGCCCATGGACTCAGTCATGTTAAAGATTTTGATTCTACACTAATTGTCTTATTATTGTATCGCTGTTTTTTTCCAACTCGCATTTCCCATTTCTGTCCTAAGCAGGAACATGCATATGTTCATACTGCAGATGTTTTGGATGTTTTAACAACATAATGAAACTTCAATTAGAAATAACTGTTGAACAATCAGATTGATTTCTCAGTATGGATTTCCAAAGCGTTGAAGAGACTTGCTTGGTGGGGATATCTATGAGATACCTTGATCGACTCAGGACTTCACTTACACTCGTACACCTAGTATGGGAAGCATAGTATCAGAGGAAGTTTATTTTGATTTGACTGAATTTCAAATGGCTTTAATTACATGGCAAACAGAGAAAAAAAATCACAGTTTGTATGATTGCTTCATTGCCTGGATCTCAGCTGATAAAAGGTTGTCTTTACTTCTATTACATCAGCATTCATATAATTGTTTAAATCTGGACTCTCTGGGTTGCATTGCTTATCCTTTGTTTTCATTGGAGTGTTGAAATGATGAGAAACAGCAGTACTATCAAGAAAGGAAAACAGGTGAAAGTCGGGATCTTACCTAAGCAGTTTCCGAATTCGACCAGTGAGTGTTGAAAACGCAATTTGCAGCTCAACGAGATGAGTGAGATGACTCAGTAGCTCCCCGATATGGGATAAGACGCCCTCGTCATTGGGTCCCATCCTGCGAACATCAAATGTCTTGGCTGGAAGAGTCAGCGATCTCAGTTTCAAAAATGAAACATGTGAGAGCAGCACCTCCACGTGCGTCATTTCTAAGGGGACATTGTGAACGATCTCGAGCTTCTGCAATGAAAGGGGCTCAACAAGTTTGATGATGTAAAACAGTTTTGTCAAAGCCAGGCTGTCTGCCCTGAAGCCCACACATCTTATCTTCAAGGGACAGTGGCACCTCAGTAAGAGGGCTTGTACCACAATCTCGTAACTCCGACTGGTCACAAATATGTACATTGCAATGTCAATGGAAATGTCAAACACTGATGGATTAATTTTCTCAGACTGCAATGCCACAAGTAAATCATAACAGATTCTGGCTACCATCTCTGTTCGAGCCCATTTCCCCAAAGATGTTTTGCACTTACAAAACTGGTGTTCGACATCCTTTATTCCAGTGAGGTCCACTGAACGGAGTATCTTAGCATAAGTAGTAGAACTGCCAAGAACATAGTCTTTCAAGCCATTCAGACAGGCTTCCAGGCAATCACGACAGGTCCAGCCCGTTAAATCCTCTTCGCAATCCGCTGTTTTTCCCAGGAGTTTTCCCAGATTCAGCTCTGTCAAGGGCCAGTTCTGAACAAGATCGTGAATGACATCAGCCTTCTCTTCCAAATAACTAGCTTTGAAAAGTAGTCCATACAGATTGTGAGAGATGCACTGCAGGTTCTGCTGGGCATTTTGGCTGTTCTGCACAAAACTCACTGCGGAGAGAAATTTTAAGGTCTTCATTGTTTACCACAGTCCATGCGATTCTATTTGCATTTATTGCATGTAGAGAGTACAGATCAGCTGCTAGCTAACTGCACATTGCCTGGAGCAGTGTGATTATTTTTAGAAACTGTTAAGTGTCAGGATTTCAGACTAGGGATCACATGTTAGAGTTCTATTTCTGAATCTTCGTATTGGTGACACTGAGACCTTCGTGTGAAGTGCAAAAAGACCCTCTCTATAATTGCTCTGGAAGTCAGTCATTCTGTGTATAATATAATGTGACAGCTGTGACAGCTTGTTTTTAACTATTTCATCCAGCACAGGACCATAGTGGACATTAGAGGCTAACATGGCAAGCTACTGGCACAAGGCAGGATACACTCTGGATGGGATGCCAGTCATGGGATCATGGGATGCATCATGAGGCACGCACATACACAAACACACACACTCACACTTGGGTCAGTTTTCCCAGAAGCCAATCAACCTACCAGTAGGTCTTTGGACTGTGGGAGGAAACCGGAGCACCTGGAGGAGACCAACATGAGTACAGGGAGAACATACAAACTACACACAGATATTACCCTGAGAATTGAACCCAGGGCCAGGCCACAATTCTAACCACTGTGCCACCATGTCACGTAATGTGGTGCATTTTCATGTGATTTCATGTCATGAATAAACTCTGCAACTCTCAACTGTCCACCCACTGAAGCTCAGCAGGTGTGAGCCTGGTCAGTACCTGGATGGGAGACCTCCTGGGAAAAACTAAGGTTGCTGCTGGAAGAAGTGTTAGTGGGGCCAGCAGTGGCGCTCACCCTGCGGTCCATGTGGGTCCTAATGCCCCAGTATAGTGACGGGGACACTATACTGTAAAAAGGCGCTGTCCTTCAGATGAGACGTAAAACCGAGGTCCAGACTCTCTGTGGTCATTAAAAATCCCAGGGCGTTTCCCGGAAAAAGGAGGGGTGTAAACCAGGCGTCCTGGCCAAATTTCCAATTGGCCCTTACCAATCATGGCTTCCTAATAATCCCCATCTATGAATTGGCTTCATTACTCTGCTCTCCTCCCCACTGATAGCTGATGTGTGGTGAGCGTTCTGGCGCACTATGGTGGTGGTGGAGGGGAGTCCCCATTACCTGTAAAGCGCTTTGAGTGAAGTGTCCAGAAAAGTGCTATATAAGTGTAAGCAATTATTATAATTATTATAAACACACAGCAGCATGCAATTTTAGTCATATAAAATGCGAAAGTGAGAAAACATCTGCTATGAAGCCTTACAAATTAGAACAAACATATCTACCAATATTCCTTGTATTATCTGCTTCTCTTTGAGGCTTTGACAACATTAATACACACCTTGAGACCTTTTTAAATATTATTTAATACACTGTACAGATAAACGATACAGTTTCTACTGCAGGATTATTGGATTAATTGCAAAGCTGTCAACTAATCATAATGCAAAAATATGTCCTGTGCTATTTCTGTTTCCTTATAAAAGAGATAAAAAACACACATATGAACAATAATAAAGACCTAGGCAACTAAGTCAATATACAGTTTTCATAACGTACCAGAAGGTTGTTTTTAGTAGGAGAGAGAAATTAGATTCTTAATTTATAACAGAATTAAAAATGTCAAAATATAGTTAATAATCTTCTTTAAAATGTTCACCAGTCTCAACAACAACAATAATAACAA
Source organism: Atractosteus spatula (assembly GCF_055471065.1). Taxonomy (NCBI): domain Eukaryota; kingdom Metazoa; phylum Chordata; class Actinopteri; order Semionotiformes; family Lepisosteidae; genus Atractosteus; species Atractosteus spatula. Next base: position 30,208,183 of record NC_142717.1, on the reverse strand, counting down.
TTTTACATTTCTTATTATTTTTTAAGATGTGCACTGCACGTGTCTTTCAGTCCAATATGTTAGAAATCCCACTAGGAAAGAGCTTTAGCTTGGTGGTTCTTGACATGTTCAAGCTGTGAATTTCCTATTCGTCACGAGGAACCATCACAGGTGCTTTTCATAACTGTGAAAGTAAAAGATTTACTGCATTACATTTCAGAAACGGTGATCTCACAAAGGCAACTGAAAACTTGTCAATTAACCCATATAAAACCAATTACAGATATTACTGAAAACACCTGGAGGAAGTGAGGCTGTTGCTGTAGAACAACAAAGATTTTTTGCCACTTCCAGGGTCTCCTGACACAGTCAATGAGACCACAGACTAACGGATTTGAGCTAGCAATCATTAGGACTGTAGGACTCATCCAGTGTCCTGTGCAAAAGCCTCTACAGTAAGAGGTGCTCAGAAGCCCACTCAGCAGATATAAGGGGAAAAACAATTGAGCAATGAGATTAAATGTGTGAATACAACATGAACAAGGGGACAAGTCTACATTCTCCCACACTGAGCTATTGTTCACATTATATCATTCATTTCCCATTATTGGTGTATACTTGTATTTAAAATGAGTACTTCTTGCACAATTCTGTTTTTTATTTTTCTTTAACAGTTTGTAATTTTAACACCACGGGTAAACAGCATACAGCCATCACAGAGATAACTTTTTCACAATTGTTTCGAATTCCACGCTACAAAGTCTTGGCATTAACCTCACTATGAATGGTTTCCACATGACAGTTTCATAAAACATTAATAACAACATAAGAGATAAATGTTTTAAAAGTGGTGTGACTTGTACATCACTAGCTCCCCTTTACCAGAATAAAACCCCTTCGTTAACAAAGTCATGCAGGATGCAGCCATAGGCGATGAAAGCATGTCAAGTGCACCAATTAGTATTTTGAATGGAGTTGTGTCCTTTGGCCATTAGTATTAGTGAGGCTCAGAAGAAAGAGAAAAGCTGATGAAACCAATTACTTACTGAGCCAAAACCTTTCAGTCAGACCACTGTAGAGAGGCCTATTGTAATATGAGAAGTCTTGCTCTGGCAAAAAAAGGCGAGGAGATAAACAAGTTAGGGCCAGTAGCTGTCTTATTAGGGGGTCACTTAGAGGTTCAATAAAGTAACCGAGAGCTCTGTTGGAATGAAAACCAGCAGGTGTGGGGGTCCCCAGCCCCACCATTGGGGAACCTCTGGTCTAGCTGCTAATGCACAAAAATGAAATAGCATGTTAGTTACTTGAATCAATAAACTACATCAACCTGTATTAGTGAGATTCTTTGGGATTTTAAATTTGTTATCCTACAGTAGTAAATGAAGAGTCATTTCTGCAATAACGTAAGTTTCCATAACATGAATTGGCTGTAAAATGATTGATTGATTAGGGAACATTTTTCCCATAAAGTGGGTGCATGTTGTCTATAATACCACTCAATACTGGAATCAGTCACATGAGTAGAGTAGAAGAGATTGTGTGGCAGCCTCAGTACAGCAACAAAGTTGTGTATCAGCATTCAGCCACTATATTTTCATTCTTTGGAAACATTTATAAGAACATTGCTGTTACAATGAATGGCAAGAGTATGAAGCTAATGCATGTGGAAAAAGTGAAAAGAAAAGGAAATTATTACTCTGAAACAAAAGCTTGAGGTTATAAAGTGATATGAGAGAAATGCAAGAACATATGATATCATTTTTGCTACTGGGTTTGGAAGAGAGCATTGTTCAAAATGTTTTTTAGGAAAAAAGTTGCCTCTCCTTCCTCCAGTGAGGAATTTTGTCATTATTTAACTATCTTTTCTCTTTTTTTTGATGATCACAAAAAACACATATTATGCATACGTGACACATTCAAACTTAAAATATGACCAATTACTATAGAAAACATACCTTTGATTCCCATTGAACCAATGGTTTCTATAAAATTGCTATTATGCTTAAGTATTATATTATCCTCATGGTGATTTCCAGGAACACAACTATTGCGTTATAGCATAAATAGCTGTATTAACCAGAAGAACTTAATAAGGTATTAAAGATGAAGGGGTTATAGAATCTCATTCTTATATCCAAGAATGGTGAAAATGGTACAAAGTACAGACAAGCTCTTCTTGGTAGAGATTCTGAACTATAGTACAGTTGTGCAGGGCACAAGAAAGGACATTTAGTTTTTGTAATGAGTTAGTTCTATGTGAAGTTTAAATATGAACACCAATGACCTCTCATAATGAGAGGAGAGTATGTGTAATGGACAGATTTATCTGTATGAGTACAGCGTAAAAAAATGTGGTCTTGGGAGAACTGTTTTAACATCTTTCAGCAGATACTAATAACAAAAGGTCAGGTCCCCCATCACCCGTTCCAGAAGGCAGACATGTTTGCATTCCGGCAGGTGGTATTCAGCAGCTCTATGCCAGATAAGGATGTATTCAACTGGAAGGATAAAATATACTCACTGCTGTGATGTACTGACTGCTGGGCTGTTTGAGATCTTCATTTTTCTGAAACAGTGGTGGGGAGGGGGATTGCAAGGGAGGCGACGAACACAGGAAGGAGGTCCCTTCACTAGAGAAGGTATCAGCAGAAGTTTGTGCTTGGCTGGCCAGAGTCAGACCACTCAGACCAGTCACACTGTCACTTGAGGTGCACTGAGAGGAGGTTTCAGAACTCTCGGTTACTGTTGTTGAGAAACCAAGAGACAGAGAAAGAGACCTGGGTTAGTGAAGAGCAGAAAATGCTTAAGTGTCAGGCAAAAGAAAGACAGCATAATCCCATTGAATAATCACTCACTCATGGAGGGCTGGCTTCCTGTTTCCTGCTCCAGCTCATCTTCTTCAATGCATGTTCCGATGTCGTATGACCAGTGATTTAAACTCGGGCAGTTGGCTATAGCATATGACGGAGAAGGGTATATGTGGAGGTTTAAGGACCCCAGGATGGAGGAAGAGGACTGGCTGCTGGAGGAAGAGGTGCTGCTGTTGGAGATGGTAGAGTGTGGCCTTTTGAAGGGCGTGGAGTGGTCAAAGGAAGACACTGCTATAGAGGCTCTAGTTCTGGATTCTGAAAAAAGGAGGGATCAACACAGAATTTAAAAAGATCCAGATCTAAACAGCAACCCAACACATACATCACAGTCAACATACCTGTGGATATCTTACAAGGAAGATGTTGTTCCTATATGATTGTACCTACTGTAAGTACTGTGTAGTTCCTGTGTAGTTTGTCTTGAAAGTCCATTAACAAATATAAGATAAAATGAGTGCCACTTATATCTTTCAGGGGTCCTTTGTAAGGTACGTATACACATCTGTTTCACTCATCAAAGTTAACTGCTAAATATGTGTTGTGATGCCACGAGGGGCATTTTCCTTGCAGTACAGTACTTTTTCAGATGAATCATCCCGTTTACTGATACTTTTGGCATCACTAAGATGGCTGTGAGAGAATGCCAGCACTTAAGATGGCATTACCCAGCAATTGCTGGAACAGGAAACAGATGAGTGCCCTGTTCCAGCCTATATAAATTGAGTACTGAGCTGGTGGTGAGTGTCCTCCAACTTGGCAGAAGTGCAGAGTGAAAGAAGGCTGTTGCATTCAAGATGCTTAGGACCGCTTTAGCATCTTACAAAATGGCCTGAGACTGGAGACATGAATTGGACCACAGGAAGACCTGAGCAGGAAGGAAGGAAATAAACTGCAGTAAGATCTGAGACAGAAGAGAGAAGACAAACTATTGGGAGGTCTGTGACTGGAGAGAGAGAGAACCTTTATTATTGGACGACCTGACAGTGAAGAGAGAATTCAAACTACAGATAGACTTAGAATCAAAGGAGGAGATTGAACAGAAAAAAAGGCCCTATTAAAGTTAAAAGAGAATACAAGTAAGGTAAACCATTATTTTAATTTTTGTCTGAAACAGTGTATTCAATAATAAACATGATGGTGCCAGAATAGTTGCCCCGATATTTAGTTAGAAAAATTAAGTTAGTTAGGAGCTCAAATAGGAACTAGGTTTATTTTAGTTTGTTATTTAACTTTTATATTTTATAATTCAAATACAAACACAGTTATCTGCCAAACTGTTTCCCAGTGTGTCTGTGTACTGGAACATGCCTATATTCCATGCCCATGTGATGACAGCGACCCCCATGGCATCACAATCTTTAAAAGAATGAGAAATCTCTTTAAAGGGTTCCAACACCTCAGTATTGTTTCACTGAGGTTATGGATACTAGCTACTGATACCAAGTTAGAAAATAGCTACTAATAGCTACTACAAATAACAAACAGCTACTAATACTTGCTAATAATAGCATGAAATAATGAATTGTCATTCCGATCATTCATTATGTAGGTATAATATTAGATTTCTTGTTTCTCAGATGTATTGTATAATTTAAGATTGAATACATGTTCAATCAGTGACATGAATTTCAGGTCTTTATTCTTTGAACATGATTGGTTCATATCATTGTTATTTTTATAAAACACTTAATCGGAGGCCTTATTCACACGCAGTTGGTGTCAGTTTCCTAAAGGTGCATATTCTCAAAGTAGTTTTATATAGAACAACTTTTACTGTATATAATAAAACAGTACACTCATTAAAACATATTTTCATTATGATTTTAAAACCTTTATTTTTTGTATCACATACTGCAAGACAAAATTAATTTATTGTGAATTTCTTAAATGCATGTGTGATACATCCCCACGTTTAGTAGCTTGCATCAACCACTCTAACATAACCACCTGACATTAAACAACAGTTAGGGCTAAATGCTAGCTTCATCAGACATTAAAACATGAGTAAGAACAGCTCCAAAATAAAATCAAACATAGATATTAATAAACATTACACCAACTCTATCTACCTTTTTTTAAAAAAAACAACTAGTCCTTTGTTACAACTTCATGTATGCATCAAAAGACACTCCTTTTATAAAAATGCCAAACAAATCCCATGTGGAAAATCTCAACAGTCCCGACAATTAACAACTATTCCATTACATAGATTTTGAAGTATTTCCAAAGTCTTTAATAATTGACTTGGCGGCCCCTAGCGGTGATCTTGTTGTCAGACTGCCCTCCGGGTCAACAGACACACCAGGGCCAGGAGTTAATATAGGCGACCTCGGCAGTGTATTCAATAGCTAACACATTTTACATTGACTGCAACAGATGTTCTGTATGTGTGCAGACACAATAATATTCAATGTATAAACATCAAAAACTTCAAATGTGTTATAGATATACACACAGGAAACACCTGCAACCTGAGCATGTTCAGGCAATGCCACCTATCTGTAGCCAGACAATAGAGGATAGATTTCTCCATCTATGTGCAGAAAATGTTTTTTAAAAGCCTCCGAACAGCCTAGTTCAGGTTTCTTTGGTTAAATGGATAAGTACCTGCATACTAACCAGGATTCTGTACTGAAGCTCCAAAACAAAGAAAACAAAAAACTGAAATTCAAAGGGATTTTTTTTTTACTTAACTTTGAAGTGATCAACAAACTTGGTGCCACATATAAAAAGAGCACAAATATGTGGAATGAACACAGTTCTTTGGGCTTTTTGTCTAATTGCAGGGGCAATCAGTGCTTACAGTTAGAGACAGCTAAGACTGTGAAAAGCTAAAACAGTTAAGAAACACAGTTCTTGCTTAACAGTTAACTTACCTGTTCCCTTCATGATATAATCTATTGCTCTGTCACTTATTGCAGCATCGCTGGGCTTAATGTCCATAAAAGGCTTATTGCCTATTCCCATTGAGACCATCTCCTGCATTCGCAGCTCTATAAACAAAATTATAATAATAAAATAATATATACATGTGCACAGCATGAATTAGATTATTATAAATGTGTTTTTATAATTTCAAAAGGTTTTTGATCGAGGTTCCAAAAACAGATATTTACCTCTGTTCCGCAGTGCTTGTCTCCACAGAATTTTTCCTATTATGTTCGTCCAAGCTGCCTTCACCTCCGCTGAGCAGGCTTGTAGGATGAAGGTATCCTGCGATTTCCTACGTCGAAACCAGATTTCAAACCGCAGCCCACTGTCGCCCACGTTTTCGGTCATTCCGATTTCTGCAGTCTGCAAAACATTATGTCCATGAATAGTGATTAGGGCTTGAGCTGGGTCCTGCTTCAAGTGGGTTTAGCCAGCAGCTATATCACCCTGTAACTCACAAATTGGAGCCCATTGAAGCTACGCAGGTTGAACCTGGCCAGTACCTGGATGGGAGACCTCCTGGAAAAAACTAAGGTTTCTGTAAATTAACAAAAAGCTGCTGAACAAAAGGACGAACTTTTGTTATGTGAGAAAGGATGATTTCTCAAAAACTGACCCAAAGTATTTATTCTGTCTCATAAGTGAATTCTGAGATGCACAAAGACACCAAATTCAGTGGAACAGCTACTAAATAATGGAGAAGAGATGCAAGACAGGGAAAACAAGTCTGTGTTTTCACAGTGCTGTACTGTTCTCTGCACGTTAGGGTCAAAGGTCACTCTTTTCTGTCTGTGAAAGTAGTCACTTCTGTCTGTATTTATATTTTAAATAAGACATCAGTAGCATGTACGGCTAAGCTCCTGAAACATTAACACCAACTCTGAACATCTGTCAGTTGTTAATTAATAATATTTCTAGCAATTCGGTTGCACTTTTGCCTTGAACGCTGACCTCCATCTGGAATTGTCCATTAATATCATCAAGAAAGTCTCACACTACATTGACAGAAGACTGTTGCACCGAAGCTTTACTTTCTGTTGTTCTGTACCTTGTAGGACTGTTTGTAAATGTAGATGTCATATCCCCCATCAATCTTTTTAGTTTTGCTGAACAGAATGAGGTCCTCAAAAAGGAAGACGTGCCGGAGGTACTTCCTGCGTCCGCACCAGACAATAAACTCATCCTGGCACCGCAGCTGCCCTTGTTCTTTCAGATTCACCTGAAACAAAAGGAAGAACTTGTCAGCACTGCAAACACACAACTTCTGCCAGGCCTTGGGATACAGGATTCCATCATACAGCTGACTTCTGAGGCTGAGGAGAAAAAATACACATCTACTGCTTTTAGAAGATCTTGGTGTAAGAGAAGAACATCAAATATTCTTGTAGTGTTGGTTCTTACATCAGGATCTGGCTGTCTAGATTTATTGTACTAGTCTCAAAATCTGTCCCTCACTATTACAGTTAAATAACACTTGTGTAGCATGTAGATTTCAAGGCAATCTGGCCTCTTGGCTTGTTTTGCAGTAACTATTAAAAAATGTATCTCCAGTTCAAAATAAGAAGACCGCATTTGGCATCTGTCTTTAGGAAACTATACTTTTGCTGAAAGCTGCTTATTCCAAGCAAGGTTTGTATTGATCCAGAGCTGGTTTGTGAAGTAAAGTGCCCGAGGCCAGACAACCCCCTTGTCCATTGCAAGACACCCATACACACAAACAGGGAAAATTTAGTTGCCCCAATTGATCTAGCCTGCATTTCTTTGGATGGTGGGAGGGAAATGCTGCACCTAGCAGATGCTATCTTAAACATGGGCAGAACATGTAAACTCCAGATGGGAACCACCAGAATCAAACCCAGGACCCAAGAGCTGTGAGCTTCTATTGCATGTATTTCTGCGCATTTGTCTAGCCCTCTCTTGAAAGGGTGTGTTACATATGTTTTTTTATTATTAAAAAGTAAAGATTATATATCTGTATATATGTCTCCAGAGCTCTCCAGATAACCCACAGCAGTCCGCCCCTCCACACCTCTCCTCTCCCGTACTCATACTGATTAACATAGTTGGCCTCACATCGCAGCCTCGAATGGCATCCATGGCCAGCAGGTCGTTGCCATGGCGCAGCTGGAATTTGACCATCTCCTCGGCAGCCCGCAGGTCAGTGAGCTCCTGGTCCTGCGATTTGCTGCACTCCTTGATCATGTCCTTCAGGAGCAGCGCGTACTTGCTCATCCTCTGGATGGGCTTCAGCAGATAGGAGGCCAGGTCCATTCTATCTCCCAGCTCCAGCTGCTTGTTCTAGAAACCATAGCAGATGGAGGATTAGAAACAAAATGAAAAACTGACCAGTCTGCTCAGTCCTTGCCGACTTGCCTGATAAATAATATCACAGTGATGAGGTAGTTGAAGGGACGTTGTGCAGTGGAGCAGATTGGGTTTGGAAAAGACCACATTCTGAGCCCTGCTTCAGCGTGTTAACCATTGTGCTATGTTCGTGTCACCCTCTGGAATTTATCTCCACCACCTGTGAAGTGTTCATATGCCTCTCCTCCTAGATGAACTTGAGCAAATTAAAGTTATTTCTTATTTCTTATTTCAAATGAATATTTGCAATGCAGTTCTGGCTTCTAGAAAGCCATGACCTTCCTTCTGGTGATAGGATTTTATTGACTTGAATCATGTTTCTAAGGGTGTTGTTATCTGTATGATCACATTTCTTCTGTTATTTATTCAAACTTTCAGCTAAAAAGTCCAGGAATGTATATGGACAATCTTGTCTGGAATGATTTGAGAGCAGCACTATCTTTTTGTGAACATGTGGTGGGCAAATTGTACATAACAATCTATATTAAGTCTTAGTGGTGCATTATACAATTTGAACATAACATTGATTTAAATTTCATGCTTTGAACTGTATTTATTAATTTAATTTTTGTTTTCCCTTTTTGTTTACAAAAGAAGTAGATGATGTACATATTTTTATTAGTAGCTGCTTCAAGCTCAGCTTGCCAATAAAGACATATTTCAGTTAAACGTTGTAAATAGTATTATTTGGACTCGTAGAGTGACACTTGATGCACTGTGGGATTACATTTCACATCACATTAGGAGACTGGCAAGGATGAAGCTTAAGAATTTGGACTCACCTTAAAAAAGCCGTTGCCATGACTGGCTAACAGTGCATCTGACTGTGGCTTGTTCTTGCTGTATAAAGCATACATCCCAAATTGTTCCTCCTTCAAAGAAAAAGGTGTTTTCTATCATAAAATTGGATGTTTTTCAATTACCATTTTGTTATGCTCATCACAAATAAGGAACTATATTTAGAAATGCACCTACATCATACGTGAATAATAGCTTGTAAGCACAGTTGAGAAACTTACGTGTCGAAGGAAACAGCTGCTGACAGACAGCGGGGACTCCACACAGTGCTCCAGTTCTTTGAGAAAATACTGACTGTGAAAATCATACAGTTTCTCCATATTTCCAAAGATGATGTTGCGCTTTCCTCTTAAATCCTGGGGCAGGTCTATCCTTTCCATCTCCGGAAAATAGTTTTCAATTATATAACCAAGTGATCGAACATATTCCCTCTCTGTGGAAATCATTTCATCCATAATGTGCTGCATTTTGCTGTTTTAAAACACCAAAATCATGGTTACATCATAGCACATACAGTCATGTATATAAGTACTGTATTCTTGTACAATAATGTTTCTGTTCTACATTTGGTTTTGATGAAAAAAATTCAAAAGGAAAAAGGTCGATAACATGATGTTACAATTATTTATGGCTTATCTCTATTCCTTGATATTTTGTGAGGGTGCTATTTCTAAAAATAGCATTGTGATTTTATTCTCCTGATATTTCTAAGTCACTTCCGGACAGAAAATTCAAAACAAATCAGTTTTCAGTCAGTAAGAGCACTTCCAGCTTCTTTTCAATGAAGGAGAAGCCATCATAGCCAGATTTTCGAACTGAGAAAGGGGAATTAAAGAGCTCGTACCTGCTCTGCTTTCTGATGTCTCCGTCAGAGTGTCTGCTGTGCATTCTGGGAGGGGAGGACAGGCTGCGGCTCCGGCACAGCTGCGGGCTTTTCACGTCAGGCCTAAGCAGCTTTTTTTCTGCGGCCACGTTATTGGCCACTTCCAGCCCCCTAATGTAGACACCCGTGTACCCGTGGCTGCTCTCCCTCGAGGAAGCGTCATGGCCGACGTTTTTCTTCATCATCTTTTTCAACGGCTGCTTCCTGTGCCGCGCCGCTGGGGAGCACACGGGTTCCGACCAGCAGGAGGCAGAGGAGTCCACAGTGCAGTCGCTATCGGTGTCGTCAAACACAGCCGGGCTCGGCCCGCTTTGCTCGGACCCAGCTTGAAAGGGGGCCAGAAACAAAGAGTGGCTTTTAGAGAATGGGACATCCTCGCGCCTGTGAGGACTCATTTTTCTGGACTCCTGAGTCTGCGTGGGGTTTATGCAACTGTCACTGACACGTCGGCATGAAGGCTGCCTGACTCCCGTTTTTCCTTCAGCTGTTTTGGAGTCAGCTGGTGATGTTAGCCCACAGCTTTTGGGTGTCGTCGTGGCTCTAGCTAAGACTTCTTCCAGATGCTGTCTGGTTTGCTGACATTTCATCCAGTGGCTGTTCCACTCCTTCAGCTTGCTGGGGCTGTTGAGATTCAACACCATTTCATTTAGAGTGTGGAAATTCTCTGGCGAGAACTTTTTAGCCTCACGGTGATAGTCCTGCAGGATCTGAATCTCTGCTGGAGAGAGCCTGGGAGTGCTGTCTTCCACATTCAGCTGCCTAAAGTATTCATTGCAGTGTTCCACCCATTGGTCAGCCTAGAAAAACAGAGTAACTCCAGTTACCAACAGCCAAACAATGTGAGGGCAGCAGGCAGATGACTCCTGAGTTTGGATTGGAAAGAAGGATTAAGGAAAAAGAGAAGAAAATGTTTTTTGAAAAGTAACATATCAATGCAAAGTTAATCAAAAGCCTTCAGTGTGATAAATTCTCCTGCCTCAATCGTATTACCCTGCAATTATTAAGGTTTAAGTTGTATATTAGACAGAATTAGTACACTAACATTATATTTTTGTCTGTAAAAATGAGTTATTACTTCATCATATAATGTCATATACCCAAGTTAGAGGAATGTTCTCACATATTCTCATAGTATTAGATATGTAGTATATCAAGGCCTCAGCAAAATATTTATCTTGAACATCAAAGAAGTGGGCATTTCTTCCATCATACAAACTGATGCTTTCTGCAGATTAGCTAAGACTACACAAATAACACTGAAGACACTGTCTCCTGACTGAACATACAGTATACAGTATGGGCAACAACTCTGCTTCTATGCTAAACAGACAAATTAAGGCTAATTAGCCAGGATGGAGCTGTTACCACAATAAGCCACTCAAAGCTGCAGCAACTGCAATAAGAGACAGGAAATTCTTAACAGATATCTATGGCTTATTGGATTTGAATGCATTTATGATTTAGAACATTTTACACAGTGTGACGTCTTATGACCAACCTAACACTACAAAAAGGACACTCAAGAAATGAATCAAGACAATAAAAAATTACCGTATCATAAAACTCATACAGATTGACCAATATTTCCAGCTCAGTCCTTCGCCTCTCGATTCTGCCAATGGTGTTGTGCAAGTGCAGTTTAAAGTCCTGCACCTTTTGTTCCAGGTGAGCATCTTTGAAAAGGGAGGTGTTAGCGATGCCTTTGGACTCCTTGATGAGCTGCATCCCCCTTTTCTGATGTTGCTGTGGAAACAGGGTGCAATTAATCTTTGTACAGACAAATACAAACGTTCAGGGACGATGTTAAATAAGGACAATACAGGAGTATGTTTCAAAAAGCAGTTTTTCCTCCATAGATACATACTGCAGACTCCTCGAGAAACATTGCTAAGCACTGTCGCATCTGCTTCAGACCAGCTAAAGACATAGTCATAGAATCCAGAGGAGCGAGGTACTTCTCTCCCTCCACAGAAAACCACAATTTTATCTGTAGAGAAAAAAACAAAATTTAGCTCACATTGACTTTGCTGATTTCAGGGAGAGGGTTCACAGTAACTTCCAAACAAAATCATCATCATTTCAAAAACCTATGCCTTCAATTTCAAACTAATGCTCCCTGTCCTTTGCCTCAGAATATACTGTACTTCTAATACTTTTGAAACAGGGATGCTTCCTTCTGTATTTTTGACATCAGGATGAAAATCAGCCCTGAAACTAACATGAAAGAAGTTATTATAGAGGGGCTTATAAACTCACCAGCCATATTATTGGGTACCCCCACTGAATACTGTGATGGGGCTCTGCAAGTAGAGAGAGCAGGTGGAATAGGATGTAATATGTATCTTATCTGAAAGTCTAGTCTTAACAGAGTGTTCCAACAGGATCTCCTACACTTGATGTTGTGATTAGAGTAATGGTGTGTGGGAGATAACATCAATTTGTTTTACTGGTTCTCAGCAGAATTGAGGTCTGTGGACATTTCTGACCAGGGGAAGGTGACAGAAGTCTTCCTCATGTCCCTAAAGTCAACCACTCATTGCCTGTCACTGAGAGGGTCTATACCTCAGACCAGTTGTTCCTCATATTTTGGCTGGCAAGTGTAAAAAGCTTCACTTTACATTCATCTGTTTTTGAATATCTTAACCGTAGAGTTGTCAATGTCCTACCTGGTTACTTCCTTCTTCAAACCTACGTATCTCCAAGAGATTCTCCAACTGTTTCAGAGACTTGTTGGACAGAATTACTAGCTTATGAACTTCTTCATCCACCTGATTGTACAACGCAGTGACCATATCAATGGCATCCCTGTAAACACCAAAATTTAGACAAATGAGGCTCATTAGTTATCATCCATAAATTAAGGGAAATACATTGTACAGTCCCAGATACAATATTCTAAGGACAATTGTCTTGCTTTAGTGATTTAGGACAAATAATGTGATACATTAATGTTGGAGTACTCTAAAATTGTGTAATGTAGGGAAGATTAAACATGTTATCTGAAACTACCTTCCCTAAATTTACATCCAGGTGTCTATGGCCACATCCGTCTCTTTTAGTGATTGCATTTGTTTAGGTCTTTCCAAGATCTTCTGCAAAATGCTGTCTTGGAGACGCCCAGTGACATAATGTACTAAAGGATCTACAATTATCACACCTCTACAAAAATGTTGTGCGTCAGCCTTTCTCTTTTGTAGTAGACTGCTGGCAGAATTCAAACAAGTTTGACGAGCAAGAGCTCCCTCTTCGAAAATATATGGTGATTATTCCTCATAATTATACCACACTGCATACCACAAACCTAGGTAATAATGTAGTGGATGATAGGAATGCAGTTTTCGAAGGTCAGTGCAATGTATTTTTATATAGTAACATTACCATATAAGCTAGGGAGCTGACAGTTCTCTTGTTGTTTCCAGCTAAGAAAAACAGCAGCTGAAGTCTCACTAGTGAGCTATCTTGGAGCGTCTGGGCCAGCTAGAAAAATATAACAAGTCCTGGGCATTCAAAACCACCTAACATGACTGTGAAGGAGTGTAGACTCTTAAATGCTTTTTGATTCTTTAAGGTTCTTGGGGTGTGTTGGTGGCAGCCATTACAATGCTAATCAAAAGCCAAAATGGCAGCCAGTTTCCAAACAATTGTAACTGGGACTCATAAAGTTTAAACTACAAGATGAAAGGCTACGCTTTAAAATTCAGCCAGCTACTGTTTGGCACTGGGGAAAGGAGCTGCTGCTTTGTGATTGGAGAAGAGTAACAGAATTTTAATTAAAACTCCAATCCACCCTGCAAATGGAAATTCATACAGAGGCATCTTGAGTCGAGGCACAGAAAGTCCGCAACAAGAACATGGTTATAAATGAATAAAAACTCTCCAACGATAAAATACTCAGGTTACAGATTCACTATATGTCTTTCAAAGTTTCTTAATCTATTAACCAAATTTGAACTTTGATGATTGGGAAAATTTGTGGCAACTGGAGCCCATATTCCCTGGATTAACGTGAGATGGAACAAAGATTCAAAGATGCCCCTAAAATGTAAGAAATTAAGTTGAGCATTTAATCTACTATTTAATTGCTGCAAAGGGATTCATTACTTTACTCATCCGCTAAATTCAATCTAAATAAAATCAATCATTACAATAAGAGAAATACAAAATGTTCTTTACTGAAATGGCATGGATGTTATTCAGCTGTTATTTGCTGATTAAAAATATTTTTAAACAACTTGATATGTTTGTACACATAGTGATGTGTTTCTGACAGGAGCACATATACAGCATGAATGTGCCATAACAACATGCAACTGTTCAAATGCACAAAGGAGTTGTGGGAGCATGTAACAAGCTACTTGGCCAATGTTGTCAAAGACAACACCCCTGCTTTTTTCAAGAAGTGAACAGATGTGAGAGTAGGTCACTTTGGCTAATGGCATCTACGAGATGAATAAATATTGTGAATGTAAAACGCATGGGTGTGATCGTCAGATCAATCCACCACTAGCAACCAAGTGTGCTAAACAGGCTGAGCAACCTCCACTCGTTTGCAATCTTCCTTATATTCTGCTGTCTCCCACCTGTGATTCTCACTTTCACAGCACTCCTCTTTCTTGATTCTGGCCAGGATGGTTCCTCCCTGTAGTCGGAGCCGGATCAAGTGCCTGTCATCCAGGACATTCTTCATGAGGAGTCTGTGTCTGCTGATCACCTCTGCAACTTCCTAAAACAGCCATTGATTATTTCCCACTGTTATACTCAGAAAATTACTGCTGTCAACATTGTTTGGTTTTTGGTTTGTCTTTGCATGTTCTGCTGACATTTAAATTCTTTCACCCGCTAAGTGTTCAATTTGAACATTGAAGTTCTGATTAAAAAGTAAAGTGTGTAATTAAAACATCATTGGAAGGGACTGAGCGTGTTTTAAGGCACTGGATGTATACAAAAGTATGTTTTACATTAAAGACTGAAAAACAAACATGATTGCCAATCTTTTTCTAAAGCACTTGCAATTAGTTTGTATTTTTCCAGCATTAAAATGTGCGAATGATTGAGTGGGAAGCTGGGTCAGCATGCATTGGTGGCAAAGGAACCGGTTAAGGATAATACCGTGCCAAGAAACAATGCGTCACACCTGAAGAAGGGTCAACAACAGAAACATTGTGTTTCTCCTTTCTATTTTTTTAGCACGGCATTCACTTTCACTTGTTAAAATGTCTACTGTATATACATGTTTAATATACATTTATTTTTTAATGGTTGGCAGGGGACAAATGAACCTGACCATGCTCAGTCTTCTTCAGGAGCAAGCTGAGGATAGTAAGTGGTATTCAGACCTATGGAGTTGGCTGACCTGGGCAGTGGAGAGAGGACTGTGTGAGCTCAGGGTTGAGATGGAGCTCTGAAGGGTGGAGATGGCAGCATTACAGCTGCTTGCAAAGGGCTCAATTTTCTGCAATTCAGAAAAAAAATAATAAAAATAAATATTACGAAAGATAACAGCCTGCTATTTTTTATACTGGCTAGCTCAGACGTAGATGGCCTGCTTTTGGATTGTCCGTGATTTGCCTTCATACATGTTCTTTTGTTTGGTCCTTTAATTAATAAATGGCTGCGTAAACTCTTTGGCAATATATAAAACCAAGGATCTTAGACCATTGTAATCTAATGGGGATCACATTTCAGTAAACGCTGAACAAAACAGTGTCCCGTGACAGGGCAGGGGTGAAAACCTTTTGAGGAATTGAGTGACTTCTAAAGTATTATCTTGCCACCAAAAGCAGAGTACTCTGTCTGGTTGAGGACCTCATTTTTAAAAGTGACAGCTCCTATTCACATTTCCAAGAAGCTATACAGTATGCACCAGAAACATTAGCTCTTTTGACAAATACCAGTCTAACAAGAACAAGCAGATGAAATGACAAATGTACAAAGATTTTATAAACTGCTTTTTGATGTCTGCTCAACACCAAAAGAATGCTACAGTACATGTGAAAAGCCTATATTGGTTAAGCGGTGGTGGAAAAGTTACTTAAAAAGTAATCCATTACAGTTACAAACTACCTGTGTAGGCGATTACTTTTTTAATGGGAAGTTGGGGGGGAGTAGCTTTTAAGAGGAAATGTATTACTTGCATAGCAGCTGAAATTATTAATACTGTAGGTCACTATAACTGTTGACATTTTAAAATAAATTTTCCCCATTGTCCTGTTAGTTTTAAAAAGTAAAGTCTTATACAAGTAACTTGTAGCTGTAACAGATTAATTTTTCAAAGTAAGCTTCACCAACGCTTGTGAATAGTCATTATGAATTGCAGTCCTTTAAATATTCCATTTGCAAACTATACAGCCTATCTTCTTTGCTCAGGCTCAGAGGTGGTAGTATATGTTTGTGACAAAGAATCACCCTCCAAAAGCATGCAGCGCTGAGCACATCCCCTTAAAATAACATGGTCAAACCCAGATGAACCTTTAACCTAGTAAAGAGAAAAACAGACATACCTACATACAGTAAATTACACCTACCCTTCTGAACTGTATCCACTGATTGTGATCATAGAGAAAAGTCCCATCAAACTCTCTGGTGAGCTGACTGGAATCTATGTGTTTGTACAGTGTCTTCAGGGACGTTAGTGGTTCGTACTGTGGAAGGAGAAAATATAGCATGCTTTTCCTGCTCCGCTTTTGTTCAACAAGATCATTTAATTCTATCAACTTTTAAAGTTTTTGCTGTGTATGGAGGCCATCAAGTTAGGTCCCGGAGTACAAACGTAGCTTAGCCTTGTTGGGATAAATGCACTCAACACACATTTGTTTCAGCATTTTAGTTGTGTTGTTGTGGTTTTGTAACAGTCCACATTCTATTTGTTTTATTTATAATGTGTCAGTTCCTACAGACACATGGAAGACATTTAATTAGATTATTAATTATTACTTTTCAAAACCTTCTAGTATTATTGGAAATCATTACCTGTACAGTTGTGTCTCTTTCAGGTTTGCATGTTGTATCTTTGTCCACAAGCAGTAGAACAGAATAAAGTGCATTTGGCAGCAAAGTCTTTGAGGCAGCATTAAAAAGAAAAGAAAAAGAACACAGAAGGAGGAGATATCAGTGGAGAAAAAAGACACCATTTACATTTAATTGAGAGAGAAAAGCAGTAAATAATTGTTCATATGGGAAGTGATGAAGGTACAGTATCATGTAAACAACATCGAAGTCTTCGGGAAATGTTATGTATAATATAAAATGATCGGCGACTATACAATATATAGCATATAAACATTATCCCATTGTAAAATTGCATTATTCAAATGCCCATAGAAGCTGTCTATTTCCTTTTTGGAAAATGAAAATTGTTGGACTTGATTGACAGGTAGGTGTCAATGGTCTGCCCCTTTCTTCCAAAGGGAATCCCAAACTGCAAAATTCTGAAAATAGAACATTGAAGGATCCCCTACATTCTTGCAGTAAAAGAATGTACTTAAAGTATGATGAAATACGAACAAAGCCACTTCTATTTGTTATGTTGATGACTCATACAGTAGGTGTTCAAACAAGTTGGAACAAGCCAGTGCCAAGACTGACCCTTCCTTCAGAAATGTTACAAAACCAGTTGAGAGACTAAGAGGAAGACTCGGCAAAGGTCTCACACAATCTTTAAAAAATATCATATTCCAAAAAAAAATCATACGTTAACATAGAAGAATGATATACCAACAAATTCACAATGAAAATCAACAGTTCAAAAATTAGAAATGTTTGGAAGAGTTTAGAATTGTTTCAAACATTTCCTGCCTTTCAGTATGCCTTGACTCCTTCTGTTAAACAATTTTAGCCTGTGTACTTTTTCAATAAGATTTAAAAGAAGAAGCAATATTGCATTGAAACCTCACCTGGACTTCTGTTAGTGCTGCGAAAAGTGTTGAAATAGGCTGGTGCTTTCGGGCATCAACTACAACTGTTAGACCTAAATCACGCTTCTCTTTTCTGTTAAAGAAAAAGAAGTGGGGATATCAGAGGAGAGCATTTTACTTCAACTAGAACTTAGCTTCCAGCCTTCTTAAATATCCACAATTGATCTTAAACTTGTTCAAATTTACTGTAGAAAGAACCATTCGGACTTTGCTTTTAGGTGACCATGTGTTTTCCAGTGTACCATTCACAATCCAACCAGCTACTAACCATAGCCAGAGGGATGTTTAAAGGGAAGCAGAGAGAAGGGTTGTGTGTGAAAAAGAATGAGCAAGGTCAGAGGTTGAATCTGCAGGAAAAACAGTATTTCTACCAGTAAGCAATTGCATTCTTTAAAGTGTCTAGATTTTGATGAGGTGTCTCTAAAATGAACAGACAGTTCAATGCAAAGTGCATTTCATTGTCATTAGTTTTCATTGGATCCCAGACCGTACATATACCGATCGCACAGGTTTGCAAACAAGTAGCACGAGAAGGTGGTTTTTCAAACTTCCCTGCAGTTCCATTGTTTAAATACGCCTTTTATTTGCTTGTGGCTTTTGAGGCTTTGAACAGCTGTGTCAAATATGCAGGTTCTAATTTTTATTATTAAAAGACTGAGCTTTAAATTAAATCAAGTCAATCTTTTAAGGTACACTCACACAATGTATTAACAGGCAAGGTATAGTGACCTCAAAAGATCGAAACTCCTACGAGGGCAAAAAGCCAATGAACTATGAATCTGGTCTTTTGGCATGGTGGGCTGTCTGAGACCTGTTGCTTGTAAATATTTTTGTATAATTATGAACACATTTTGGAGTTATTTTTCTATCAAAGGAAGCATTCCTATATGAGCTCTTCATGTATTGTTCAAAAAACAACTTCAGACCATAAAAATCCTTCTGCAACATCCTACAGCAAATACCAATTTAACAGCATATTTCAACTGAATGAAAAATAGCCTAAGGAAGATACAATATTGAAGAGGAGACATTTTCAAAAGGTTTTATGCATAGATTTGCATCTTTAAGGCCTATATTTTGTGGTTTGAGGGAAATTTTCAAAACTCAGAAATGGAGGGCTTTCTGAGACAGATTGCAGAATTCCTCAGATTAAACCCCAGCTAGGGTTAGGGTTAGGATTCCAACAATACTTTTTAGCATCATTGCTGTATTTTTTGCCACAAGAGAACTATAGGAAGAGTAATATTTTTCTTCCGTCTTTAATTTTTTTGTTCTGGTATATTTGGCTGCTTGTGTTGCTCTGCACATGGTATTCCAAAAGTGAGTCAAATTAAAAGTGTTTAAAAAAAACCCCATTCTATTGTGTAACCTCTCTTAATTTTGTCATTTTAAATGGAACCAGAAGAATCAATGGAGTCAAAATTGGATGATTCTTGTAACCCTAAACCTAGCTTGGCCTGATAAACGTATGCACGTGTAAATACCATTTTAACAGAATTTTTCATCTTAAAGAAAATTTGCATGTTTAAGGCCTATACTTTGTGGTTTAGGAGACATTTTGAAATCTAACAAATGGAGGGCTTTCTGAGATGGATTACAAAATTCCTTTGATAGAACCACAGCAAGGGTTAGGGTTACGACTCCAACAGTACTTAGATACGTTTAGCTTCATTACTGCATTTTGGGGCACAAGTGAATTTTAGGAAGAGTAAATTCTTTTCTAACATCTTAATTTTTTTTGTTCTGATATATAGTGTATTTAGCGGTTGTATTGCACTGCATATTTCAAGGATGGTATTCCCAAATGGAGTCAAATTAAATGGTGTTAAGAAAACCCATTCTATTGGGTCAACTCTCCCAATTTTCTCATTTCAAATGGAACCAGAAGTATAAATGAAGTCAAAATTGGTTGGTTCTTCTAACCCTAACCCTAGCCTGGCCTGGTAAGCATACTCATGTAAATACCGTTTTAACAGCATTTTTCTACTGTTTGCACAATGCCCTAAAGAAGGTACAATATTGAAGACAATACATTAGCATTGGTTATTAGCATGGATCTGCATGTCTAAGGCCCATATTTTATGGTTTGAGTGACATTTTCAAATCTCAGAAATGGAGGGCTTTCTGAGATGGATTACAGAATTCCTCAGATTAAACCACAGCTAGGGTTAGGGTTAGAATTCCAACAGTACTTAGACACGTTTTAGCTTCATTGCTGTATTCATTGCCACAAGGGAGCATTAGGAAAAGTGATCATTTCTAAAATGTTTAATTTTTTTGTTCGGATATATTTGGCTGCTTCTATTGCTCTGCACATGGTATTCCAAAAGTGAGTCAAATTAAAAGTGTGTAAACTCCCTCAATTGTGTTATTTCAAGTGGAACCAGAAGTACAAATGGAGTCAAAATTGGATGGTCCTTGTAACCCTAACCGTACCGTGGCTCATGTAAATACCATTTTACAGCATTTTTCAACTGAATGAAACATAGCCCAAAAGCCCAAAGAAGGTAAAATATTGAAGAGCACATATTTACAAAATGTCTTATCCGTGAATTTTTTTTTAAGGCCCATATTTTGTGGTTTGAGGGATATTTTCAAATCTTAGAAATGGAGGGCTTTCTGAGATGCATTACAGAATTCCTCAGATTGAACCCCAGCTAGGGTTAGGATTCCAACAATACTTAGACACTTTTTAGCTTAATTGCTGTATTTTTGCCATAAGAGAACTAGAGGATGAGTGATGCTTTTCTCCTGTCTTTAATTTTTTTGTCTTTAATTATTTGATTTATTTGGCTGCTTGTCTTGCACTGGACATTTCCGGAATGGTATTCCAAAATCGAGTGTCATTAAAAGTGTCAAGTAAACCCATTCTAATGTGAAAGCCCTCTCAATTTGCTCATTTCAAATGAAACTGGAAGTATAAGTAGAGTCAAACTTGGATGGTTCTTTAAACACTAACCCTAGCCTTCTGGTAAATCCAGAAATGTCCTCGCATGTTGTGTTCTTTAAAAATGCCAATGGTTTAATTTATCATGCATAAACAAATAATATTTTGCATGAAATGGTTCTAGCAGAGTAACTCTTTTTTTCTTGCAGTTCTTCACTTAATTTTTGAGGTTCTCACAAGGTGGCTTCCAATGTGAGACTTTATTACAATCACAAAAACAACCAAAGCAAAAATGTACGGTACTGAACATAAATTCTTTCAATGAGCTATCAGAAATCTACTGTCTCATGACAAATTAAACAAACATTCAGCAGACAGAGGTGATCCAACATCAGTCAGTACATTGCAGTTGAAAATAAGACATAGTTCCCTTACCTCAGAGTGATGTAGTAATACATTATCAAGCGAAATAGTTCTTTGGCTGTGCAGTTTTCATTAAGCCAAATCCTG
Source organism: Atractosteus spatula (assembly GCF_055471065.1). Classification (NCBI taxonomy): domain Eukaryota; kingdom Metazoa; phylum Chordata; class Actinopteri; order Semionotiformes; family Lepisosteidae; genus Atractosteus; species Atractosteus spatula. Next base: position 30,187,048 of record NC_142717.1, on the reverse strand, counting down.
GTTCGTGTGCAGACCTGCATAACTGCATGCCCATTACGGTCTCTATTTCCTGAGATAGAACAGGACCAACAATTATTAGACAGGCACTCACACCAACGGACAATTTTTCCAGAAGCCAATCAACTGATCAGTATGATCTTGGACTGTGGGAGGAAACTGGAGCACCCAGAACAAACCTGAAAAAATATGGGGAGGACATACAAACTCCGCACAGATAGCACCCTAGCAATTGAACCAAGGGCCCCAGCACTGCAAGGCAGCAATGCTAATCACAGTGCCGCTAAGCCACCCTCAACCCTTTACCACTAATCTTATACATAATTCACACCTAATGAGACTATTTACAGGAGTTAGAGGCTCTTTGGAGGCCTCTAGTGGCAGGTCAGCTCTTATTGCATCTTATCTGTCCATCTGTACTGTGCATCAGCAACACAGTAGAGTGTCTGGGTTTTTACACATCTCTCTCTCTTTCCTAGAGTTAATCCCGCATCAGCGGGGTCTGCTTGTCAGCACGCCAGTCTCCATTTGGTGGTTTAAACCAAATCTTTGAGCTGACGTTGCCATTAACTGCGACCAAGAAATACTCCAACCGGCGCGTCGCTCCACCTGCCGTGGGAGTTGGGGGGGGGAGGGGGAGGAGAACAAAGTAATGTAGCCAATTCATAGAGGGTGATTATTAGGAGGCATGGGAAATTTGGCCAGGATGCCGGGGTTACACCCCTACTCTTCTTGAGAAACACCCTGGGATTTTTAATGACCACAGAGAGTCAGGACCTCGGTTTTACATCTCATCCAAAGGACGGTGCTTATTTACAGTATAGTGTCCCGTCACTATACTGGGGCATTAGGACCCACCTGGACTGCAGGGTGAGCGCCCCCTGCTGGCCCCACTAACACCTCTTCCAGCAGCAACCTTAGTTTTTCCCAGGAGGTCTCCCATCCAGGTACTGACCAGGCTCACACCTGCTTAGCTTCAGTGGGTGGACAGTTGTGAGTTGCAGGGTGATATGGCTGCTGGCTTGGGTTTTTACACATATATGTACTTAAAAATACATTAATTAACAATATAGACATGTCTTTAATTATTCCTTCCCAATATTGTGTCTCAATGGACCACTAACACCCAGATAATAATAATTATTACTATTGGCATGCAACAAGAACACAGCTGAAATGGATGTCTTAGCAAATTTTGAAAGTGATGCCAGAGTCTCTAATGGTTCCAGAAATCTGTTGCTGCACAAGAGAAGCCTGGTCTTCTGCTAACTAAGAAGGCCTGAATCAACAGATCACACTCTGATTAAGAACTGGACTATAGTCATAAAATACGTCCTTGAAATAATCTGGAGTTCAACCATGCAGGTCTTGATATAGACCTTTGAGGTCTACTGTAATTTTTCCAATGCAATTTACAAAAGGTTTGCCTACTTGCAAGGGTAGAGCAGGTTTAGTTAGCACACAAGTCAAACAATCCTGGACACAGTGGAATAGGAATATATAAATTATAGACTGTAGTAGTCTGTAATCTACATCCAATTTACAGCCAAGGCGAAACTGGAGTATTATTTACAGCTTTAACATACCTGGTAAAATGACTGCTCCGGAAACTAGAAGCTCCTGATTGATCTCTGATGCCACTCTAGGTAGATGAGAAGCACCATCTTCTGATAACACAGTCACGTTTGCACATTCAATTTTGGGAGACCTGCTGGGCATGCTGGCAGTCTGGCTGACTTCACCATTGTGATTGTTGCTTTCCAGTTCCCCTTCTACACCTTTCTCACGGAGAACTGATGAGAAAAGACAAAAAGACTGCTTTTTAAAATATTATTACTTGAAAAGTTTAGTCCAAATATGATGCTGTATTTATACAGCATTTATGCTGTATTACACCAGTAATGTCATTCCTATATATCAAAAACTTTCCAAGTAGGAGGACATTTTCAAATAAAACATAAAATCACATCTAAAATGCATAAAAAGGAAAAAAATAAATAGATTTTGCAGGCAGCAAAGCAGGATTCCAGTATTCATTGCCAGTATTCATTACTATTTTTTTTTCTCTTTTACTCCTTATGTAAAGCGCACATACAGTATGTATGAGGTTCCATTTTTGGGAATCTGTGAGTACTTCAACACTGCAACAATGCATATTCTGAGTAATTACGTACAGTTTCAGTGCCTACGTATCACCTCTAGCATCCTGCAAAGGTTAAACCATTTGTTATACTGAAGATTAGCCATTTCCTACTGTTTTATAAAACATGCATGAGTAATAACTACACCCTCAAATAGTAGCACAAGGCAACTATTGTTTGGGTTGAGATAAAAAATGACTCTGTGCATATTCTTTTAAAAATATTCTTTATGTTTAGGTAGTTTAAAATCTAACGTATATAGTTAAAAGAAACATGGTGATAACAGGAATGGTGTAAAAGAATCTTACCACTGAGTTTGACTCACAACAGCTAATTCTATTTCTTACTCCAGCAACCTAATTATACAAATGTTTCATTTGGATTGCCATAGTTCGCGTTTTCTTAAAACATGGCAATGTTCTATTACAGATCCTGACCAGTGTTTTTCTTAATACTCGGCATTATGACAGTCTGTGTCATCTGACAAATCCAATGTAATCACTTGATTAATTTAACTTCCCTTAAAGCATCTTCAATAAATCTCATAGTAGAAGAAAGACCTGGATAACAAGTAACAGAATGCTCATTGATGATTGATTTCATATTACACCACTTAATATCAGCAGGTTCTTCAGCTCATAATAATATTGGTCACTTAGTGTAGCTTTATTTCCAGAAAGTCACAGTACAAATTATTGTAGTTAGGTCAACTGACTTGCACTGCATTGCTATTCCATATTTCTTAACACCTATTCCATTCAGCCACTTCCTTTATGTTCAAATAAGGATAGCCTGCTTCAGGTTAATACTGGTGAGCTGTTATTAAAAGAATGAATGGGTCTTTTGTTGTCTCACTTATGGAATTTTCAGCCTTCTTTGATTAAGTATGCGAATTGTGTTCATTTTTTTAGGTTGCGGGAAGAGTTCAGAAAAAAAGTGTCCTGCCTGCAATTTTTCTTTGCCTTGTTCATACCCTGACGAGTTTTTAAATGTAAGTTAAAAGCCTTTTGCACTCTCTTTCAATGTTTCAGCTTGGTTTGGTGCCTGGGATGTTTCTCCCAGTCTGTCAACATGAGACTGTACTGCCTGCTAAAACACCAACTGCAGGCTACTCCACTGCACTGAAGCGTGGAGAGTTTTTCAAGCACCTGCGATTAACGTCAGAGAGACAGTCTCCCATCATCAGACACCAGAAACTGAGTGCTATGGACTTGTAACTGCTAAGTTTAAAACATTTCTGGAGTAAGAAAGGATACCAGGGATGGCTGTTAATAAAAATGGCAATATATAGTACAGTGCTGCATGTTTCAGAACCCTTAAAAATCATCCCAAATAGAAAAAATGTTTCTAGTGTGTTTATTTTTCTACAGAACTTTGTGATCCTCCTGAAAGACCGGCATCATGAGAGTATCAACATGCTGTACCTGGGTACCTGTATGAGTTTAAAAACATTTTGAAACAATTTTTCACCAGTTTTTCAACAATCGGCTTTGTATGAGATCTCACGCCAAGCAAAAAGCAGGCCTCGGGCTTAGTCTTCATTTTTTAGTGTAATGTTCACATGTTATAACAAAGACTAACAATACAGAAGATTTCAGTTCTGATTGACTGATACGACAAAATCAGTACCATCAGTGTGTCAATATGTCTCTATTCTGTTGCAGGATGTAGGTGCAGCTGAAGATAATTCAAAGAATATTGTGTTTCTAACTTTGGCCTTCAGATGTTCTCTCAGTTAGGTGTTATTTGGAGGATGGTGATCAGAAGAGGTGGTGTTACTTCTATAGTGTTTTTTCAAACTTTTAGGACAACCATTTTCTGCAAAACTGGACGTGTGCTCACAACTTTGTGAGACATTTGAATACATTTCTTTTTTCTTTTGATGGCATCTTTAAAACAATGTCCTACTGATCAGTTGTTTTGAAAGGCATTGAAGCTAGCCAGGAGACAAAAAAGCTGAAGAGTCCCTCTTAAGACACAGAAACATTCAGAAAAAATGAAAGCACAGGATAGGCTAGCAGGTTTCATCTGTCAGTTATTGGTGGTCAACCAAGCAGATGACAGCCAACGTTTTTCTGTTCTTTTTTTCCTCAGCATGGGTTAAGTGTAAAGATCAGGGAACAGGCAGTTGTGCGAAATGCCCTTTACTAGTCTATGAAAGCTTCCTGTAAACTCTGCCACATGGGAAAGCAGATTCTATGCTCTTAAAACTTCTGGAAACTTATTATTCCGGTTACTGCCTTGGACAAGAGACAGCCTCTTGCCGCTTAGTCCTATTGTTTTCCAGAAATCATTTCCTGTCCTAAGTAAACATAGTTTATTCTGGTTTATTCATAACCATACCTATTCTTTGTTCTGTGTATTCTGTATTCTACACAAACAGTTTTTCAGGAGCAAAAATGAGCAAAAATGGGTATTGTCTTACAATTTGTGTTGAATAACGTCATACACTGTATGTACAAATGAATTCAGTATTGGATTAATATTATACTGTAGGTTTTCATTTTGTATACTTCCATGAACCATCATGTACATTAATAGCAGCCTGCACAATACTAAGTTAAGAATTGTGCTTTCCTATTCCAATTTGTACTATACTTAGCTGCACAAATGTTATTATACTGTAACTACAAATGATCAGCTCTGATTAGCTTTTTTCATGGCGAAATAAAAATCAGAATCTGATTGATCAAAGGCATATGTCCACATCTGTGCATGTTTGTGTCCACAGTCTCAGAAATCTTTGTTCAGTGTACAGCATGTCACTGGTAACCTTTAAATGCAGGAAAAGCTGTACTTCATCTCCCATCTGTAACAAAACAATGGAGCAAAGTCCCTGGGGCAGAGCTTAGCCCTTCAGTGCACCATTAGCACGCAACTACCTTGAACTAGACTTGCTTTTAAGAAGGCTGTAGCCTCACAATGAGGCAGGAGGACAGTGTCTTTAGTCTCTATTCACATGTTGGTTTATCAACAAGGTGAAAGGGGAAACTCGTAGAAATACTTTAATAAAGTTTGTAATTTAATAAAGTTTTATATCATAGAATGCATGTTCAGTAAGATCTCATTAAAAGGACAAAAAGAGCTGAATCTCCCTAATCCTGAAGTGATAGGCTATGTGGCAGACATATTTAAAGTCCTAAAATCACAAAACCAAAGCAATGGAGTCCATCAAAATTAGAAATGAAGTAACGAACCAAGCATCCATGTAGAAAACAAAAGAGGCTTCAAACTGCCCAGCTACATTGTTGAAGCTGATGTTGAAGCACCCTTCAAACAAGTGATCAGATGGGTTTGGGTCAGTAAGCTTTTATCAGCCAGAAGTTCAAGACAGAGCAAATGTTTCCTGTCATCCTCTTATTTGCATTTTACCATTGTAAAACATTGCATGTTCCATTTACATTCCATTTCTTAGTGTTTTAGCTGTCAGGTCTGAGGTAGAAAAGCTGTCAGTTCTGTTCTGTGTGGAAAGGAAAACAGATTTAAAGCCTCTTCCAAATTATACATATTTCCTGGGCAGGACTACTGAAGACACATCTGAATAACGCATAGTCATGTTTTCAATTACCGGAAGCTGGAGCTCAAAAAAGCAGCAGGATGGCTATTGACATTTTCCAAACTCCCTTGACTGACAGAAAGCACCTGGGGCTTTCAAAACAGTATTTTGAAAAAGGAGACAGTCAATTAGGCCACGCCTGTTCTCATGAGATATAGTTTCCAGGGCAGGACAGTGCCTACTGCTGCATCAGCCCACACAAGTGTTGCATGTTTATCACGGGTCATGAAAAAGAATGTTCTGGAATTACATGTTCTGCCATCATATAATTTCTTCAAAACTAATTCCTTGGTGTAGTCCATCTTACCCTCTAAGTAATAATTGTAGTGTGGAGCGGCACCCAACCAAAAAATCTATGTAACCACAAAACAATGGGAGCTAAAAATGAAACTTGATTTGTGACCCTTAGGTCATATCATTTGATCTAATGCAACCTTGCCTAACAAGAAATACTTCTGAAGGATTAGCTCTACATGTGTTCTACCTTATTTTTGGGGAACTTATGATGATAAAAAATGAAACCCCTGCAGTAACACTTTCAGCAGTTTAGATGTTGTATTCTCTGTAAATGGGTGTAATGTTATGAAAGCCCATTTTCTTTATTCTTAGGGAAAGCAATTAAATTTTAAATAACACATAATAATGATTGTTTGCATTTATATAGCGCTTTTCATCTGGAAGGATCTTCTTGTAGAAGACCCAGTTAATCCCCCACTTGGGTGATGAGGGCAGGCATGAGCCAGTAGCCCACTGCACCACAGAACAGATGAAGTAAGACCGTGCTTTACTACCTGAATTTAGGAGGATCTTTACGGAGGCTAGATTGCACAGTTCCATAGGGGAATTTAGTTAGGAGACTGGAGCTGAAATCCCCAGGAGTCAGGTGTGACTTGAAGAAGATTCAACAGCCAAAATACTGTGTTTCCTCTTTCTACTTTTCAGTGATAAATTGTTTCTTTTTTGTTCCTTAGAAGGAAGAGTGCCACCACACGTTCAGCAGGTCACAACTTTCTTTATGAGGAGACCCGACCAAGTATTCAAAATCCTCAACAGCATTGACAACTCAATTTAAGTCCACCCAGCAGGCTTCAGAACGAACAGAGAAATGTGAACCCGTGGACGCAAGTGGAAACTACATGGAAGATAATGTTCAGAACAAAGGTGCTTCTTAGTGAAGGGTAGCTACCCAGCCATGTTGTTGAAGCCAGTGCCCTGGCTTCCCTCAAGAAACAACTGAATGAGATCCTTGGATCAATAAGTTCTTAACTACAAACAGACTAGATGGGACAAATTAATCTTCTCTTTTGAAATCATTCTCATGTTTTTATGCTTAGTTTCTGAGGTATGAGAAGATCAAGCTGCGACCTAGGAACACTGCTGTCAAATGTCATGCATGAGTTCATTTAATGCTTTGTATTTCATATTATAATGGCTCAGACATCCATTTTGAATTGTGATCTAAACCAGCATAGCAAATGGATTAAATAAAAACGTTTTTGCTGATATTTACCTAAACCCTCCTTTGCAGCATTCTGTCTTTTTTCCATGTGGGGAAGCACTCCCTCAAAATCAAGCTTTCTCAGTTTCAGGGCATATCCGTTTGTAAGTTTTTTTGGAGACTGACTTGCTGACCCCCCGGATGATGACCGTGCCCTATGACCTTTAACCTGCGAGGTTTTGTGCGTCCTCTCCAGAGACTTGGAACGCTTCTCTTCCAGTTTGTTCTCCCCGAACGCAGGGTCTCCCTGTGGTGTAAGGGGTCTGGGAACTTGACAGTGATGTTTATGAGTCTCCCCCCTTGACAGTTCACCAGCAGGGAATCTCTTTACAAGGTGCTCCCGTTTTGGGCTGTGTTTTTCAGACTCATTGTTCTGAGAGATTCTTCCAGTGGGATCTTGAGCCAGTGAGCTGCTACGGTGTTCTGCAGCTTCCTCAGATATTGATTCTGTGCTAGATCCAAGATTCATTGGATTTTGTAAGGCCTCCATGTAGGATTTTCGAAACAGGCGTCTTGTTTCGAAATGCATAGAATCCCTGAGCTGTTTCCTTCTGGTGCCTAAGTTGCTCAGATCTGGGGTGAAGGAAAGACACTTGGTGCCACTTTTCTCATCACATTTCAAGGCCTTAACTGGCTCTGCTCTTCCATTATTGTTTTCATTGCTGGGTAACAACAATGAAATCACATCTGTGTTTTTTAAATCTGTCTCCGTTTCATTTGTTGATGTGTTGGAGTCCTGTTTGGTTTCTTGTTCTGCTGGTTCGTTATTCCCTCCATTCCTCTGACAATCCTGCAAAATTGCTTCTCCCACCGTCGAATCCGGGTTTTCTGAATTAACACTGTCAAGAGAGCCTTGGCTTTCCATAGTACTTGTCAAACTGATGACCTCTGTGCTGCAGCTTATCTGTGAATCACAAAAGGAGTTGCCATTGCAGTTCTGCATTATGGTTTCAGGCGTGGAGATAAATAATGGGTTGACAATGTTTTTCCAAGGTGTCCTGTAAACAACAGTGCCCGTGGTCAGCAAACAGTTTTGTAGTGGGAAAATGCTCTTTTCGCAAGTTACATTTTGCAGGAATTCAGTTGTGAAGACACTCCCATACATTGTTTCTGGAATAGGTATCTCCACAATAGCCTGGACACAGCTTGAAAGGCATTTTATGACCAGCTTTGCCGACTGCTTCCCCAGTGGTACAATCTGAAAGTAGAAGTCCCCTTGCTTCAGTCTAACTTTGTGGAGCGGAGCTAGCTGCACCACAACCTTTTCATGAATACACAAAGGCCATCCTTCATGGTAGAAAATCAGACCTTTGAATTTTGCCTGGAAAAAGCAAAACAAAAAAAAGACATTAATCTTCACTTCTATATCTATTTCTATAGTAGTCAGTTGTATTAATTAACATATTCATGCAATATACTGTACACACTGAAGAAAATGTTGAAACCAGAACAGAAAATAGGAAAATCTCAAAGGGGCTGCAGCAAAACAATTAACCTCCAGCTAAGTATAAAAAAGTTTAAAAGTTTCATTTGTGTTAGTTGCCTTTTTCACACCTAGTGCTTTTTGCAATTTGTGAGTAACTGGTGCTTACTTGGTTAAAAAGTATTAATTAACACCTGTTACACCTCAGGGTTTGGCCACAAGAAGTCAAGTCTTGAAGAAGTCAGATATGTTGTCCTGTTTGTAAGAGAGACTGTAAATTACATGGAAGAGAGACCATTCTGGTTGGTCTGTTTTTCTGATTGCTCTTCCTGGACAAGCCCACCCTCTCTGCTCTTTGATGACAAAGGTACAGTAAGTGACTATGATCTGTAAAGCAGATTTTGGCCTGGAATCTATTAGGCTAGATTTAATTTTAAAGTTGCGAGTTCAGATAAATGCTCAGTTAACTAATCAAGACAAGGCCGGAATAAAAACTGGGAGACACTGCAGTCCTGTGCACCAGAACTGAAAGAACCTGCCTTGCAGCCTTATTTTTTACAATGGATAGGCCTAAGGACTACAGATCAAAAAACTTTGCAAAGAAAGTTTATTTCAAAACTATCAGGTCCAATGTACTACTAAATACAAAAAGCCCTATTGAACTGTTGAAATATTTTATACTCGCAGGTGAACAGAGCTATTAAACCTTCCTTAAATCAATTATAGTATTGCTTACCTGTGAGCATTATCCACAGGACTAAAGAAGGAATGAGGTTTCATGGTTTGCTCACAGAACTATATCTCACAACAATTAAAAGCCTCAGAGTAAATATTACATTTCAATGGGACTCTCTGCAGAAGAAGGCTTTGAAGCAATGCTGTCCCAAGATCAGGGAGATCACTTTCATGCTGTTGTGGAGCCAAGAACAAAGCTGGGGTCTGTTGTGCCGACAGTTTTCGACTTACGCAGGTCTCCTGCTGAATGGCCTGCAGTATTCGCTTGGCGGGGACGAGGAAGTCGATCAGGCAGCGGAGCCCGTCACCACGGTACGACCTCTCGACCACGGTGAACAGCTGCCACAGCACAGTGGCAGCGGTGGCGTTGAAGGGCGGGTAGAGTGCCGACAGGGTGTTCTGTATGCAGGCGTCGAGTGACTCGGAGTCCTGAGCAAGAAAAATCAAGGGAAGGTGCTCAGCAGCTCATAGTATTGAAACAGATTGAGAGGGTCTTGAGTAAGGTTTATAAATGTCCAAGAAAGACCACATTGACCTCCTTTGTTAACTTGGCTGTCTGCTCATTTTAACATGGTGAAGGTGAAGGGAGAGGGTGTACTCGGCGTCTCAGTCTTTGGTAGTTTGCTTACTAACCAAGTTACAGATGCACAAAACAATGCCTGCTTGAAAAGCATCTCTTGGGACAACATGGAAACAACAGATGAGGTTGCTGAAAGTAAAACCTTAGACCTCAGCAGAATGCAAGTGATTTTGTGAGTAAAAAAGGTTTAAAAGCAGCAATGGTTTTCTTTTTTTTTAAGCAGGTAAGAAGACTTGTTCTATACATTACACTACATAATGTCATCCAAAAGTAAAAGCACAAGTTGTAACCCCCCTCCCCAATTAAAACCAGCCAACATGTAGCTAACAGATCTGCTTCATTTCTTTACCGATTTTATTTAAAAGCTTAACATTAGGATTCCAAAACTGTGTTTTGCTCCGTAGTTTGGGAAAGTGAGAAAAGGTTTTGTATGTCTATGGACAACAGTTTCAAAATGGTGTTTTATATGAGTTTAAGGAATAATTTATGTAACCATGAAATAATAAAACAAGGATGAAAGAACAGTAGGGAAGCACAGTATTCCCTGTCACAGTTCTTAATGCAGAAAACACTTCTTCGTGTGTTGAAGGTGTACGATCACACTTCTTTCTTATGTTTATCATTGACTTAGACTGGACGATTTAGTCATTGCGTAAGACATTGTAGATGATGCAGAATGCCAGGGTGAGAGGAAACATATGTTTTGACATATGTAATACATATGCATGCAGTTTTGGACAGATAAAACTTTTTTTTATCCATAGCTTCAGTAAATCTTTTTTTTTCTGATAATAATACACTGTTACCAAGGAATTTTGATTAGTAAAGGAAAAACCTGAACAAAGCTAAAGCCAATAGCTCTCCCACATACATTTGTCAAACCCCTCTGTAAAAAAAGTAACTTCAAAGGGAGTTCAGTCTGGACTGCTGTGGGGAATTTCCTGGGCCTGACTGTATCCAAAGGTAACTATTTAAACAGGAGGATGTACTGTAGAGTTTCAGGTGTGTAGCTTCACTTCCCCTGCGATTTAGTTCAAGTCATTCAGATGTTTGATTTTTTTATAAAAATGGCTGAAGTTTCTAAATATGCTTTATTGGTCTACTGTCAATTAAAAATCTTCATGGAGTTTGTATTTCTTTTATCTAATACGCACTGCTTAGCACAAGATCAAAAACAGGCCTTGCTAGTGCTAGACCACAATAATTCCATTTCCAGCTATCATCAGACGCCTCTGAATGCTGGTGAAGGTCATTGGAACCCTATGGTCCAGGGTGCAAAGTAGAATTCCAGTTCATCAGATGGTACTAATCCAGCATGTGGCTATAGTTTTGTTTGTATGTTGAACCCAGTTCAACTCTTTCCCTTCATCCTGATTGACTCAGAGCTCCTGGGTTTCAACATTTTTTGCTAAGTGATGTCTCTTTAAATGTACCTTTGGCCAGTTTGGTTTCCCAGTTAAAACCCTGCTAATTACGGAACATTACGGTCAAGCTGCTTTTCACTTCAGGTCGCTGCCATTTTTCACTTCTTGTACTGCATGGCCATTCGGTATTTGTTTTGTGGTGATAAGAAGTGCTCCGTTGGCTCTCCTGCCAAACCGACATTTTCACTTCTTTATGACCGTGGAGTCACGTGTCTTGCAAGATGGCCCAAAACATCTGGCGGCAGATCAGACAACAGGATAGCAGAGGTTCAAGGAAATGTCCTCAGCTTGGTTTTAAGGGAAGCACCTGTGAGCATGACGCTAGTGTCGCGAAACAAAAGGCCCGGAAAATCCAACACATTTTCGGCTTGTGCAGACAAGTATTTGTAAGGATTGTAATGACTATTCCGATACCACTTCTCATGGCCATTATGTTTTTCATTTTTATGGGCACAGCATATCCAACCTGCAAATGCGCATTTAGAACAGGGAAGTGAAGGCTATATTCCAGTTGATTTTCAGTCTGTTTTGAACCTGTTTTCAATTACTTTAGTCATGTCGAATTTAATGTAAAAATGACATAAACTCTCAGTCAAAACCTAAAAATTAACACTAAGCTATCTTTGCCACTACTGCTAGGATGATGAATTACTCTTGTCAGGCACCTCCATTAGTATTACAGTTAGGAAGAGGAGGAGCAGAAATACAAATGTTCATAGTAGCAGCCGTGCGAAAAAATAGGGTCAAGGGGGATCTGCATTAGTGTGGGCTAAAAAGGAACATGTAGAACTCTAAAATGTAGAAAGAGAAATTAAAAAAAAACCAAGATTTTTCAACTGTGGAGGCTGGAGAATGCTTGCTTGTTTCAGAAAAAAATACAGTAACATCCTTAGTAGTGTAGATAGTATCGTCGACAACCCATTAATCATCTAATTAGCAGCAATCATAGTTTGTTTTAGAATTTAATAATTTTCCAAAGATAGATATCATAGTTGCATGCACTTAGTTTCAATTGCTAAAGTCTAACTACTTGAAATTCGAAGTCATCTTAAACCTTTAACAGGAAAAAAAAAGTCTTTAATAGGGAGATGAAATGGAACTCATTTGCATCTAGGGTACAATTGCAGGGATATTAGACCCGCCACAGATTCTGCATTTTTCTGCCAGAAGAGCTGAATGCCTGCCAGCCTTTTGTGACTAATGCAAAACAACTTGTTCTGGGGGTCAGTTTCCATAGGAAATTATATCACATAGCTAAAAGTAAAACATAGATGGAATGTAGCTTCCTGAAAAAAAGGGTGCTCATGAGATAAGAGTTCATTTTTCTTTGGTCAGATTATATTTGTTTTTTTTGCCTGCATGCTGAAAAAGTACTTGGGCATGCGGTATATCCCATAGTTCCACTGCAAGGAATCAATAGTTTATTGTCTGCATGACAGCTGCTCAAACAACACTACCACCTACGTTAGCAGAATTGGCTATAACACCTAATATCATTCTGAAAATTGTCACTACATTAACCTTAACCTACAGTATATGAAAATATTTGAAAAAAGAAAGGAATGGAAATGTTTAAATTTGAAACACTTTTTACAGTTTTAGATCAAAGAAAATTTAATAGAAATAACATCCTAACAAATACTAACTTGTTTGCTAGTATTAAACCGTTCACTGACGAAGAAGTTGTTCATCTGTACTTTTGATTTCACCCAAAAAACATTCTACCTAGAACGAGTGTGAGCACAGTTCTTCATTATATACAACCATGGAGACAAAAGTAATATCCAAAATTCAGAGAAAAACTATCAAAAGTAGTTTTGTATCATTATCAGTAACAAATGTGCTTTATAGACAGAATATCTTGAGACTTTATGTAATTTCCATTTCAAAGTCACTGAAACACCCCCATTACTGACAGACATGTAGCTTGAAAATTATTAAGTTATTATTGTAAGTTCTGGGACAGTAAAGTACGTACAAAATCCTACACAGATGAGCAAGAGGTATAGCAACAATACATTTTTAATTTGAATCAGTCTGACTTCCTAGTTTGGTAGTATAGTCAGTAAATCCAAAATTCCATCCACCCATTTTTTTTAAAGCATAGCATTAGTCTGCAAAGTGTGCAAAGCAATTAATAAAAGCTGTTTTAGTCACTTAATGAAAGACATTATTGGTTTCCTTTATTGTTATTGGAATTGAAAGCAAATGGATGAAAAAACAGCCCATCTACCCTACAAGTTCCCTGGCTTTAGAAATATCTGAGGGTGTTGCTGTTCTCTGTAATAGGTTATTTGCATTGCAAAATCAAGTCTAAGAAAAACAGCATTACAAATAGGATCAACAAGACACACAGTATTTCTGTTCATACATTTGCTTACAGATGTTTATCTTATTAAACGATTTTACCCAGCACTACTTGGATTGATTTATTTCAGTTTCTTTTAAAACCCATTTCCCTTGCTTCAATATTTACTAGCTGCTTCTCAGACACACAAGAATAGCAACAAAAGCACTTGAATTTCCATCCTGTATGTACTAATGACTTGAGTTTTGTCTAGTTTTTCATCACTAGGATTAACTATATGCACCATACATATTGCATTCTGTTTGCTTACAAGGTACAAGGCAGGAATGCAGTCTTAACCAGTCCGTATCAAATCCCAGGCACATTTATGAAGTTAGGGACACAAGGAATCATGGATTAAAACTGCACTGAAGCTTGAAGCAGCTCCACCAAGTAGAGAGTAGTTTAAATCCACTTCCGATCACATGAGCCAGATTCATTTGAAGACCTGGAACCTGTGAACCTGTGCACAACTATGTGAAAAATGTTAAGGATAACTGCATTGCAACTCTGAGTAAGCGCTTGCAAGGAGCAAGCCTTTTGTACAGGTAACTCACTCCTAATTTTTTAATGGAATTTTAAAGTTTAAAGTCATGGTAGGAGGAAGAAGAGTTTAGTGTTTGTGTTGAAGAGCACACTGGAGGCTGATTGAGAATGAAACGTGATGGTTGCTCTTGACTTCAATTCAAGTAGAAGCGGCACCTCAACCAGGAGCTGATTGCCACCTGACTTGCTTCAGCAACATTACTGATCCTATGCAATGAGCATGCACAAGCAATTCCCATTGCTTTATATGCAAAAACCTTAAATATGTATTTCCCACAATGTGGTCTGAGCAAGGAGCTAAAACTATAAGAGTTAAGCTTTCCAGTTAAGCTATCAACTTGCTCGCTTTGTATGAGCAGCAGCTTTAACCAACCAAAAGAAAGCAACACCTCATGGCAGCACCATAGTCCTGTAGAGAAAAGACAATAAAGTACTATAACCTAACAAATGCCCTTGGCAAAAGTCTTATTAATACAATGTCTTTGATCCAGCCATACAAAGATATAGATGTGTGTATTATGTACAATGTCATTAGTGTGAAATAAAACCTCACAGGCTTGGTTCTCATGGCAGTATCAACCGAAGTGTAACCAGAGATGGTCTGGGAACAATTCTTTTCTTTTTTTTAAAGAAACAGGCTGCTTGTAACCACAAGTGCAACTAACCGTGTACAGTGGCTACTGGAGAACAAGAATATTTGATGTTCGTACACCACTGGTATGACCTTTACTGAATCACAACACAATGTAATAACAATAACAAAATACCATATCTACTTGTGCATTTCTGTCATTCTGATTATTTAGACACAGTCTGCTAAAGAAGCACATTCCTTAAAGTTCCTCTTATGTCAATTAGACACATGTATACAGCATAAATATTGAGAATATGTTCTGTATAATGTACTGTATAGTGTTAAAGATTTGTCATCATTATACAGGAAACATACAGGAAATCTGCAGGTGAAATAAAGATCGTAAAAAAGGATAAATTAGGTTAATATTATATGCTATATTGTAATTTTGTTTAAAAAATCCAGTCCATTTGATTATTCTGGTCTACACTGAAACAATAATTAAAAAATCATACAGATGTAAATGTTTTGATTCTCTTTTTGATGTTTTTGTTTTGGATACCACAGAGGGTTTTACTATTTTTACATTAAAAACATATTTTGCCCAATGAGTTTCTTACCATTTCTGTTCTTAATGAAACGCAGACAAAGCACTTGATTACCAATTACAGCATTCTCTTTTTAAATCTAACATCTTCATGATTTGTAGAAAATCTTGCATTCAAATGGCAGACTCTCTCCATTACAATTCAGTGATGACTCAAAAATGTCACTGAGCTTTAAAGTCAGGCAGAGTGATGTGACTTCCGAAAAGAAAAGCTCCAGCCTCTGGAAACACATTCTTCAGCCATTTTCCATTAAGTGCTTGTGCTCCCTTTGAATGAGGAGGGTGTTCTCCTGGTTAGTCATCCACAGTGTGCATTCTAGCTAACAGGAGCAGTGCTACGTTGGTATACTTAACTATGCTAAAAGTCAAAATCATCGCCATCCTATCCCCACTTTTTCATTTCTATTTACACTAATGAGCAGAAGTCCACAGAGATTTTTCATTTGAAAGAATTATAATTATGTCTAACTGTGATGCACGGGAAGTCTGTGCATGTTGTTTCCACCTTAGTTCCTATGCTTCAAGAACAATAGTAATGAATGAGTTCTCCATACAGACCATGGGAACAGGAGATGTTTCAGCAATAATTGATGTGAATTATTCCTACTGTTTTATAGATGTTAATTAAACTTTCCAGTTATAATTGAAGTAATTGTTGCCGCAGTTTTGTAGATTTAATTAAACTAATTCCCACACAAACTTAATTCACATGGTTTATAGTATGTTCAAGCTATTGCTAAATGCTAAAAGAAAGGTCCACAATCTAACTGGTAGAGAAAAAAAAGATACTAGATTGACACTTCCCCAAATGATCAGCAAGTTATTAAACCACGGTATCAAGCAAACAACCAGAACTGTACATCTGGCCACTCCTGTAAATATCTCTAAAAAGCACGAAGAGCTGTGTATGACATCTGTGAAAATACTACAATTATGGAGTAAAGAATGGTTTGGCAGTTTGTAACATCCTTTAATATGAAACAGTTTAATACTTTATAAAGTGAAGCCATTTTCACAGTACCTACAACTAAGATCACAAAAAATTGTGTAATTTCTGATTCAATGATCACATTTCATAAGCAACTGAAAAGACGACACCTACTATGAAAACTTGAAAGCACATAGTGCCAAGTGTGGTGAGCCTGCTTTAGCTCATCAGACAGGGGGCAGAAACCTGCGTCATTAAAGTGAATTTAAAAGCAACGCAGTTCGAAGACACACTGCTGACTGAAACTAAGCTGTTGTCAGCTTGTTGGGCACAGCTTCACCCTTCAGTGTCACTATGACTAGATTAATAAAAACAGCCAACGGCAGAATTTCCAAAAAGGAAAAAGGGTCAGAGTGCTGGAGTGGCCATTATAATGGTGTGACCTGGATCATCCTGGAGGCTTAGGGATGGATCTGAAGGAAGCAGTGACTCTGCCAGGAAATCCACTATTTGAGAGCTGCTTGCAGCAGAGAATGGGAGTGATTTCCAGTGACAAAACAATAACAGATCATGAAAAAACTGAGAAAATGTTTTTACACTGTAAAAGAACTTAAATGTGCACACAATATGTGCTGAGCTGAAGCGTGGACAGAGTGAATTTTATAGTTTAGTTTGTGAAATAATATTCTGGCAGGGTTGCTCTCACTGACGTGTATGTTTATTGGCTCAGCTCATTCCATTTCCTGTGGTCAGGTTTTGCTAATAAACTTGGACTCTAAAGTGACTGAAACCAGGGCTGGCTGCACTGTGACACCAGGTGCAGATCTTAAACTTCACAGTCCAGTGCTACAGAGTTCCTTCTTGGTTCATGTTATTACGACAGTTCCTTTTTCAACCAAAGGGTTACTTCTCCCTGGAACACTGTCTACTGTACATTTGTTAGGCTACTGCAGTTCTGAAAAAGGTGTTCACGAATCACATAAGAGAATCCCCCTTTTTATATTTGGGATTCCAAAGTCACGATTTTTGTTCTCACTTCTGTAGCAGCTGAGATGCTACAATATTATACATATGACACAGTTTTGCTTTGTTTCTAAATTTAATATAATTATGTGGTTTTTACCTTCATTGTGCTGCCACCTCCTTTGATGACGAAGGCAGATTAACACTTGTTTTTGATACTGGGTCTGTATATAGGCTCACACAGGTTGTCAAATTCAAATGCACAACTGGAGATCTAACTTAAATTTTGACCAGTACAGGACATAAACTGCTAAAGTTACAAAAGTCTATTAACCTTGGCAAAATATAATACAGTATGTAACAAGCATTGCTGGCTAGTTCTTTTGCCACAGTGTAACACAAATCTAGTGGAGGAGTTTCAATTCAATTCCTTTTTATATAGCGCCTTTCACAACAAGGTTGCCCCAAGGCACTTAACAATGCAAGTTTAAAGAAAAATATCAGAAAACCATACCCATCCTTCTTTCTTTCAAACGTTTTCATAGGCCAGTTGTTCCAACTATGGAGGAACGCTTTCTTAGATGGATTTCAGTATGATTTACAGGTCTGAAAGGTGTTTGTCCATCCCACCCCACCCATTTCTATCTATCAATCCAGATATCTGTCAATCCAACATCCATCCACATGTCCTTCTGTCCATCCATATTCATGTACAAATGAATATACATTTGATCCTTTTGATCATTTATACTTCAAAATGCGTGCAGTTTGTTTGCTTATTTGATATGCAGTCCTCAAAACTCAATAAATCATCTGTGAATTCATAATTCTGACCAAGGGTTGTCAGTATAATTTTTCCATTGGGTGTCCTGTTCCCAGTGGTTTGTGAATTCGGCATCACATACTGTTTTCTATACTGGTTCTGTTGTACAAAAAGAAGAGGTAATTCCTTCATCACATAATTTGTTTGCAATTTGCACAAGAACAAATAAGCCTCAATAAAGCCTCTTTATTTACCTAAGGGTAATAAAGACACATATAACACCTGTAGAAAAATAGTAGGCAAAAATCTTCTTCTTCATTGCTTTTTCTTTTATGAAACCATCCAAAGTACAGTACACGTTGTTAATGCAGAACTTTCTTTTGCTATTTTTTGACTGCTTTAAAAAATATTTGACCCAGTGTCATGAATAAGTACTTATGGACCAATACATTCAGCACAGCATTAGCAAGACTCACAAAAGAGCTGTATCAGCCCTTTCCACAGCCTTGGGTATCTACTGTATGTCATTACTCACAACGCTACCTTTCAATACACTTCATCACTGCCAACACTCTCATTTGCAAGAGGTCACAAATACAATGAATTTGTAAGCCTAATGGTAGCCTTAAGTAGGAGAACATCTGAAGGTACCTGTCTCTGACTGAAGGTAGCCAACAAAACTGCCCGATGTCTTCCCAAAAAGCCCATATAAATAAGAAAAGGAATATCATGTTTCATCTGTGATGAAATGCCACTTGATGATTATGTCACATCATGACCCACTTCTCTCCTACCTGAGCTGGCTAAGTAGTATAGTGGTGTTATAAAAAACAGGCCCCGGCAGAGACAAAACAGGAAATTCAATATAATAAGTTAATATGGTGTTATAATAAGATATATGCTGAGCCCACAGCCACACTATTGGTAAAGTACTTTTCATTCAAATTCCTAATTTTATGATTTATAGTAACCTCTTCTATAACTGTACATTTTAAAACATAAACAAAGTCTAATCTCCTTTGACTGGGATCTTAAATGCTGATGAATCTTGACTTGTAGTTAAAACAAGGTCATTTCTTATGGTGAAGGAGATTGGTTTTAAAACAAACAATTAATTATAATAATTACAAAAGTGCCTAAAGCACATTTGGTCCTTTTAAAACTGGAAATCCATACAAGTTTAATTAATTCTGAATTTCCAGAATATATAAACAATCTATTGTAACTTCTAAATAATCTTTGGAAACTATCTGCGTGCACTACCTCGTGAAATAAAAAAAGGTTTGTTTTCTAAAGAAACAAAAATCCTAAATAAATTGTGTACTTTAAACATTTGTGAAAGATCAATGAGCAAAAAGCAGACCCAGACGTTTTTCACTTCGATGGGCCGTGTGAAAAGGTACACCGAGATAAGTATGTGACATGACAGGTAGACTGTTCCTTTAAAGAAAAAATGAAAGACAGGGAAGAATTCAAACAACTCTCTTTGTGTGATTTTGAGTGTGAAAGCCAGGCAAGATCCATCAGGTCTCCTTTTGCACTGCCGGCCCTCAGTACTGAAACATTTGTTAAATTTAAAGAGACAGTGTTTTGAGGCACTTTTTTTGGTGAGACATGGTGTCTAGGCTTATATGTGTAATTGAGTTGCACTAGTTCATAAAGCCCTGCATTCCAGCTGCTTAGTCTCTGTGAAAAGTGAAATTCTTCCCGTCAACGAGAGACAATATGCGTTTTTTTTCTCCTATGGACAGAAAACAAAGCTGTTTGTGCTTCTCGTTGCCTTTAGTTTTACTAAAAAGAAGTTCAGATTGAACCATCCCAGTGACCCTATTTGTTTTGCAACTCCACAGCAGTACAATTATTCAGACATAATTTGTATCTTAAGAACCCAATGATCTAAACCACTTGGTGAAACTGATGTTATTTTGTAGGCATCGACAAAAACCTGTTGACAATGGACAGCCACGGGAGGTGTTTGCAGCTTACCTTTATGCTCAGGTAATTATCACAGGTCCTGATTCTGGTTCTGTTGTTCATATTGATAAGCAACAGCATTTAAAAGGTAAAGCACACCACCGCCATCCAATCCAGCAGATGAGATCCAGAGCAATGTCACAGGTCTGTTCTCAGTGTCACTTTAGTCCTCTTTTCATGCTGTGTGGGTCTCATAGCACACTCTCTGCCTGAGCTGCCCTGAGCTGTGAATATGAAAAAGCCCTGCCGGAGCGTGAGAGAGGCAGCACTGTTTCTGAGGTAGAAGCTACTCCCTGCTGCTTCATTATGCATACTGATGCAACTTCCTTCACCATTGAAGAGCACACAACCCACCATCCGAACAATGCTACAGTGATCACCATGCCCTGCAGGGGAACTGTGATTGCCTCTCCCTTTTGTGCTAAAAACAAATGGACTTGGGTTTCGGCTAATACTGCTGATCTTATAAAAAGAAAAGGCCCTGGAATCCCAAAGGAGATATGACTCAGTACGCACAATGCTGAACAATGTCGTTGATTTGGACAAATATATCTAGTAGTACAGAGCAGATAAATCAACAGTTTTCTCAGGACACTTACCTTTCCTATAGAAAGACTGCGTTATTTGACCAAGTTAAAAAAAAACAACATTAATAGACGAAAGCAAAAACAGGTTTGTCAAGTTAAAAAGTGAGAATATTTCAGAATGCATTCCCCAGAATTTTGGGAAAAAAAAGGAAACAATATTGCTTTCAAAACACTAATTGTTCCTCAACCCATGGAGTTTATGTTAAACTCAAAATACAAGTTAAAAACGCAAAAGGACACATTAAAGAACTCGTTGTTGTAAGAAAGTTTTAACATTTTATTTTTTAAAATTCTACTTATCCTTTTAAATTTTTATATCAAACTAACACAGCAGAAGAAATGATGAAATCAGATGAGATAGGGGATTTAATTATGATATGTAAAATAAAACCACAGGTGTGATATATAGCTATTTCTAATACCAAATGGAAAATGACCAAATACAGTTTTTCAATGCGTTTACACTGACCTGCACCTCTTAAATCATTCAGTCTCACAAATGGCACTAAAGCAGGCTACATGATAAGATTGCAGGAATTCCTAGCAGGAAAATCAGTTTAACATGTTTTCTTTTTCTTCTTGTAAACATATTGACGATATGAAACACAAACAGGAGTAAATAGCGGATTTAGAAGATGTAAAATGAGGTTGGTTAGGCTGGGCAACAATAAGCCCTTTTTATAAGGACAACGCGTCACTGCAGTGCGTCACTGTTTTTCCTGCAGGAACAAAATATATTTTCTGGACATTTCTAGAAACTGATCACACTACTCCTGGTGCTATTTTGATGTTAAACCACTTTGGGGAAAAACATATCCTTGGTCAGCACACATTGTTATTGTAAATTCTTTTGTCAAAAGAGTAAAAATATTTTGTCTTCTTTTTTGTATATGTGCCTATATTGCCAGGTTGCAGTGCATGACTCACCTCTGCGCTGTTATCAAAGTGCTCTGGCAGGAGGCCAGACAAGCCCTGTCATTCCAAATTTAGCTGTAGCCCTAGGCTGAAATACTTTTTACATGTTTAGGCTACATTTCGCTGCCTTGCCCAAGAGCAGCAACAAGTTTTCAAATGCTGCGTAAGTATTATGGACTTGGAGAGATGTCTAGCTATCAACAGAGTTAAAGGGAAGGTCAAGTCTCTTGGTGTTTTTTTCTTGATTGTTCTCAACAATAGAAAAAACAGGATTCTACAGCTTTATAATACATCAGCACAATGAAAATGCATCTTAAAATGGACCATTTGTTTTCAATATCATAAATGTCATAAGTATATCTTTTTATATGAATAAATCAACATTTATATTGCATGCACACTGAATCGTTTTTAATCATGTGTAGGTCCACAACTTGCCTTAACAATTGTTACAGTTCTAGGAGGGAGTTTCCTCCTTGTCAGAATATCATCCTTGGCTTTTTCAGGAGGTTTTCTATCCAGAGACTGGCCAGGCTCATACCTACCTAGCTTCAGTGGGTTGCTAGTTGTGAGTTGCAGAGTGATATGGCTGCTGGCTTTTTATGGTATTAAAAGAGTTATCCTTCTCTGTATGTGGAGTAAGCTTTAAGAAGAACTAACTATATTTTTTAAGTGTATGTTTATATGTCCTGAACCACAACTCCTATCACGTGAAAGATAAAAATAGCTTGCTTCCCTCTTCCATCAGATAAACCGATTCACTAAGAAGTACAAGCTGCATTTTCACAATCTTAAAATCTAACATAAATCCACCCAGAGCCATGAGACCTGGGGAATATGAAAGATGCATTTTCCAATAACAGTTGTGCTCTTTTTTGGGATTTAATGTTTGGTATTTTGAAAGTCGTTTCCTTTATCAGCACTGCTTAGATTACAATCGATAGAAATTTTCCTCTGTCCCACAGACCCTTGAAAATGAATTTTCTCATGTTATTACTGATATAGGAACAGCAAAACTGTATTTAGTTTTTCATTAAAATGTTAGTAAAGGATACCATTGCACATGCGCACTAAACAGTTTCAATGTTACTGCTACATAATTAAATAATATCAATTACTTTAAACCCAACATAACATTATAGAGACATTTGAAATACAATATTTTCTAAAATATTTCTTATGGCTGTATTTCCCCCCACAAATCAATATTTAGCTTAAAATTGTCTTACTAGTATTCACTTATTTTTCAAATTTGGGGATTTAATAATTAAGGGTTTGTTTTTACATAGTGTTTTTGTCTTTGAAAGAATATCTTCAAGGGAGAATGATTTAGAGAAGATCAGATGTTGGGACATAAAAACATTTTAAAATGAGAGTAAGCCATTTAGTCTGTCTTAGTTGCCCGCTTGCTAGGAGCTGCAACCTGCTATTTTATGGAGATTAGGAGATTTTGAACATCTAACTCAAAAGTGAAGAGAAGACTTTTTGCTTTCCATGGTTAAGTTAATCTACTTAATAAACCTGCCCATTTAAAATTACAGCCTAACAAGTTAAGTAGAATGCCAATGCAATTTCTGAAAAATATGATTCCTCTTTTATCTAGTATGAGTGAAGCTGCAAACCTAGAAGTTCTAGTAGAACTGCTGCTCAGAAACACAATTGTAGTGCTGCTGCCTCATTATTACAGTGACTAGAAGTTGTTTGTTTGATTCTGCTTTTATAAGGATATCTCTGGAAATCACAAAAAGGTAAATAAGAAATTCCAAATTGGAAATATAGTGAATAAAAATGTATTCCAACTGGAAAAATGACAAACATCACTTTTTGGTAGTGCAACATAGAGGTTATATTCAAGAGGATAACTTACAATAACAGGATTTCCGGATGCTGCTGGTAAACAGCATTTAAGAGATTTTAGACAGCCAATTAACTCTCCCATGAGGAACAGTGTTTTTGTTAAGAACATCAGGATTAATTATTTAGATAAAAGCATTGCTTTATCTTTTGTTTTTTTGATTGTGTACCTCTCTGTTGTGACTATTTAAAGCAGTGTCATACAAAACTATCCACCAGAAATGATCAGAGCCCCATGAGGCATTCAAGAGGAAAGCATCATGATCTACCACCCTTACTTAAAAAATTACCAAAAATAAGAACCCTCTTGCACCTATGTTCTAGGGTGTCTGGTTTATAGTAGCACAGACTGGAAGAAGGAGGTTATATTTCACCTGTCATCGAGAAAAATAAAATACAGTAGAAACAAATCCCAAATCACTACATGGTGCAAGCAAAACAACTAAAGTATTAGAGAAAACTGACAGTTTAAGCTTGTCTAAAGGTGAATATAGCACTGTGAAAATATATTTGTGGTTTTGCTGTCCTGGATTATCTGCATATTGCTGTCAAGACACAGTTTCGTTGTGCTACTGTCAATCAAAGGAGATTCCGGGTATCTTTAAAACTTAAAAGCAAATTCCATAGAAGTAAGAGTACTTACACAAACTAGCTCTGAAGGGTTGTCTACACCAGAGTTGACAGAGCCATGCATTTTTAAATGGAGCAGCTTTGTTGGCACAACTACGGTACAATGAGCATAAAAAGGAGCAGACACAAACACTTCAGAGCCTGGTGGCTTAACACAAACAGACATGCACATGGCCTGTACTTAAAAAGCCAGGAAGGGCTGGGAAAACAGGAGTTTAAAACTGCATTATGGTGTTCTTATTTTCACACGGCAGAAACCTTTGTGAAAAATCCTTTGCACCTTGCTCAAATTAAAAATAGTTATTGTGTTAAGCACTGCTGAATACCGAAGTGAGAATGAGTATATTACAATAAGATGACAACACTTGATAATTCAGTCATTTATCACATCAAGGTGTCCATCCATTTTCAATAACTGCTTCATTCCACACTGGGTCACAGTGGGCTGGAGCCCAAACTGGCAGACATGGATTGCAAGATGGGTTCTAGCCTGTATGGGATGTCAGTCCATGACAGGACGCACACAAACAAGGACAAAGAACAAGTTAAACATGTCAATTAACCTGGATGACATAACCATGGCTTGTGAGAGGAAAGTGGCCTACAGTAGCTTAGACATGCTGACTAGATTACAGTACTTGGTACCTTTAAGGTTTCCCTGTCTGCTGTTACATTTGTGTGTGTGTGTGCTCAGGGATAGGCTGGTGTTCTGTCTAGAATGTTTTCCTGCCCTGCTGATACCTGTGTTTCTGGGATATCACATCCTTCGCCAGGAATAAACAGATACTTCAACTAAATTTGGACTAGCCAGCTTCTGTTCTTTTTGTTCTACCCAATCACCGATACAGCTAAGGAGAGGGGACACAGCACTTCCCAAACAAACTAGGCAGGCCATCCTTGAGTGCAAACAGCAAGGCTTTCACATGGGACAGGAGACTAACAGCCACAATGATTACAGCTGCAGTCACAATTTCACAGCACTGACTGGAGCTGAGGATCACTGGTATATCATGACATTTTGCCAGTGGTGCATCAGCCTTTGGGAGATTCTGCGCAACACATTCAGCTGGCAACATATTCGGGATTTAAACCAGCAGACTGTGGCAACAGGGCACCTTGTGAACCACACTGGATACTGTATGTTCCTGAAGGGAGCTGTAGCACTTTGTTTATTTTTTAAAGATTTTTTTGTGTTAATATAAATGAACCAACATTTAGAAAAGATATTAGAAATGTCACACTATCAACACTTTTAGGAGTGTATAGAGAAGTAAACTCTCTCCAGTCATTTACACAGTTACACACATTTTTCATCTTATTTCATGGGAATGAACCAAAGATGGTACAAAAAGACAAAGATCTGAAGGAAACTAGTCCTTTTCGTAAACCATTCTAACTCTACATCTTCATATGAAAGGATTTAATGTTAATTTACTTTGTAAATAACAGTTCCCCCTTAACTAACAATTTCTCAATACTCTTTTAAGATTTGTGTGCAGTAATGTGTCAAACACTTAATTTTGAATGTTGTTGTACAAAATGTTGGATGTACTTGAAGTGTGACTTTTATATTACATTGATTTCCTAGAGGGAATCAATTTATACAAGAAGAAAGAAGCACTTTAACACATGAAAATATTGTGTATTTAGAAATAGATCAAAAATAATTTTACCAATTTTTTCAATAATTCAAGGTTGAAAATAATCTTCTGATGAAAAACACCTAAACACTACTGCATCGGAAATATTATCATTAACACTGAACCACAATGAATAAATACAGTGTCACAAAATCAGTATGTCAAAATCCTCCTTTTATATTGTTATGAGGAAATGTCCCAGGAACCTGTCCCTTTTCTTTACTATAGCAATTTATAGCAATTGCATCAATGTAGCTCACTCTTGGCAAAGAAAGGCTAGCCAATGCATAGAGATTTTTGTAGGAAGAAGTAATTTTATATAGGAGAGGTTACAGGAATAGCAATAATTAATTGTATAATTCACCAAGTGTGAATTCACAAAGGAACAACATATTACATGGACTTTTATTTGTGTCCTCAGCGATGAAGATCACTCACAGAATAAGCATGAATATCCCGCCAGCACAGTCTATCTGTTGTTTTGGCAATGATGTTATATCCTTAGGACAGGCTGTTATTTACAGTACTATCCCAATAAACTCAAAATGACACTGTCAGCAAGGCATCCCTCTGGAATTCTTCCTACTTCCCTGGTAATTATAAGTTTAAACATTATTAGTCACTCAACTCCTGAAACATACAAGAGCCTAGTCTAAGCAGTGACAAACTTCCCAGAACCAGCATTAAATTATCCTGTTTTCGAATCGTCTCTCTTGTAAAACCTGTGCCTACCGAAAGATATCAAAGGAAAAGAAAACATGCACATCTCGCGTCCTGATTTATGGAAACCACTGGAAGTCATCTGAGATGTAATCTGTTTTGAGACCAGGTCCAGCCATCTGTTTGCCATAGACAGCTATGTATTTTATACATCAGAGTGGGTCCTGTTTTTACTTGTAAGAAAAACAGCTAGTATGTCATTATCCAAAGGCTGTGATGAGAACCTGCTCTAGTGAAATAGCCACCAGGTTCTTCTGTTTATTCAGCAGTGTTATCTCAGCGTGGTCTGGGCCTTGTTCACACCTTCAGCAAACTGTGGAATGTCACACCAAAGTCACAGTACATCTAACAGCAACATGGACGGTGAAATGTGCCCATCTTTCTGAACTCCTGATCTTCTTTTGGGGTGGGGAAGGGGGAAGGTAAAACTACTTTTTCAGAAGTGGAGCTGGTTAGTCTTTCTCAAATAGTAATTATATCTGAACATGCAAGTGGAATTAAAGTACAACACACTCACTCCCATTAACACCCTTAACACTTTCCCAATACATTAGCCTGATTTGAATTCTGCACTGTTTTTTTTGTTGTTGAAATTGTTACATTTGTGAACTGGAATTAGAAATGTAATGTAACACTAATTGATAAAGCATCAATAATGTAAGAAATGGAAACTAACTCCACATGATGAGCATCATCATTGAATCTGACTGATCTTATCTCTGAATTTGAACTCAACCGTTTCACAAAAATACAAATTTGAGTACATAGTGAGTACTTTGTACAAGGTTAATAAATCAAATGAAAAATCGAAAATCAGAAAATTCATAATTTGTGTTTATTTCCTTAGCGACTCATTTGTTTCAAGGATATTGAAATTGCAGAGTTGTATGCTGATGATCTGAATGATTATGCCTAGAGCAACAGTAATCTCCAAAAAGCATGTTACTATGAAGCAGAAATAAAAAAAATGAATAATTATTCTGAGAACTTTAGTCCACAAAATAAGACAGAAGCCATCACAGAGCCCTTGTAAGTCTGTTGTTGAAATCTGTACTTACTCCTGGCTGCAAAAAAAATCAGCAACAGAAATTCAACTCAACAGTGTTGAAAATACAGTATGACGATACATATAAACATTACAGTATGTGGAGAAATTATAGGCAATTGCTGATGCTGATGCAAGAATGCTGTTGAGCTAGCTATGCAGAGATAATAATGGGGTGATTACAAGTTGTCTTGTGCAGTGATAATTGGTTTGATTTGATAGCTGCTGTTTAAGTCTTACTGAGGTTTTAAACTACTTTGTATACTTCTTGGATTAAGTACCATCTCTCCATAACAGCAGTCTGATCAGAATTCTTCATTCCTGTCAGTAAAAGGTAATGGGTAGCATGTGATCTGGGAATGCAGCGAACAGATTGCTCTCTGAAGAACACATTGTAATAAACAGCATTTTCTTAAGATACCTGGGGATATGAGAGCACCCCATCAATCTGTAATGCTTTACCTCTTATTGCAGGTTCCTTTCTAATGTATTCTTATTATTTCTAACAATTTGTAATGTTCTTGCCTATAAGAGAACTGACAATATCTCAACAGTCTGGGAAAAAAAAACCAATAAAAAACCATTTGAACAAGATTACCTTCTAAAAGCACAAAGTGTGGAACATTTGCAATTGTTTGCCAGACAAAAACACAAATTAATGAAAAAATACAAAAAATGATGTGGATGTGGTCTTTGCCTCAAGTTCACAACTTAAAATTCTTAATATGTTTATGAAGACACGGGGCGGCAATTGTAAAGTGACAACTTTAGCTTTATGCTTTTGCAGAAACTTTGCTAGAATGCTGTAAAAATGAGTGTTGCAATACCCCCACATTAATTACAGTTAATTTTTACTTACATAGAATCTCTTGATGAAAGAATGCTGCAGAATGAATGAAATCGTATCTTGTCAGTTGTTGTGCAACTATGCCAATAATGAGAGTGAATCAAGGCAAACAGTAACTCTTCCCACCTCACAGATACTTGAGAACACACATTGGGGCCCCTGAGGACCTGCAAGGGGTTACTCCCTTCCAAACAGGAATTCGGCACAGGACATGTCCCACAAGAGCATGAAGGCATTGTGTACTACCGATTTAAAAACTTGTTTCGCTCAAGTGCAGTAAAAGATATTTTGTCTTCATTTCATTAGGCCTACGTGCGAGATTAGAACACAGGGCAGTTGTTTCCCATACACAGAGAACAACAACGTCAACAGTATTTAAATTCACACCCAGTAAATTGGGAGTGAATGAGTTGCATGGTATGGGCTCATGTTTAACTTTAATTTAAGTGTTTAATGTTGGGGCAGATTCTCAGGCCAAGTGTCAGACACTTTGTGTTTTCTAAGGTCTTTCACTTGTCCTTGGATTCTCCAGAAGAAAATTAGTGGTGTCAAATCAAACATCAAATAATAATAATAATAAACTCCTTACACTTATATAGCGCTTTTCTGGACACTACACTCAAAGCACTTTACAGGTAATGGGGACTCTCCTCCACCACCACCAATGTGCAGCATCCACCTGGATGATATGACGGCAGCTATTGTGCACCACTACGCTCACCAGTGAGCTGTCAGCTGTCAGCTGTCAGTGAGTGGGGAGGAGAACAGAGTGATGAAGCCAATTCATAGATGGGGATTATTAGGAGGCCATGATTAGTAAAGGCCAGTGGGAAATTTGACAACAGAGAGTCAGGACCTCGGTTTTACATCTCATCCGAAAGACGGTGCCTTTTTACAGTATAGCGTCCCAGTTACTATACCGGGGCATTAGGACCCTCAGGGACCACAGGTTGAGCACTCTCTGCTGGCCCCACTAACACCACTTCCAGCAGCAACCTTCGACCAGGGTTACACTAAATTAGCTTCAGTGGGTTGTGAGTTGTGAGTTGCAGGGTGATAGGGTTGCTGGCTAATGTAAGTATACTAATTAAACTAGTTGGGGAAATTCACCAAAGGTGTGAATAGTTAAACATCAGGTTATTATATAAAGTACATTGGACACAATTTACACACCAACATCCCACTTCATACTCTGTTATTTAATACGTATCATAAATTGATAGAATTTGTGTTTGTTTTTATCAAGTAACTACAAAAAGATTCAGCATATGAACTGCAATAGCTAGTTTAATTTTGGCATGTTTAACAGAAAGTGAATTCTAAAACGACATGTGTTTAAGAATATGTGATGTGGTAATGATAATGATATTTACCTGTAATAAGAACAGCAGAAACTAGGAATGATTATAAACTAGAGCAGCCATGTGGCTGGTTTGGTAGTTAGTAGCTAATTGATCCAAGGATCACATTCAGCTTTTTTGTAAAGGAAAGCAAGAAACTTTGTTTTCTGTGTTAAAAGCACTGAATGGATAGAAAGACATTACAAAGTCTAGAAATGTAATAGCCAGTCAGCCACTCTCACATGATTATTCGCTAGTACTGTAGATTCATAAATTAAATATCCCATCAAGCTGTTGATTAAAAGAGCCCATGGAAAGGGTTCCAACAATCTGGTTAGAGAAATTCCCAGAACTCTGTGTAAAGTGCTGTCCTGAAAACTCCTAAATGTAATTTTCTGCATTGACTTTGTCATAACTCTTAGAATTTTTGTGTGTGAATGTTTATACACTGAATAATTATATATTATCTGTTTATTAAGATGTTACATTATGTTCTGAGCCAGTTCCTCACTGCCAAATACACAGCCAGATGAACTCAGCAATTTGAAAACAAAAACAGGTTTCATTTTTCATTGGGTCGGCAGAATCAAAAAACATACACAAAAGTATCGCACAGAAAAAACAAAATAACACAATAGCGAAATGCAGAAAATGTGAGAAAAGGAATTCCATCATGCAATGCTTAATTTAATGCAGTTTAGTGCAGAGAAGGAGTGCAGCATTTACTACGATATAAGGAGCTAAGTTGGCTAAGGTCCTTAGGTTAAATGCAGTGAGATAAGTGATAAAAAGCTCATTTTTAGTTCAGTAGTATACATGAGATATCAGTTCTAGAGTGCTTTGGTAGCACTCTTGTTAGAAAACCTCAGGGGACACTCATAATAAGATAACCAAACAGGTTCCAACTTGAAAGTTATGCTGTTGCTTTTTTTCTCTTTAGAGAGCAGCAGTTATTTTTCAGACTAATGACGCTGTAAACTAGATAAGGGAATCATGGTCTCTAACAGATAAAAGAGAAACATTATGATTAGGATGCCCTCAATACCATACAATGTAGTTTTAACAATCTGTGCGTTGTACAACATGTTAAAGCAGCCTGCTGTAGAAATACATGCGTTTTCTAAATAATCTAGTTGTGTGGGTGAAACAATGTAAGAATTTAAGGTGGAGATTCCACTTTAGGGTAAAATGACTGAAACAACTATGAAAAAAATCGTTGCAGCTGGTTTTGACATTTGATTGATAAGTTTTCAGTTTGTATTACCTTCCCCTTAGAACAATGTGGCTCCTGTGCTGTCAAGAGTGCCTGGCCAGGCTCAGGTATGGACGTCTCAAAAATGGCTGAAACCTTATCCTGAAAAATGTGACATTCTTTATTTAGTCTCAGGGCTGGCTCCATCTGCTACATTCCCATGAATGGGAGAGTCCTTGTTACCATTTTTAAGATTGCAAAATCTGTTTGTCTGTTTGCTCTGACCTGTGTCTCACCCTCTCCTTTCATCCTGTTGTGTATTAAAATACTTTGAGATGGAGGCCTCCACCATCCTGGGCTGAGACCAGTTGTTCAGGCACACATTTGCCACTACATGGATGGGAAACATCAAATAAACATTACCTGGTAGAGTGGTGTTCTATTTGAGAGTTCTGGAACAGAATCCACTAAAAGTGATCAGTTCAAAGGTGAAAGAAGAGAAGCTGAACTTCTCAGCTCCAGAGAGAAGTCTTTCAACTGAATCCTTGATTGGGGGTACTCCTAAGTCAATTTTGCATACATGTAAACTCTGACGTAAAAGTCAAATTCATTGAGAAACCCAAAAGTTTCAAAGGAGTCTGATGCATCCATCACAGCCCTTACAAAAGGTGTTCCACTGTACTATATCTTCACACCCTTCCTGTTTTTAATCTGTTTTATCACAGTTTCTGTCAAGATGTATCAAGATTCCTCTCCACCATTCTTGAACCATGAGGGAGTGCTGAATATGTACAAAAATGCACAGTTTTAGAATTCACTTATTTTTGGAGTAGTCTGCATAGAATCGTGTGGCTATATTTAACACTCGGTGTATCATTTCTCAATTGATTTACCTGTTTAAAGATTACATTGTGATTTACCATGACCTGCAGAGAACTTATTTATACGGTACAGCAGATGTTTTACTGAAGCAACTTGAGTGAGATGCTTGCTCAGGGGTACAGCAGCAGTGTATCATGTAAGATTTGAACCCATGGCTTTCTGGTCTGGAATTCAGAGCCCTAGCCACTGCGCCACGCTAATAAAATAAGGATCCCATTTCCAAAGTGTAACATTTTAGAACAACTGCAAGTTGTGAAGCATCAAGTATTTTACCGTTTCTGTCCTGGGGTATATGTCCTTAAAAATCGGAGGGGAAATTGAACTATTTAATGAAAATAAGTAAAAAATAAAATCAGTAGTGGAGTCACACCGGTATCATACGTGATAAATCTGTTTAGTCCACAAAAAAGAGAAAATTGTCATACAGTATTTTGGACGTTTGTGTGTTTTCTTTTATTTGTATGAGACAGGGGTTAAAGAGAAAAAAAAAGCTTTGGTTTATTCTAAACATTTAGAATCTACAGCTCAGAGCTGCTATAGCTGCTGTGGCAGTAGAATGACCACAAGGATGCAAGAAATGTCAGGAACAAGAGAAGACCACTCCAGTCTTTTGGCTAGTTCACACATTGGTGCTTAAAGGATCATCCAGTCATTCAAACAAAAGAAAAATAAAACATTGCTTTTAGAAATTAGAATTCTGTTTTTATCTTCCAGTTGTGAGCAATAGATCTACATTATCTTCATTTACTGTAGTATGCAATACATAGCTGGATATACTGTACTCATAAAGTATTTTTCAATTTGGTTGTTTTAATGTTCAAACCAAATGGTTCAAAAGTAATGTGAATGTAAAGTGAAATAAACAAAAGTGGTGTGGTGATGAAAAGAATACATGAAGTAAATGGGGCTTATAAAATTTGTTTCTCAAACACAGCAGTGGTAGTCTTTGCCCATTTATATGAATGCATTCAATACTCTGGGTTATTACTCTACTAAAAAAATAGGATGGATTATTCATGTGTAGGAATAGGCATTCATTTATCTTTGAAAAAAACACAATACCAAAACATGATGTATTCATACTACAGTATATATTCCCACATAAAAAAAACATCTGCCTTATTTATGAGACTTTGGTCATGTATCTAAAGTATGTGTTGTAACACTGGAAACTTTGTTTGCTGTAGAACACTTGAGGCCAAAAGTGCTATGACCTAGGATATTGTAAGGAATGTTGATGAGAATATTATAAACAGTGCTGTTTATCATGCAATAGAAAACATATCAGCCTGGAAACAGAGAAAAACAGCCGGAATCATCCTTTATGTTACTGACATTTGAAAGGGCTGAATGAACAAAATGTGGGGAAGACTTGGAAAAGATCTGAATGAGATTTCCAAACCCTGATGTAAACAGACAAAATCAACCCACACATCTCTAACTTCACGGCATGTGTGTAGGAAACAAATTAAGTACAGTGTAAATGCAATAGAGAGAGAAGAAGTGATTTTTACTTTAAACTTTTAGAAGCAAACAACTAAGCAAGTGTCAGGGATATTTCTAGTAAATGGTACTGTTATCGAGACTAAAAGGCTCCTTAAAAATTAAGAAAAAATTCCAAGTAGTATTCAGCAATAATAACCTTTTCATGCTTGGGAAGATTAACAAATGTGTGGTGGTCTTTACCTAAAAAAGAATTATTACAGAAAAATCAGAATAGCTTCCTTGTTTTCAACAGATCAAAGGAGACTGATTCTCGTGACATAACTCAGAAATTGTCTATCAGTAACACTGCTTCTTTCACTACTCTTATACAATATTTAGCCCCCAAAATATTTCAAGCCCTCTGAGTATCAAAATTCTTTCACCTTTAGAAGTGGGCATCCCCATTTTATCCGAGTTGTTTTCTTTGGTATATACTTTCACAACATTATTGATATCTTGATCTAACTAGACCAACAGTGTGTCAACACACTGTTGTTCCGATATCCATTTCAGTATAGCCCAGAGGTTGTTCTTACATACATGCATCATAACCCTCTAAAAGACTGTAAGGATTGCCGTCAACAGTATATTTTTCTTTCAGATGCCCTCTGAAATGCCTCGCCGTCTATCAGATCGCATTTTCACTCACACTAGTAGAATAGGCAAGCAACAGATTTTTTCATATTATAGGTAGTTGTGCAGGTTTACAGTATGTTGGTAAATTATTTTGTGTTAGAGTAAGGTCATTGTGTTAGTAAAAATGAGATTTGATTTAATCATTTGAGATATACAGTATGTACACTACAGTATACTGCATGTTACGGAATGCTTGTTGAAAAAGAACATGATGAAAATGAAACAACAAGCAAAACACGTTGTGGAAAAGGAGTTACGAATGCTTATCGAAAGGTATTGGCTTGGCTGAAGCCCAACCACCTGGCTACAGGACGAGGAAGTCAGGACCCCCACGCAGAGTGAAATTCAGCAAGGGGGAGCAGCACAGGTGGAGAAGAGATGTAAAAGAAAAATGAATGTGAATGTGAGGGCAACAGAGTTAAAGGACAACTTCGCAGTAGTTAGTCCTCTCGTATGATAATCCAGAGTGATAAGAACTATAAGAATTTATTTTATCAATCAATTAATTACAAACTACTGTTCATACATTTATCTCAATCTAACAGTGTGTAAGAGATTAATGTTCGTAACCTTCAGTGATCGTAACCTTCATTATTGTTCTATAAAAAGTACTGCTGTGTATTGTGCCATCTTCTAGTCTACAATACAACAGTATAACATACATTAATACAATAAATTAATTCCTTTGTTGAGATTTTTGTTTATCAGCCTAACATTTGAAGTGTGCTCTGTTCTTACATCACACTTTCTTTCGGGGCTAACGATTTCAAGTTTTGTTGGAAATTAAATGTTTTTATCGCCAAATTAAACAGGGAAGTCAAAAGGGGGAGATTTGTACATTTGTCATTCTAATATGAACAAAACCATTTAAAGCTGACTTTTCCTAAAGCAAATCCAAAGTACAGTATGACATTTGTAGAGTGACAGCTATTGATAAACACAGTGTATATGAAATGTGAAAGATTTTTAAATATAACATCAGTGACTTTCTTTATGATGTGCATTAAATCTGAAATGAATGCATGTTTTAATGTTTAAAATGCAAAGAAGATTTTTTGTAAAGAGGAATTCACAAATCGCATCACTTGTATACAGTACATCTCCATATGAGCACCCATAAAGATGTTTGTCCCACCGAGAGCTGTAGTAGCCCAGACACAACACTGGAAGCAAAGGGCACAACCAAGGAAGCACAGGATTGTTCTTGCCTAGAATGGGATGCCAATTGGGTATATGGATGAAGATGGAATCTACAGTCTATGAAACTGTATGTTTCTAATTAGGTTATGTATGGACACGTGTATGGTTATGTAAACATTATGTTAGACATACAGAAAATGCAACACTTACAGATAAATTAGTAAAACTATTAAACAGATAAATACATTCTTTGCACTCTAATTCAGATTAGCAACTTATTCTGCAGGTCCTCTGATCACCCCACCTTCTCTCTGTTATTCGGTCTCTGTGGTTTTCACAGGCAGAAGTTTCACTTGGAAATTAACAGATGTCAGCGCAGATTGCCATGGAATTAAAAGCATCATTTCCAAACGTTCCCAGGTGTACATTCCCAGGTGGCTACAAGAATGATGCCCTGCCTTTAAATCAATAAAAGTGGTAATTTTCTCAGCCTTTTATTGTGTTAGCTTCTTACCCATGTTCTCCCACAAGTGCAAAGCAGGTGACTTGGCCCTCCTCAGCTGAAATTTGATAGCCTTTCTGAAAGTCGTTCACGGAAAGCCAGGTTTTTAAATGCCATTACAGAGTTTTTGTTTTTTTATACTTGAAAACATGGCAAACTTTCTGAAAGACGGGAACCAAACAAATACCAGAATCACTTTAAAACTCAAATAACACTTTGTAACGGATGGTGTGCAAGCTGTTGCACGGTGATTACACTGAGGAATTGTTTAAGACCATTGTCCTTAATTTCAGTGTTCCCCTTGAGGAAATGGAAAACTAAAATAGGGGTCCTTATTGGTGGCAAAATACTGTTACACACTCTGTTTTCAACTGATACTAAGTAGCTAATTTGCATGGGTAGTTATTTCACAACAGGCCATGTATGCACACGTGAGAGAAAAGCCTGAGAAACAAGAGAAGACAGGCAATTACACAAGTTTATGCTATCTGGTTTGAGAGAAGTATTAAACGGAACCACTAACTATCCTACAGAGCACAGAGAGAAACTGTGAGACAAACAATAATAGAAAGAGAACACAGACAAATGCATATTCCGCACACCTGGCACCAGGAAAGCTCTTTAATTTGTATACCTTGGAGACAAATTAGAGACTTGCTGAAAAATCTGTCATGTTTGACAACTTGCCAGGGGCGTGTAAACATTCAGTGTAAATGAATCACATAATTCAACTGCAAAGGAATATATTTGTATGTCATAAAACAAATTGTAATTGGTGTCTTCTGTTGTGATTATAATATTTTTTGAAAAAACCATTATCCCTCTTAATTAGTGCAGCATACAGTATGTTTCTGTCTAGGTTAGCAAAAGTTTAATAACTATTTTTCCTCCCTAAATGTGGTGCATGGAGGTGTGTCAAGATTAAAACAGAAAAAAAAGAGAAAGGAAATTTGCACCAATTATTTTTTTTATGCAACAGCTGAAAAAAAGTTTACAAACAAACAACAATTTGATAGGTAAAAGCTATGTAAGAGAGCGAAAATCGGGAGCTTACAGCTCTTGGGCCCTGGGTCCAGTTCTTGCTTTGAGCGCGTTCTGTATGGAGTTTGTACATTCTACCCATTGTCCACTGTATTTTAAAGTGTACTCAGGTTTATTCCCACAGTCAGAAGACAGTCAGGTACAAAGAAGATTGTACCTCCAATAATGTGTCCAGAGTAGCTCTGCTACAAACACTGTCCCAGCTTGGACAAGACAAGTCATAGCAGAAAAGGGTTTTGCAAAACATACAGTATCATTATAGTAGCCCACTTTAGTGTCAGAAGTGAAAGAAGCCATACTTCCCGCTACTGTTTATTTTTAAATTAATTTATGAACTATTGTACTTTGATTGTAACAGAGAGAAGTTACGGAGAGAAGAAAAATCTTTGAAAGGACTACAACCCTTGCCTTTCATTCCTTTTCAGTCATCAGCAGTGACACTTTGTGGAGTGTTCACACCAAACACTGGGCAGTCAATCGAATGTTTGACCAATTAGCTTTGGGCAACAGTGTGTGCCCATGAAAAACACACTTGGAAATGCCCTGCCAATGCTTGAGTTACACAAAAGACTGCATAAATGCAAGGGATTGTAACAGCGGAGACTCTTATTGCTAAATGGCTGAAGAAAAGCTTGACTTCCCGTCACCCAAATTCCAGCAAAACATTTTAAAGAGGCAAAGCTCGAATTAATTTCCTTTCATGACCACAGAATGGCCGGTGCATCTCAGTATTCTGCCCTGCTACAAGCAGAGGGCTTGAAACGTCCAGTCAGTATCATGCATTTGCAGTTAGAAATTATTGTACGGACTAATGCAAGCAGGCTTCACTGTTATGAAACTGAAAATTGTGTGTTAGTTCATGGTAATTACCGTATACCTCAAATGTCTTAGAGGATTAAAATACAGTAAATACTGGAATCGTGGTATATGTTATAGACATTCAGATTATTATTCAGTAATACTCTGGTCTCACTATCTTTTAAAATGTCTTCTTTGAAGGGTAGCTCAAAGCTTTCATTTGCAGTTGATTTCATATCAGTAATTGAATTACTGCTCTTTCAAGAAGCTTTGTAATACTTCTTGAAAAGCAATACTAATGGGTTAGAATCAATGGATTTATAACTGTATGAATTCCTTGCTTTTCCTTGTTTATGTACATGGTGCATAATTAAAAAAAAAACATTTGTGGCATTTTCCCATTGCAACAAAAGAAATCCAAGTCTTTCTCAGTGACGTGACACACTTCCTCAGAGTGGAATCATGAGTGAAGACATGAGAAACCCTCTGTAAAATTATGTTCGTTCACTGGTACAGTGTGCTTAACATGCTTCCCCCCGACTTGTGAACGTCAGCAGAGAGTGAAGGGGTGGTACTTTCCTGTTTCCATGAGACTAATTGTACCTCTCAGGAGGCTGGGGAATATTTCAGGAAAAATCAACAAAGACAATGACAAATAAGGCTTATTTTAGTAATCTTCTTTTGCAAGAATGAGAAAAGTAACTATATTGTTTTTAATATTAAAATAAAGGAATATTTTATGCTGCTGGAGTTCAACTTTAAAATCTACATTTTAAAATTACTTTGTGTAGTTAGTTGTTGTTGCATCTGTTGTCACTAGATGCCAATTTTTAAATATGTCAGCACTGAACTAAAAGATGCAAAGTCTCCCTAAAGTGGAGTAAGAAGAAAAGAACCTGTGGAAATATTTCAGTGTCACACAAGAATGCTTTGCTAGCACAGATGCAATATTTAATACCCTTTCCACCCCAAGGGCTTCTATAAAAATGTTGCTTTCCTCTGATTTTCGATATGAGCAAAAGAATCAAATTCTTTAAGAATCAGCTTTTGCCCAAGGTCTTCTAAGTAAACTGGAAGACTGAAATACTTATAAATCACTTACTTTGCATGCAGTAGGTATTCACTTCTGATGAAACCTCTGTGATCAAATCACAAATATAGTTTAATGAATATGTGGTAAGCTTACTTCCAAACACTTCACAAATAAACCACAATTGCATGTCCTAACTGGTGCTAATTATGTTAATATATTTTTTCTGCTGTCGAAGATTGTCTTTTTAAAAGTCCACATACAGTATAATAATTCATGCCTTAAAGGGTATATGTAGGAGATCTTAATTTGATAACAAATAAATGCCTGTTTCATGCCACATTGATGATACACTAGATTCAAAGTTAATGGAAAATCTTCTCAGTATTGATTAATATTTTAAGGGTAAGGGTAAATGTATAAAGAACTTTAAAGCTACAGGATATCAACATAATGTTTTGAGAACATCAGTTTTAAAAATACATTATGAGAGAAAAGATTTTCTTACAAGATGCCTCAATCTATAAACTGAACACAATCACATGACTTTTTCTTTGTAATGTCTTAAACAAATGCTTGTTATATACACTACTCAGTTGTGTAGTAGGACAGAATTAGGTTGTGATTTGAGGTCCCCTGGTGTAATGCTCTCAGTGCTTCACTCAAATTGCTTCAGTTAAACACCCAGCTGTATAAATAGGTACAGATTAGTACAGAAAATTGGCTAATAATAATTTTTAAGGGGAGAATTATTTAAATCATTTAATTTAAACATCTGTTTGTGAGTCTTGAACAAGCTACCCAGCCATGTGGTTGAAACCAGTACCTGAATTATTTCAAGAAATAACTGGATAAGAACCTTGGATCAATTGGCTAAGAACTACCAAATGCTGGATTGATAGGTCGACTGACCTCCCCTCGATATTGCAAGAATATAACAAATGTTGCCATGCCTGACCAGCTGATGTAGAGACAGTAAATACAAGTATAAACCTTCAAGGCTATTTTTTGCATTAAAGATGACCTTCCTAAACAAAACTCAGTGCTTTATAGTGTTTATTTTATCTGGCCCACTTCTTATCAGTATAATTATATTTTCCTGTTTAAATCCTTCTGAAACAGTTCTTTCTCATATTATCAGGCTTAACAATGCTGTTTAGTCTAGAACAAACCTCTTTTGTGTAAGAATGTGTTCCTTAAGACACGCCTGCAGTCCCCAGACAATTTCAAAATGCAAAGATGCTCCTTTTCCCTCATACTCAGTTTTTTAAAAAAATATTCCAGCATAAAAGCTATTTGAATGTTGTCTGCCATGCATAATTAATTTGTTCCAAACATGACAAAGTCCATTCTAATAAAATAAATGTGCTGCTGTGTAGCACATTTCTGGTGCCTCAAAAAAATGACTAAAAAAATTAGTACATTGATTGTAGTCTTTATTTTTCATGGTTTTTAAAAACTGTGTACGAGCGACAGTAGTTATAAGAAAAATCACTGCAACTGCCTGAGTGAAAAGAAAGGGACTATAATAATCTCAGTGTCCTTGCTCTCAGGAGCCACACGGGCCTGGTATTGCTAAGCAACCAGAACAAGAGGGAGGGAATTTGTACAGTGTTTTGGATAGTAGTTATGTTGTTGCTTTCCTTTTTTCTTTTTTGCTAGCGTGTACACGATCAAAGTTTTGTTTGCTTGATGTTTCACCATTTTAAATCATACTGCACAGTATTCCACAGCAATGTTCTGCTTTTCCGTTCTTGTAGGTGTGACCTGACAAGACGTTCACACAGATGACTGGTAAGATATAGATTCCAAAATGCCTGCAGCTTGTTCAGTTCAGGATGGATGTAATGTTGCCTTGAACCCTGGAGAAGCCTAGGGGGTAATTTTTGTTAGGCTTGAAGCTAAAAATGATTTTATGTTGAAAATGGGAAAACAACTCATTCTCCTACACGCTTTTCTTTCAAACCTGGCAACAGTTCTAGTTTATGTATATTTCTTTGAAAGAGAGAAAGGTTCTATATAAATGCAAAGTACCCTGTAGATATTTAATTCTAAGAGCGTTAAGTTAAATGTCTCTGGTAGTGTTCCAGGGCAGTTTTACACTACTGATATTGTTTGGCTTTTATACATCAGGTTGACACAAGCATTTCAGTTGCACTTAAGGAATGTGGAAAACCTCAGTGGTGCAATTTCCCTCATCTAGCCAGAGGACAGCAATGTCCAGCTCTAGATTTTTTTTTTGAGCTTTTTAAATGATCATTACAAGGGAGCACATAATGTGGTTAATTCCATGCTGAAAAGTTTAAAGAAATGTTTCAGCTGCTGAGCCTTCTTCAGGTGTTCTTCTTCCGCAGTTGTCCTGTAGCCTTTGTAAGTTAATCGTTTTGTTGCTTTTGACCGCTTCCCTCCAGATAGCACCAAACTCAAGTCTCTTATTTTAAAGACGGGAGAACACACTGGTGCCCTGTCATTGTTGAAACCACACAGGAACTGTCTTGTGAACTTTTACCACCACGTGTGTTGATGTCAAAAGGTGAGCCAAGTTCCTAAGTAAATTCTCCCTTTGGCTATTTTAATGGGACTCCAATGAGGAGGGCTGGCACCACATGAACAGCACAAACGGCTCTCAGCTACAGTCGCCCTCTGACCTCTCGTGATGTTCTTAGATTCCTGGAGTTGTGGAGCAGTGCCACCTGTCAAGCTCCAGCACAAGCACAGCTGCGTCTAACCTACTCCACATGTCATTCTAAATGGACATGGGATCTGATGTGTGGGACAATGCTCTGTGATGCAATCCACTGTATTTACACCATTCTCCAGTCACACGTGAAGCGTTTAGTTTTGACTGTTTGAGAAAAGCAACTCACTGGATATTAGTTCAATGCTTGCATTGTCTGACTCCTGCTCACTGTTTGCAGCCGTTTCTAAAAATAATTATTAGAAAAACTATGGTCATAGGTAAAGTCCATTCCTCAGCCATACAAAACCAGGTCTACCATGCAAACTGAGAAAGTGGTTTCAGTGATGATTACATATGTACAGGCCTTAATGGAGGATCTGGGATCTGTGGCAAAAGACAATACCTCTAAACTTCCATATATAAACTTTTATTGGTTCTTTTGGCTTTTATTTTTTTTTCCCCTTGCATACCCTTGGTCAAAAATCAATGAAGACTTTGCCCCTCTGAGTTTGATTTAAAGTGAAAAGAATCTCTCGGCTTTGTTTGGACTTCCAGTCTTAGAATTAGTCAACCATTTTCCCTCCAGATTCACTCAAGAAGCTTGGAGTTTAATCAAGTGGAAATTGGTGGTGCTGAGGGGAGGGGGAGTTGGGGGCAAAGAGAGAATGAAGCAATTGTTTGAGAAAGCCTTCATGTTGAAGCCTCTTTGATGTGCTTCTAAAGAGAAGCTTTTCTGCTGGAAAACCTCATAAACATTTACTCAAGCCACACAGAACTGCAGATCACTTCAGCACACAAAGGGTATGTAAAATGTGTATCTGTTGCTCAGATTGCATTTTTTATATATATATACTCTAACAACAAATCAATTTGTCATGCACTAATAGTGAATATCCCGTTTGATATCATCATAGTAAAGGATCAGCAGTGCCTGCCACTAACAGTCATATTCACAAAGCCTGAATCACCCCTGAATTTAATTTTGTCTTGAACCATTTATTACTGTCTTTTTGCCTGAACTGGTTTGAAAGCAAGTCTTTTAAATAGCAAAGATTAATATCCTAAAACTCCACTCCTCTGCCTTTTGCATCCTACATTGGAGACAACTCCCACTGTGTCTTTGTATTGTACTGTTTTTTCTCAAGGACTCCTTCTGCTGAAAGTCAGAGTATCAGCACACTGAAATAATCAGTTTCCCCCAGTGAGAGCAGCTTAGTTCAACAAAACAACCACACAATGCATCTATGTGCAACATAAGATAAACAAATGGGAGTTATATGAAAACATAACTGTCTTTCTACCAAAGTTTTCAAAAAATGTCTTCATGTCACTAACACATGGGATTTGCTGCAATATTTATGCGTTAATGGTTGGTTTTTTAGAAGAAATTATTTATTTGTCCATTTATTGCCACTAACAAAATTAACGGTCGGTATGTGATAGGAATCTGATTGCTCTTTAATAAGTTCCCTTTTTACAGCAGCCTCTCAGACAAAAACAAAAGTGAAAAATGGAGAAAAATACACACACCACTTAACATAACATTCTAAAACGCTTCACTTAGCCGAACATTCCAAAAACATTTTAACAAATAAAATACTAAATCGATATTTTAAGGTACACAACATTCTTAGTTAAATTATCACAAACTGGTTTAAGGCAAAGTTCTGCCCATCTTTCTTCTTACCTTTATAAAACTCTTCCACAGGTGCAAGAAAGAGGCAAATTCCTTCTTCTCACGCTTGGAAAAGGTCACTGGCTGTCCATCTCCGGCCTTGTTTACCACTCATTAATTTAAAGGTTATCCTTTCCAC
This sequence comes from Atractosteus spatula, assembly GCF_055471065.1. Taxonomy (NCBI): domain Eukaryota; kingdom Metazoa; phylum Chordata; class Actinopteri; order Semionotiformes; family Lepisosteidae; genus Atractosteus; species Atractosteus spatula. Next base: position 30,144,214 of record NC_142717.1, on the reverse strand, counting down.
GATCAAATTACCAGCAATAATGGATCTATTGCAAGACAGTTCGACACTTGCATTCTGTTACGGGGACTTAGCAGAAGTAACTCCCTGTTCTTCCACTATATTGGATGGAGGTTTGCCAGCTGTCAATGTCGGGGGAGGGCTCCCGGAGCAGAAAGTGGATATTTGCATTTAGCTGACCCTCCCTCTCCTTTCACGGCCTCTTTGTTTGCCACTGCTGGGCTTCTTATTTGCCCTGAACAAATCACTGATGGGCTCCAGTGAAAGAATGGCCCACAACTCAGTGCACTACCAGCAGAACACAATAATGAGGCATGAAGCATCAGTGACAGCTTTCCCCAAGTGTACGAGCTTAATAGTTAATCCCACACAGGTCACAGCAGGAAAATAGCAATGCCGGGAATTTCACATGGGATAGAGGAATTCCAAACCAAGGGTCAGTCATTGGGGAACGGTAAAAAAAAAAGTCGCACTGCACTCTTTATCAAAGAATGAATTTGTTTGTAATGTCATAAAACTGGAAATGCCCTATTTCTTAAGCCACAAAAAAATCACTGTGAGACATGAACCAAGTCTGGAGATTGTTATTTCTGCTCAGCAGCTTCAAGTCTGCAATTAACAGCAGGACATTTACAATTTTGTAGCATTACAAATAAATCCATTCTTTTGATGAAGAGTGCAGAGCAATGATCTTTTTTACTACTCTCCGTTAACTGACCCTGGTTTTAAATGATAAATGCCACAATGTAAGAGAGATCATATTAATAGAAAGGCTGTTAAAATACAGCTAAAACAGTGTCTCACCCATTTGAACTCATTATCTCTAGAGCTCTGCAGTATCTTATGCTAGTTTGCCTCCTTAGTTACAGTTGCCATTAATCTATATGCAGTATGTCCAAAATTCATTAGCCAGAATCCTGACCAGATCTAGTGCAAATGATCACATTACTCCTATCCCGGAGTCCTTACACTGGCTTCTGGTCAAATTCCATGTGGACTTTAAAATCCTCATGCTCACCTATAAGGCTCTGCATGGCTTGGCACCTCAGTACCTGTCTGAACTATTATCGCCCTACTCCCCACCTTGCAACCTTCGCTTTTCTAATTCTGGTCTCCTTACTGTCCCCCAAGCCCGTCTACATTGTATGGGTGACAGGGCCTTCTCCTGTTATGCCCCCAAGCTCTGGAACTCTCTCCCCAAGGATATCAGAGAGTCACCTTCTCTAAACTCCTTCAAATCCAGACTTAAAACCCTCTTCTTCAGAAAAGCCTTTGCTTAACTGGTTCCATTCTTCACCCCTCTGCTTTTCCTAGTACCACCATCCACGGTCTCCTCTGTATATTGTAATTGTGTTTTATCTTGTGTATTCTTCTTATTTATTGTTGCTGTCATTCTGTAAAGCCCTTTGAGAAGCCACCTTTAAAGGCGCTATATAAAATAAAGTTTATTATTATTATTATTATTATTATTATATAAACAATTTAAAGCATATCTTCACAGCTGGGTTTAATTAGAAATGTTTCAGCTGCTGAGCCTTTTATTTGAAAAGATACAAATGGATGGGATCTGAAAACAAATTGAATAACAGTGTTATTTATATAGTGACAAAAGACTGGGTTCAATCAAAAATGATATGGGACTGAATACAAAATATCCCTAGTTTGAAATTTGCAATTAAAGAACTGAGTTGTTTTCATTTCATCAAGGGAAAGGAGTGGAGGATAACAATAGACCCATTTTCAAATACTCTCATGAAATACACTCAGTTTGTTGCTTGAAGGTTAAATATTTTTTATTTATATTAATTTCAGGTGCAAATTTAGAACACAAGAAAACATCCAAATGAGAAGTGACCATTGGCCAGTCTTGGGAGTTTTGCAACAAAGCTAATCTAAAATTATCTCCAGCACTTCCTTAAAGAGTTCAAAGTTTTTGCCTTGATCACCTGACTGGGAAATCTGTTCCTGACAGTCACAACTTTGTGGAAGAAAGCGTTTCTCCTTCACAATCCATTTAACAGCTCAAATGCATTCTGTTTTAAGGCTCTTTTAAAAAAAACCACTAAGTATTGTACAATAAAACATGTATGAAACATAACAGTTATTAAAATAACTGTAAATAGAACATAATATATAAGCTCATTAAAAGTTTATATAAAACATAGATCTTTAAAGCACATTTTAATATCGACACCTTCAGTGTTCAAGTAATGACTCCCACAGACATGGTGCTACACATGAGAAAGTTCGACAGCTCAATGTGTGGAGCTCAAACAATTAACCCTTACGATAGTCTTTAGGATTGAACAGGACCTTAAATCCACTCTTTGGTTCACAAAAGACACGACAGAATTAGAGACAACAGGCGTTTGCTGATGCAGAGTAGTTTTCACCTGGAGAATTCTGGCCATACAAGCATGCTTGGTTCTTTAGTAGATAATCTAGTAAGTAAGGTGTTATAGTACTCCCTAATATAAAGATGTGTGTCAATATTTTAGCATCTATTTGACAGAGCTAGGGACTTAACCAAGCAATGTTTCGCAGACAGAAGAAAGATACCTTAGTGATGAAACTACTATTATTGCCAAATTACAGCACAGGGATAAAGGTAACACCAAAATTTCCAATTCCCTCAAGGGATTCATTTCAGCACAGAAAACAACACTGAAGTCACCAGCTTTACAAAGATGATGGTAGTTTGCAAGTTAAGTTAAATTTCTCTGGCATCTATATCTTAAGAATAGAAACACCTGTAAAGTGCAGACACCACAATGACAGTAGCAGATTCAGACTGCTAGCAGATCTAAGTGTCATCAGTGTACCAGTGAAGCACAAGTCCATGATTGTGATCTGACCAAGAGGAAATATGTAAACCAAATTATAAAAGTCCCAACAGAGGTCCCTGCGGAACACCCCAAGTACTTAGGACATCAAACAGCCAAGAGTTAGGCTGGTTGTAAAATAGAAGCCTACCAAATAAATAACATACAGCAGAAAAAGTTACATACAAAACAAAACCTGCAATTTCAGAATTGATCTTTTATTTGGAACTTTATCAAAAGGTTTAACATCCCATACAATATCATATACATCTCCATTACTGCTGTTGCTTGTTCTAAAAAATATAACAGGTTGGTCCAGCCCAGCTTTTCTAAATCAATGCTGATTTTGTCCTACCATTTTATTTCTGTATAGGTAATTCTTTAGTTCTAATTGTTTATTTTACATGAGTAGTTATTTTTAGTTTATTAGCCATTACCTCTTCATTGACTAGACATATGTCCATTATCATCTTGGAATCATTTAACTTCATCCTTCACAGTTTTTTTCCCAATTGTAATATGTGCCCTTAACTAGACCTACTCTGCTTGATGTAGTGGGGCAGCTAAGCTGCTTACAAGCTTCAAAACACATCTTTCTCCAAGAATCTTTCAGAAACTCACATGTAGGTTCCACAATCCAACAACCAGTCCTTCTCTGAGGGAAGCATCTAATCAAACCAGCCTTCAAAGCCTCTGCTTCCTAGTTTTTAAATTATTGCCTGACCAATTGTCTTCTTCCAACCGGTCAGGTGACTATGAGCAGCCGCTTTTTCCCCATAGCATTCTGGGGATTGTGGTTCAAACAAGGATCTCCATCTTGGTGGGATGAGGTGGTGCATTTTGTAACCTATATAATACTTTACAGTTGATATACAGCATTTTTCTGCAATAAATAATTTTAATTTATGAATCCCTTCCATCTGGATGTTCTTGTACTCTTGTACAATGACTCGTGAACTCTTGTATAATGACAACAGCCCAAACGTCTATTCTATGTTTGGTGTACTGGAACTCTGTTGTTAGAAAAACATTTTTGGTATCCATTAACCTTTCACAGCATTTTTTCAAGTTTTAGAAAGTCTCATTTCGTTAGTTTCGAAATGATGTGGTGGTCATCCATACATCCAGTTTCTAACTGTTTTATGAGTACAGGGTCATGAGAGGACCTGGAGCTTGTCAGAGCATGCAATTAGTGCAAGGTGGGATACACCCTGAATCGGACTCCAACTCATAGCAGGGCACACACAGACACAGATATGCACACACTGCCTGTCCCAGAAGTATGTGTCTTTGGACTGTGGGAGGAAACCAGAACACCAAGAGGAAACCCACACAAACGCGGGGAGAACATACAAACTCAGTGCAGATAGTACCCCAGGAATTGAACCCAGAGCACCGGCACTGCAAGGAAGCAATGCTAACCACTGTCTCACTATGTTTCCTATCGGAGATCAAGCATGTATAATACTTGTTTTGACAAAGGCCTATTGTATGTTGTGTTAACCTAACCTTACTTAATATATCATGACATAAATTGCAGATAAATGCAGACATACTGTATTAGACATAATTATCCATTAATATAGAGTGCACGGGACAGTTCACAGCAAACATGAACCCTTCACTGCCCATGAACCCTTCTTTAGTCACCTGTGACCAAATTCTGCTTACAAAATCATTCTTTCAGCGCCAGACTTGCTCTCATCCCAGTCACCACTGGACTCAGACTGATATGGTTGTGTCACGCTTTTGATTTTTACTTTGCTATGGCAGTGTCACATTACAAATTCAGCAGAGATGAACAGTTGTCTCACTCAGTGCCCTATGACATCAGATTCTTGACAAGTATCAGTGTGCCACCTAGTGTTTGTCACAACCACAAAGCCACCATTTTGGTAAATTTTTGTCCATTTAGCTTTCTTTCCACAATCAATCTCACTTGATTTTGGATCATAAACACTTGAGGTTATAAATTAGTACTGTAACAGATATTGAATAAGTAAACTGAAAGACCCCTTTAAAAATGAATAAATTAAAGTAATAAAATTACTTAATGTACTATCAGGTCCGATTTACTGTTAAAGGCTCTTCTAGTTTTTATAGACTACAGTTTGAAGCATTCCCACTGTGTTACAGGCAGCCTGAACATCAGCCAAAAGGGTTTTCCAAATCTCTTGGGTAGCTGAGTATAAAGTCAAGTGGATAGTCACGTTCATGGCATAATTCTGGGAAGATCCCCATGGGACGGTGGCACCATGCCTGGGGGAAAGCAGAAAAGTTACATTTCTGAGATGCTGCTCTTCTCAGAAATCTGCATACCGTATAGCACATCAGCTGGGTCACCATCCCTAAACTGTAACAAAAGAGGCTGGGTCGGTTGCAGAGTCTTGGTGCTTTGTGGCCACCTTGAGTCGTCCTTCAAGGAAAGATGAGGATGCAAATAACCTGAAGAGATAAATCAGCTAGTGTGTGGGGAAGTACGTCACCCACACCACTTGGACTTGGGATACCTTCTAAATCAATGCAGATCTGCTTTTGTTACACATTAAATGGGCCATCTGTACCAGTATACCTCTGCCTGATTGATGCAGTTCATCCTTGGCTAGTTTCAAAATCACCATTTAGAAAAAAGTTTTAAAAGTGCAGCCAACATCAACACTTTCAATGAAAATACTGCACTAGTATGTTAAAAACCAAAACAATTTTAGAAATATGATTTGGAACGTAAATGTCATAGTTTAAGGTGCAGTTTGATGTTAAAAGGTGTAACTGCTACTGCCAGAGAAAGCATCCAGAGAACACAGATGAGTTTAGGAGAACCTCCTTGCGCATAATGGACATGACCAGTAGATGGCGGTGGAGGCTTGACAGTGAAATGCTTCTAAATCTGTACAACTGTGCTTTGGCGCTGGCTGCAGGAACTCTGGGTAAGACCCTGACTGTGTTACGAGTTGAGTTCTAATAAATGGATTTCTTCGATTTGAAGGAGGAAAAAGACCATTTCAAAAAATGTGTCAGAGAATTGAAAATCAAAGATCTTCCAAAGCCAAAATATTCTGTACTTTACCTCTCCTCACCATGACACTGATATGTCTACGATACATCCTTTTAAAGAGCTTCCAGATTTCCAGAACTGTTCTGTTTATATATCAGCAACCTGTTTCTCTTTTGCTCACACCAGAAGAAGTCAATAGTCAATTCAATAGTCAAAACATTTATTTTTACTTTCATATCACATGCTCTGTGCATTTCTATTACTTTTGCTGCTTGTTCAAAAAACTCTTAAAATTTTTAAACAAAACCTCTCTCTTAAAAACCAGGTATCCCTATCCCCTTATAATCCTTATATTGCCATGCATAGGATCCTGTAGTTCTGTTTTATACATTGTAATGCCTGTAAACATATTCTCAGGTATGACAGAGTGCACAGATTTATAAAAGGAGTAGGAAATAATCGAAAGTAAAAGATGGTTTACTGTTGGGGTCTGTGAACTGAAATAAAGTCTCAGCAACAAGGTTTTTCATCTGCTTAGGCAAATAATGATGTGCATTGTAATCAATGCATGTTGGTGTCAAACAAAAGGAGAAGCCGGGCAAAACAATATTAAATGAAAGGTTTACTGTGAATAAACCAGTGCTAATACTGAGCTATTTTAGGAACATCATCCATTACATACAGCACCTGGAAGTCATGTACTGTAATTATCATATGGCACCCAAGAAATTTGTGTGCTCTCATTTCAGATTAAAGGTTTCCTTATCACCCCTGAAGTATATGAAATCTATTAGGGAACAACATGGAAGATGCCTTTGTCAAGTACAAGGAATAGCAAAAGTGAAGAGGGAGCACTGGGGATGAAGTTAGCGGTCAGGGGACAGCTCATGAACCCACAAGCAATTGTGTACATGTGACTTTGGTTATTGTAATAGGGAAAATCCAGCATGCCATTTGTCTTTTTACTGTAACTGAAGCACAGAGCATAGCAGCCAAATAAAGGAAGGACTCTGTCCATGTGTATCAATCAAAATGACAAGCGTCAAAAATGAGCACATTTACATAAAAAAAGTTTGTCTTGTCTTACCTTGTTAATGTTTTATCTTCACGGCCTAGATTGCCAAGGAGTTAAAAAAATGGATACAAATTTAAATAATGGAAATAAGGTTTGTTTCTATTTATTTTTATATCTTCATGAATTTTGTCCCCCAGATCCTTACACTTTATTTTTCCATAATGCTCATTATTTTAGTGCTGTTTATTTATACAATACTATTGACACCTGGTGCTTGAGTACTGCACTATACATGGTTCATAAGTAACTTATGAACTAGGAGTCAAGACTGGAAACAGTGCTAATATAAACCAATTAAGTGATTCAATTCAAGTCCTGTCTGGAGTGAAAATTAATGCACAGCAACAGGCCAGGACTGGGACTGAATAATTACATTAGATTACAAAACCTAGACATTTCATATGCCATTTTTCATATGGTTGCTTGATAGATACAGTATGATCCTGTGGAAATACATATCATTTACGAGCCACTGAATATAAGTAGCAAGTTATACAAGTGCACTTTAATATAAATATATACAAGGTTACACACCATCGACGAAGGCATATTTGCCACTGAAATAATGATTTTCAGGAGCCTGGAACATGCTTGCTAGAATATACTGTAGGTCTACCTGCCTTCTTGAAAGTCATGCTCACTACAGATTGCTGGAGGGGCTACCCCTGAGATAGCTAAAGGAACAAGGGGCTAAATCCTTAAAGCTCTTTTGCGATGTAATCTTTGAAATACTCATCTTAAAAACAATTATAAAAAACTGATCCTTATAACTAAAAATATATTTTTAAATAAAAGTAAGAAGTTTAGAGAATTTTAAATTGAAATGTCAGCATCCTTTGAAAATGTCAGTTCTGCCATTCTGGTCTTGTCTTCAACAATAAACTTATTAATAGGCACAATCCAAGTCCTTATCACCTGATGATTGAATACAGAGCTACAAGATCAGCAGAACTGTAGGTCTCCAGGAGCAGGGTCTAATAATTTGGCTTGCAGGTCTTGTAAATCACTCCAGGAACACAATGCTGATGCCCATAAGAACACGAAACTGAACACCTCTTCCACTCCATGTGATAGAGAGGGGACAACAGAAACAGAACTAGGCAAATTAATGCCATCAGATTTTATCAAAAACATCACAACAGCAGTGAATGAAAAAATAACTTTACTAATACAAAGCTTAAAATCTTGTTGCATTTAATAAGGCATTTCGCTCTATAAAATAAAAAGAACACTATTTTTAATAATCAAGTTTATTAAAATATATAAAAGACACAGTGATATGTAATATATAACTACATAAAGTTATATATGTATATTTCTGTAGATTTTTATATATAAAAAGATATTTTGCATTTAAATGGCAGTGGTGATTAACAAGTTTCAAATGTCCAAGTCAGCAGTCTACAGTATGCTAGGCTTCCACCTGCAACACCTGACACCTGAGATCCATTTGTTGAGCACACAAATTGTGGTGAATCATAAAAACAGCTTTCAACATTTACTCTCATCCTTCTGGGACAAGAAACAAGATCACAACTTCCGTCTCGGCAAGAACTATACAAGTAGCACCAATTTTGTTTTCTACAAGGTGTGAAAGATTCCAGCAGGAGGATTTGGAAACCCTTTTCATAGGTTTGACGAGCGAATGCTTTCAATAACGTTTTTGAATAACAAGCGAACGCTTTCTATAAACGCGCTTAAATGGGTTCTTTTCATATCCAGCTGCTGTCCCACACTTTCCAAGGCTTTCACCACAGGGTGGCTGACTGGTAAATGAAACCATGAGAAGAGGTGTGCGGAAGAGGTCTCTAGTCTGGACACTGGTTTTCCCTGCCCGTTTCCACAAGGTGGCAGTGCTGTATTCCTGGCGTGTCCTAGCAGGAGGTGGCGGTCATGTCTGGTGGTAGTGGTGGTAGTGGTGGTGGTGATGGTGTTCATGGTGGTGGTGATGCTCGTGTCTCTGCACCACGGGCATGATGTAACCCCCGTTGTGGAGGGCTGCCGAATAATCGCGCTTCGGCTCCTGCTCCACCACGGCCGGCTGGCAGTGGCTGCCCTTTGAGGGGGAGAGAACTTCTCTTCCTTTTGGTCGCAGCTTTTTGTGGATGTGCTGCTGGGGCAGCTGTACCGAGGGCGGGGGCTGCTGCTGCTGCTGGAGGTGGTATACATCCTGCCCCCCGATTCCAGCCTGTGAGGTGGCGTGGGGCGCGTAGTAGGTGTGGCATTTGCTCGACTTGCCCCCACCAGTTCCTCCCAAAACTCCCGGCCCCCTGGAGGTGCCTTTGGGAGACTTCAGGAACTGCTTCTCCAGGCCTTTCCCCCTCAGCTGCCCTTCCAGGCCCCTGTTCAAGGGGTCTCCCGGCAGAGGGAAGTAATCGCCCAGGACTTGGGACCGGCGGTGCTGGATGTTGTTAGCCTCGGCCTCCTGAGACCGCGAACGGCTTTGTGAATGAGAACTCTTCCCATGTTGCTCCTGTCTGAGCTGCAGTGGCGGGGACCCTAAAAGAGAATTGTTATTGTGGTAACCAAGTTCATATTGAATTGTCTCCACTCTATTCCATTTCCTTCAACTCCAATAATACTGAAACCTTCCCTGTGAACTGGACAGTACTTGTTGGTCTAGAACAAATGATCACGTGGGTAGCTGCGTCAGAATGCGTAGGCTGCAAAGGAAATGGAAATTTGTTCCTTTGCAACAAATGATCACGTTTAGAAGGAAGGAGCTCCAGGACACTGGAATGTTTATTGTTCAAGGCTTAATGTCAAAAATGTTCCTTTTGTCAACTAGCTGAGGTCTGCAGACCGTTTACTCATGTGGGACATAAATGTGACTTGGTGCAATGTTTTTAAAAGAAACAAAACAGTTTTCATTAATTAGATGAGTATTTTGGATTGTGACAAGTAATAGGATTTCCCATAAGTGCCCTGACAGAGCAGGACAAAAGTGGAGATTTAGTTCTGTGTTTTTAACGATTCTCATAGTTAAAATAATACCTACACTCAGCCAAAGAATACATTTTCTTCTACCTCTACCCTTTAATAGGCATACAGCAGTGCAGAACCAATACAAATTTTATGACCCAATAGTTAAAAATATTTTGTTTCTGGATACACAATCCTTGGATACACAACGGATACACAACAGTTCATATACTGTATATCCCAAGGACTGCATTGCAGAGTTGTACCTGCTTCAAATCTGGATGTATAGTTCTCTATCCCAGCCAGGTCCAGGTAATGATTTCTTCTTTCTGTGTTCTCATCCACACAGTAGTGGTTGCCTTCATTGGGGGGTGGCTGATTGTTGTTTGGTTTTCTGTGGGAAAACCAGAAATGACACACCCTTGTTTAACTCGAGGAATTTAAAAATGCCATTCCTTTACAGTTGTCTTTTCCGCCCTTGGTAATGCACATTATTTTCCTTTTCATGCCCCCCCCCCCATTTTGTGAACTGGCCACTGATGGTAAAATGATCTACACCTGTGGCTGGAAGGTTGCTGGTTCATATCCCGCGGCCGTCAGGGGAATCCTACTCCGTTGAGCCCCTGAGCAAGGCCCTTAACCCCAACTGCTCCAGGGGCACGGTAGCTTCTCTCCCTGTCTGTGTGCCTGTGTGTCTCATGGAGAGCAAGTTGGGAAAAAGACAAATTCCTAATACAAGAAATTGTATATGGCCAATAAAGCGATCTCATCTACAGATTTTCTATTTTCCCACACGGCAAACCCAGCACATCTCACTACCTGATGTGAGTGGAAAGCCGTCTGTCCCCACAGCGGTCATCTTCCAGGTGTGCAGGTTCACCTCTGCAGCGGGCAGCTTCTCGATCTAGAGACCAAGCACAGGAGTAAAGAGGAAGATTAGCCAAAAGCTGGTACCTTACAAAATGACACCCCAACACCCTCAAAGATTAAAATTCTGCATGATACACATGGCCTAGAGCAGTAACTCATCCTTACACCCAATGAGAATATATACACTTGGTAAAGAAATACGAAGGTCTTAATATAAAAATCACGGAACGTTTGATGGTTTCTTGGGAATAGAAATCCTTAATAGTTACAAAATATAATGAAAATTGCAGGACTGGTGCAATAAATTGCAGCTTCCTGTAGTTTTGTGCCAACAATAACAGTGCCAGAGCACACACAGTTTGCAGGACCCAACAGCTCACAGTAATCAGCAGACGGACAGCCTCTCTAATGGCCTAGTGCAAAGCAATGATCAGCCAAATGCAACTCAACCGGGAAATCACACCCCTGGCAGGGCAACATACCGAGCCCAGGTCCAGAAGCGTCCTTCTTCTTGCCAGAGGGCTCGGGAGTGACAGTCAGCTTCACTCGCAGCGTCTTGCTGCTGTTGGAGGAGTGATTCACTGAGGCATCGACCACTTCATAAATGGTGTGCATTAAACTGGACATGTCCTGCAATCCAAATGCAAATGGTGCAACATTGGTCTTTCGTGTGTGAGATTCAGGATGTTATTGGCTTTCAATGAAGACTGCTTACATATATATAGTATAAACTGGCACCTCTTCTTAAGGCCCCAAATTATTCTTCGCTGAAAAAATATTCAGTGTCTGTATAGAGTCTGCATCTGTAGGAGTTCAGAACGTTTGAGATGTAGTATATAATGCATTTTTTATCTCTTTAATTTAATTCCAGGTTTTAGCTGAGGCTATTTTGGAAACAAACCCATTACAATAAACTGGGTCTGTGGTATACATCTAGGATAAAAAATAATGAGCCTTTTTTTTTCAGTTTCTCTAAATTCTCAGGCCTGGTGGTTCATCCAGCTGGATCTTATCCCAGTTTCTGTAGTGTTAAGTGGGCTGGGAATGTAGGACTCCCTCCCAGGATGGGGGAACTCAAACTCGTTCATTTAAGAGTTTACAACCCCCCTGCCAAGAACGCTGGTACTCATTTATTCAGTAAGGTATTCTGGATCAACTGGGCTGATGTACTTGCTCAAGGGTACAACGGTAGTGCCTACAAACTCCGCACCTCACCATACTCTTCCAAGTTTCACTCCAGTGTTTCACTCAAAAACAAAAACCACAAGAAGTTTGTAAGATTTAGGTTTTTCCATTTGTTTTGGACTAAAAATGGCATTGAAATGTTTTTTTCCCCAATACTTGTCACAAAGCACCGTAACAAGAAAACAGCACGACTATAAAGTAACATACCTATCAGGATAGGTATCTAGTTGGAATTTTAACCAGGTTTGGTTAAACATGGCTTCCTAAACAGACAAAGGGAAACTCTGAATGTCTAATGTGGAGTCTCAGGGCAGCACCTCACCTCTTTGGTGACTTTCCCACTGTTATCAAAATCATACAACGTGAAGACCCACTCCTGCCTGTTGTCATCTTCCACAGACACGTCACACTCCAGCTCCTAGGAACACAAAAATAAACTCTCATTTCCACTGGGAAGAGACCGCAAAGAAGAAATAATTCTTCCCCTCTACAAAAGGAACCTTTGTGCAGTCCTGATACGTTCGATTTTATTTGGCTGGGTTTATTTTGATTTAGCTTTTATAAAACTTTCCGCAAGATCCAGGACAAAGATTGAATTTCAGGCCAACATTTTAACTCTGATCACCTGCGCCTGGAAAAAGTCCTGCACTTTGTTTTTGCCTTTTTTCCTGCTCCAGGAAAGGATTTTAACCACAATTCTCGGTTACAGGTCTTTTGGCAGGCACTTCAGTTCGGCAATATCTTGTAACTGGATTGTAATTAGAAAAATAAACTGTGGGAGTGTAATCTAGACTACTGAAGAACAGAGCTAGCAACAGTCTGAAGAAGGAATAAATATACAAAGCCTATATAAAAGAGGAAGGACATCTGTCTTGGTTTTAATTGCACCGCCAGGTTTTCTGTTTATATAACTCAAATTACCTTAATTGAAAACCCTTTAGTCATTTGTAAAAATTGGAGGGGGAAGCATCTATAGCAGAAAATAAATCCATAATTCCTTACTGATGTTCACAAACAATTTGGGCTCTTCCTTCTGTAAAACAGACTAGCATTTGGAAATGTGACATCTCAACTTACATCTAGGTTGATCCTCTTTCTTCCACTCCCTTTACAGAGGTCCTTCGTGATCTCTTTCTCCCCATCCTCCTGATGAACATACTGGGTGTAACTCTCACACCCCTCAGCTTTCTCCGGCGGTAGCACCACTGCAGCACAAAACACAAGGTCATGCACCTTTATAATGTTAATGCTCCTTTTGCACCTGTGTGGGTTTTGTGTTCAGCAGGTTCCAAACGTACCAGTGCAAATTCCTGTACCTGACACGTACTGACGAATAAAAGCGATTCTGATTCTTTTCACTGACCAGCAAGTCATTGTTTGCCTTATTTAGGTCACTCAACTGTTAACTCTCATATACAGTACTTAATGAAAGCAATAAGTATACTCAGTTTTTCAAACTAAATAAGACGTTGTGCTTTGTTTAACCTGTAGAATAATTCTGTAATTAACTATCTTTTTAATTATACAGCATTTCCACTTTTCCATCTTGGTTTTGAACACCATATTCCCATGGGATTCACTAATAACACTGAAATGCATACCAACAAGAGGAGGTCATTCAGCCCATACAATTACAATACAATTTTGCTCACAGCATATCTGTGATAAAAAGTGAAGTGAAAATAAGAAACTTCCTACACTATGGTATGTGGCAAATTTCTGAAGGCACTTAAGGTGTTTTTCTAATGTTTGGAATGTTCACCAAGAGTCATCAAAATTCATCGGAATTTTCATTAAATATGTTTTGCCTATTTCAAATGCTTTTATCTGAGAGGCATGATGCCCATAGTGTGTAAAGGGAGAGAAATTTACTGGTTCACACCATATCAGGTATAATTATTTAAGAGAAAGAAAAATCCTCAGCCAGCTGGTGAGGAATTCTGCTTTGAAACTGGCACAAGGCACAGGGCAAAACTGCTTTGAAACTGTACATAGGCTGAGTATCTACAGTACTCATTTATTACCATTTAAACAGAAATACTACCAAAAATCCATGAAGAAAACCAAACAGGATGGAAAAGCACCAGTTTAAATGTGGCACTTACCCACTACACACAAACTAACACCTGGTTGTAACACATTGTAATAAATGGGCACATATGTAAGCAGAATTAATCAGGAACAACAATATCACAGATTGTTAAAAGCACATTAACTAAAATTTATACATACTAAGACTAGTATCCATGCTGTACACATGTCAAAACCCTGTTTAAGGCTTTCTATAAAATGGAAAAACATTTAATGGAAATGCAGTCTTTAATATTTTTCCAGATGGGTGTGACAGAACATGACAGGGCAAATGCAGAGGAAGTGAATTTTCTCTTAGTTTGGAATTTTATTTTAAAGATATTCCAACTGCGAACCATTTCCCTTTCCTTGCCGGCTCTAAACAATTTTACTTTACAAAAAAGTATTAAAAACCGTGGCTGACCTTTTACTCAAAGGATCTGACACAAACTAAACTACAATATGTGCTACACTGAGCTAAACTGTAACCCTGTTTTCAGAATCAGCATAATTAGCCTGGTATAGACTGATCAGAAAGAGGATGTTTTTTTAATAAAGGCAAAGAAAAAACAAATAAGATGTGCATATCCAGTGCATTCAATATATAAATTTGGATTTGTGTAATGAGTACATTCTCTTAACATTTCTTTATTTTTTAGAATTTTACAGAACAAACAATAATTGCTTGCTAACCATTTAAAATCATTGTGGAAGGGCAAAAAACCACAAACCTTTGAAAACAGTCACACTTGTTACCAATCCTTACTATCCAGTGTACTTCTTCAGGATCAACATTAAAACATAAGTGAAAACTACTGTATGTGGAATTGCATTCAATATTGAGAACGTCTTTATCTAAAGAGTTGTGGAATGTGGTACAAGTATCCAGCCAAGTTGTAAACATGAATGGATTCCAAATAAATGATTACTAATCAAAATGAAACTAGTTGGGCTGAACTCTCCTCTCGTTTGTAACCAATGTTCTTATGAGATACGATTAGCAAACCAATTCTATTGCAAGTCCTTCAAATCCGCCAATATAAGCCCACAAAAGGCCACTTTGTTAAAAACTAGGTCATTATTACAATTTTATAATTAAACATTCAGAGAAGCATACATCCTTATCAGTATGTAACTTTATGCCGATAAGATTACGAGGTTGATGTGAGCCCTTGAAATGAAGCAATGAAGGGATATAATTCTGATAATTTCTACTTATAGAACTGTCATTTATTTACTGTAAAAAAGATCTTACAATACAAACTTCAATAAAGACAAATATGAACATTGCCCATTTCATCATTCACAGACAGAAAAATATAGTTAAAGCCCTGCTATATTGTACATCTAAAAGCTTAATGACAGTGTCATCTGATAACAACACTTACTAATCTTAGAAGTAATAATTACTATTTTCGTCACAAAAATAATTACAAAAACATGTGGTTAAGAAAATGACACCATCAACTAAGTCATTATGACCTATTATATATAATAGCTAGTATTTCTGTTTTGTTCAGCTGTTTCCTTCATAATAAAGTGAAGTAAAAAACTTAACTTCATAACCGATCAATAAAATACAACAGAGATTCTCCCTTAACACACTCTGTCTCTAAAGATTTTCTTTGAATTTGCATAGTTAAGTAATATTAGCAAAAAAAAATAAACAGAAATTTGTAATTTTGTATTTACCCTCTAGGGGACAGTGATGCTCAAAGAACTGGCCATCTTTCAGCTCTCCACTTTGTAACTCCTGCAGAGAGAGAGAGTGTAAGTGAATCTACAGGACTTCAACCACAGACACAATGAAAACAAACATTTCAGGCATAAGCATTTCCTACACCGAAAGGTCTGAGATGTGAGAACTGGGAATGAGTCCCACTAAACTCTTTGAACATCTGCATGGTTATTGTGTTTCACTGTCTGGGTCAGAAGATTGCAACTGCAGCCAAATCTTTAAAGCCTGGTCCAAGTTTTAGAAATCTTTTATATCCAAAGAGCCATATGTACTCTATCTTCATCCTCCTTGAAAACTGTTCACCGCATTTGGCTTTAGCTATTCATACTTCACAGGGGAAAGAGCTGTGCTTTTCTGAGAGAAAAAGGCCTGTTGTGTAACATCTTTTCAACACAAGACAAACTGACTTGACACAGTGCATGATTTATCAAATTGAAAAAGTACAATTATGGTTTTATTTGCCAAAGTGTAATGAGGTTTGATGATTCCAACGTAATAATACATCAGTGACAGTATTATTAATAGTATTATAATTGGTCAAAATGTAGATCATGAATCAAATACAAAAACAACTAAATTTAAGTTTTAAACAAAGCTTTATGTGTATAAAAGACTGAAGCCAGTGTGTGTGAAATGGGACTATGCTGAGTCTATGACCACTATGATATGATGCACTGTCTATCTATGCAAGCAACCCTTTCTAATGGGCAAAATAAAACCTACAAGTAACTGAATTGCAATTCCCTGAAAAGGGATTCCTCAAAAGGGATCTATTCAGCATTACAAACCTGAAATGTCACTTTTGTACTTTGACCTTTGATACAGGAAATGGATTTTACGGTGACAAAATACACCATTCTGTGTCCTACAAAGGCAGCAATGGGTTTATAAATCTGCACACTTCAAATTAAATCTACATTCACTGCATTGGTATTGACTGTGGTAAATCATCACAGCTTATTAAGAAAAACAGCAGAATGAACTGAAAACATTGAAATGACATTGTACAATTGTATAAAAACAATTTAAATACATAGGGGCCACTTAAAATACAGTGAAGTTCATAATTGTTTCCCCTTTTTTCCAGCATATAGTTGTAAATACAATGTTTTCCAGCCAGTAATCATTGAAATTCTAATGATAAAAATAAAGTTTATTTACTATAATTACATTTTACAATACATAAATGCATTTCAATAAAGGCAAAAACGAACATCTGCCTGCTTCATCAGTCGCAAACAAAATACACTCCTATACATCTTAAAAGCTTAATGACAGTGTTAAGTCTGATAGCACCAGTTACCAATCTTAGAAGTGATAATTACTTTCTGCTTTGGAGGAATTTCAGTTGAAACCTAACCCTATAATCTTCCTTAACCATCCTGAGTAGGAGCTCATGTGCCAGTGGCCAGGCTGGGGCACAATGGAATTCAACCTGGGAAGCAGCCAGGAGCCTGGAGGCAGCAACATGGACTAAAGGTTAGGACTTGTATCCGGAAGGTTGTGGGTTCAAGTCCCAGATGGGCACTGCTATTGCACATTACTGCAATAAACAGTCAGATGGATACCAATGTAAGTGGCTCTAGATAAAAGCATCAGTGAAACACAGAGACATAACCTCATTTGAGCCAAGTCTGTTTTCTTTGATTACCTCCTCCCCCGCCATGGTGAGACTCCATCATGTCATACAATTATCTGCCTTCAGAGGCCAGTGAAAAGTCCAGCTCTCCCTAAAACAGAGGTAAATGGCTCGTCTCCGAGCCTCCAAAAAGCAGCTGCCATTAATCAAGGACCCCAGCAGGAGATCTCCCTGCAACTTTTTTTTTCTAGAGCAAGTTAAACTCTAGACCCCTTTTCATTCAAGCCCTCTCTAATTACACAGGTCCACTGGAAGGAAGGAGGTGGCGTTAGGGTCGAAACTGGATTATAATCTGGGGTAAACAGTTTAGCTTTTGGTTTCAAATTTAGAAATTAAAAACACATTAAAACAAATACAAATACACTCAATGCCAACTGATTTGTTTCGAAGCTAGTTTCAAATTTAATATTTCTCTTATATTTGAAAGGATAAAAAATACACCATTTTACAGAATATGTCTTTATTTCATGTTTATTTGCTAGTTCACTGTACTGATTTTGCCAGGGTATCCCAGATGTGTGCCTTATATCACTGCTTGCTTGGTTTTTCAATGGCATGGATTTTGAATCAAGAAAAATCTTCTCTCAAAGTGAAAACAAAACTTCAAAAGGCAAAAATATCTGGTGTTCCCCTAGGATCAATCCTTGGGCCAAGCACCGTCTGAAGTTTACAGCCTTTAAAATCAGGATCACATCCACAACCTTCTGCACAACAGTTAAACTAAGGGGAAAGATGAGTCAACACAAACTTATAGATGACAATAGTAGTGTGGCTATTTTCTACTTCTTTAAAAAGGCGTCTTTGATTAGAACCGATAAAGTAGTTGAGCATGGAATCGATAAAAGGGCTCATAATAATTCCCTATTGGCCAAGTAGCTCATCTGACTGCTAGTAACTCAATGATGTGAAGATGTAATTTATCCATTTTTTTTAAAGAAGCCCTGTATTGGCTTCAACACCATGGTTGGCAAGATTGTTTCATACCATCTCAACCCCTTACCTTACTATTACCCAGGGTGCAGATGGACCAGATTTACGACTGAAACACCCATTGTACAAAATCAGAACTTGAAATGTCATCATCATGAGAAAATTACATTGCTGTTAAATTTAACATATGAACAGCTCTTCACAAATGAATCTTGCTTAATGAAAATATTGCTTAATGAAAAATAATGCGATCATAGGTGAAAAGTGTCCAGAACAGGTTAATGAGAAAGAGAAAGTCCTATTTTTAATACTGTATGCTTCCAGCATTTAACTCAGATTTTACTGTAAAATTAATTGCATCAAGTCATGTGTCATTTATACTGAGAAGCATTAAAAAACAAAACAAATGAGCACTGGAACCAAAAGTATTTATTGTGTTCTTAATGTGCCTCAGTATACAATTAAATAATATTGCCCACTGGGTTGTTGTGAAGCACAAATGTGCAAGCCATATGTTTAACTGAGAACAGCTATAAACCTGAGGGTATGAGGGTTTCCATCTCATTAACAATGAAGCACTGTTGGTTGTGATGATGCCATTGTACACTGAACAGAGCATATGGCATTCAACAGTAAGATGTACTTTTATTTTTAAGCTCTCAAAGTGCAAATGCAACCATGGTCTTCATAACAGAAAAAAAGCAGATTGATTGAGCTCAAGTAATATGTTACCAAACCAGTTATACTGTACAATAACAAATATAGAAAAGTTTATAATTTCAGGTTAGACCTAAAACATTAGCATATTCATAATTCTTATCTTTCCAAGTTCTCAAACTAAATAGCACAGGGTGCACAACAGCTGATGGCTTACAAACTCAGGAAAACTGAACTAAAATGTTTTGATCTTTAGAAAAATATGAAGTGGATTAAGTTCTTTAGGAAGCCAGACTGCCCATGAGTAAAATTGATACACTTTCTGTTATATTCATAATCATGTAGTAAATTGCTTGTTTGTATGTATACTTCCCCAATAAAAACTAATATATAAAAAAATGGATTTTTTTAACTAGAGCGACACCCATATATTTAAATCCATAGTTGTCCTGTCAGTTTTTTTTAATTATATTTTTCTGTTCAAACAATTCAACTAGCAGACACCATTCGTAGGCTACTAATATTCATATGTTCTTATATATAATTTGCTGTTGAAAGACAAGTCAAACAGAGAAGATCATACATTCATGCTGATTTTATTGATGGGTGTTATAAGACCAACCTAAATCTATATTTTATGGGATATTATCTTCTTTTTTCTTTATGCTTTTGCAACCCAGATGTTTTGGATGGTACTAATCACAACTCCCGACATGAGTATTATAAAACTTATAAAAGTTGTATTAAAATATTGACTTTGAAATAAATCTGTACAGTTTATCATATTTTCACATGCCTTGTCAGTTATACTTAAAGCCTCAAATGAACCATAACATTATGTATTTTATTCTCTTTCGAATGCATCAGTGCATGGTTTTAAACTTTGAATTTTTGGGGGGTTCTTATTTTTCCCATCCAAAGAGAGCAGTGAAACTTGTTTTATTGCAAAATGACCTAGATTAGCAATATTGCACATATACTGCAAAGCGGAAGATTTGGTTATCTATGCACTGTCTCACATTGAAAAATGTTTAGCAGACATCGAGGGCTGACAAAGGCTTCCTCTTGTCAAAATGTGTTCTAAAAAGAGCTGTGGCAGTGTGACTCAATAACTATATTGTTTTGGCTTCATCGGTCACTACATTCACTTAAAACTATGCAAATGGAATCCACACGAAGTTGTGTTAAAAATCTATTTTTCATTCTCAGGTTGTGTGAACAATGAGGTTCTTGAATACAGTCAGCCTACAACAACAGAAAACACATCCAATTGTCTTATACACACCCATTGCACCCTCTGCGGTTATCAAATTGCATGGTATTCAGATTAGACTAAGGAAAGCCAGAGCTGGAGTTCAACGCAGAAGTTTATATTTCCAGATCTGTAGCAACAAGCCTGAGAAAGCACAAAAAAGGTGAAGAACTGTATTGTACAACTGATACATGCATCAGACACCATGCAAACAGTGACAGACGCTTGGAAAACAAAGTACAGAAGGAGCTGGCTGGTTGTTCTTATGTTATGCAGCATCATTGCCAAGCATCCTTCAGCCCTGCCTTTTGACAGTCTTTCAAGTAGGATTGAGTTACTGAGCGAAGCTTTCATTGCTAAAAACCAGGTGACACCAGGCAGCTCTCTAGCTTGCCTCGACCTCCCAGTCTTCATCGTTTAAGAACACTACAGATCTTTGTTTCTACATTTCCTGTCACACAACACCAGGCATGGCTTATCAATCCGTCAAAAAGCCATATTCAAGGAGCTGCACTTCAGTCAGCATCTCTGCACGGGGCATCAAAAAGACCCATGAAAGCGTGGAAGCGATTCTTTTGGAGCCACAATTATTATAAGGCCTTAATATTTATAAACCAACAGAAGGGGTTAATAAGCACTGAAAGACAACAACTCCAGTAACAAAGCTCTGTAGGTTTGTCGGTTTCTCTGTACACCCTGTACACTCTTCACATGACATCCAAGTGAAGACACTTTTGCTTTTGTGGACTAGAAAACATTAAGAAGTTTCCTCAGATCAAAATGCATATTTTCTGGGCTAGACCCAATCCAATTGGTAAGAACCTTCAAGGGGATATGTAATGGACCCATTAGTGAAGATTTCTGCTTCCATGTAGTGAAATATCTAAAAAAAAAAAACATGATTCACTGTCATAATACTAGAAAGGGTGTGCCTTCTAGTCAAATACAGAATCCCAAAATTCTTTATTTGACATGCTGCTATAAAAGTCAGGTCAGCTAACGCCTCTTGAGTGTTTAAAGAGCAGCAAAAGGAATGAGACATTGCCTACAATGGACAAAAAATGATCCCTCTAATTTCCACAGTTGTTCCATTTTTCAATTGTCACAAACATGGCACCGCTGAATCATGTAGGATTATGATTTTTTTCTCTAGATCTGCATGATGTGGAGGTATATTGCTGGTTCCCGTCCACAGTTCTTCATTTCAGCTAGAATCCTATAACCTCCTGTGCTTTGTTTTTCATTTGTGTGATGACTTACAAGTGCCTTAGGCTTTGGCAGAGTTCCAAGGTTGTTCCTAATTGTGTGCAATAGGACAGAACTGAATACAACTGTTGACAGAGAATTCTTGATTGAACAGATCTTCATATTGCTCCTTCCAAAAGATGCTCACTGCCCCACTTTCTTAGATGATGCCTTCCACTTCCTCAGGTCTTGTGTCCTGTACTGGTCCTTGGGATAGTGAATAATGATGAGTAATTTTAATGAATATTGATTATGTCTGCATGATGTTGAATCTCCTTTGTAGGGTCTGTCTACCACCTTGTCACAATTTCTCCTTTTAACCTGTACCTTTGCTTATCGGCTCAGCTTCTTCAACTTGGTTTCAAACATGGAGTTTGGACTCCTCTTCTATACACAGAAAGCCTTGTGCTTCAGATCGGTATGCTCACCTGGTTATTTTTTCCAACCAAGCCTGGAGTTTTTTGGTTGAAAATCCAAGCATCTAATTTCCAGATATGAAGCTATTTGTCACAGTCGTCATCCCTCCTCTAGAGGGCGCTCCTACCTTTTTCTGTATTGTTCTTAGTTTAGTAGTTTCACCTGTGTCTCATCCTCTTTCCCTTATTTAAGCCTGGTGTCTCCGTAGTTCTGGGCTCAGCTTTGGAAGGTGGACGTCTGAAGGTCCGCCTATCCACCGGGCTCAGGAGCAGTCTGAGGGCAAGGCCTCTGAGTCCAGGGCCCAGAGCACCTTGCCCCATTATGGTTTTAACCTTCCGTGTTCCTAGTTCCCCGTTTTCTGTTTTTAACTGTTTTCGTCTCGGATGGACCTCCTGGCATTCGACATTGGACTGTGCTCTAACTACCCCCCCTTTGGACTTTATTGGATTTGTTGCCTTGGCCTTTCCCCATGCACCGGTCACCGCCCCCTGTCTGTCAACCTGACCTAACCTTGCTGTGTCTTTCCTGATGTGCTTCTCCAGACACTTCCGGATTATACTGTCACGCATAGGGTCTTTAACAACACACTCCACGGGAGTCGGATTCGGCTCCAGTGACAGTATTTGTCTTGAATCCTTTCCAAGTGGTATAAACACTATTCTGTGGCTTGTTGTGCCTTGAGAGCTAATTCACTAATGCATTCTTCAGAACGTTTTCTTTTGGTCAGATCCTTCAGTGCTTCAGTGATTTTTGACAGACGTAACTGAATATTCCAGCAGTTTCGAGTACCTGTCATTGCATACTTCATGTGGACATCTTTGTGATTGCAGACATCATAAAGTTAATCAGTTGCCAGTGTCTGAACCTTTGAAGGTTGGACAGAACGATTTGTATCTGGTATTCTAACAAGATGTTGTTGATGAGCCCATACATTCTCCTTTCCAAATGCTCACCAGAGTAAACTTCTTTGTTGTTGAAATCACCAAATAAAATAAGTTTTATTCTCCTTTGGGATTTACCATCTGAATTTATCATCTGTAGAAAAGGAGCAATCATCTAAGCTTATTGTGTCCCCTGCTAATTAGTGTTTGAGTGTATTTAATTGTTGATGGCTCTGAATCCACGAATCCAACATTCGTCCTTGGATTTTCCCTTCCAGAAGAAAGTCTAGCACCACTTCCATGTTCCTCTAGTTTCATTCAAGGCTATGATGTCGTCATATCACTGGAGCTCTTGGGCCACCAAAGCAGTATAAGGTTCTAGACAGTCATTGGTCAGTCTTTGATGTTAGTTTATGATGTACAGTATAAGGTCCCAAGTTTTAATACTTTGTTTTTTCAACAGCAGAACTGTGATCCTGTTGGCCATCTGTGTTTTAAAGCACGCTTTCAAGCGTCCTGTGGTCGCTCTCTGTGGTCATTAAAAAATCCCAGGGTGTTTCTCGAAAAGAGTAGGGGGTGTAACCCCGGCATCCTGGCCACATTTCCCATTGGCCCTTACCAATCATGGCCTCCTAATCATCCCCATCTATGAATTGGCTTCATTACTCTGCTCTCCTCCCCACTGATAGCTGATGTGTGGTGAGCATTCTGGCACACTATGGCTGCCGTCGCATCATCCAGGTGGGGCTGCACATTGGTGGTGGTGGTGGAGGGGATCCCCATTACCTGTAAAGCGCTTTGAGTGGAGTGTCCAGAAAAAGCACTATACAAGTGTAAGCAATTATTTTTATTATTATAATAAATGATTGGTCAGGGGCAGGTACAGTTGCACTTCTGCCTTTTTTTTGAAAAATGCAACAGATCTAGTCTGATGGAAACTGTTTAGTTCTCAAGATATTAACTATGCACTTTCAACATTGTACATCTACAATTTTAATGAACTGTCAAATATCTTGTCACATATCACCCATATGTTCAAGCACACATTAGTAATTAGTACACTACTTAAACGTTTTATAATTTTCTACCACATTTTTACATTGTTCAGACCTGAACTCTGGTGTTGATGGAAATGTACGTAATGCCTTTGATTTTACCCTTCATGCTGTCCTACAGAGGATAGGCTAGTGAGGATCTTCTATTTTTATATAATACCTAAAGATCAACAGCATCAAAGGCAGACATTTTGCTTACGTTGGCCAGTTTGAGGTGCATGACACAATGATGAAAGAAATGCCTTTGTAGGCAAAGCAGGCTCCCATAATGACTTTAATATCCAACGAACAAGAGACATCCATTTTTAAACTCCTTCAGGCCTTTCTGAAAACATTCCTAATTGAGAATCTAGAGACATTATATTGTTTTAAATCTTTCTGCTTGTTTGAAAGTTTGAATAAAATCAAAAATACCATGAAGAGGTACAGCACTTGTTCAGCAAGATTCACCTGTAAGATTCCTGTTGATTATTATCACTCATGCAACTCTAACTGTATGCATTTCCTTCATTTCAAACACTACTATTAGAGCTTACAAAATTATACAGAGGGGGTCTGCAGCTAATGGGTTATCACAGACTTCTTTTGAATACTAGGACAGGTCAGAATCAAGTTTTATTTTTTTGGAATGACTGGAAATATGAATATCAACTTGAAACAGACAGTATGTACAGTATGTATCTGAGCTCTGACAGCAGGTCACAGAGGAGAATCACTGCAGTGGCTAACAGCTTCCTGACCCAGTGACGATGTCAAATAAGCTCCGGATACCTACTGTAGAAAGGGCCATTGTCTCAGGCCAAGGGCTTTAAGTGTGGCAAGGGGGAACACTACTTTGTCAACAAATATCTTATTCAGGACTCCTGAATGCAACTGGAGAACAAGAACCCACTACAAAACAAAAAGTCTTATTTCCAGAGGAGCCCGAGCTCCAACACAAAACCAGATGTGAATGAAAGGTAGGGGGAAGGAAGAGAAGGGGAGTGTGTACAACTCAGTTTTCACCAGTAATTTCCTATGAAGAGAAAGCCTGTGGTCTCCCAATTCCTTCATTGTTGACCCTAGTGAGCCAAGCACCTTTCCCACTGGTTTATTTTCCTCCTCTTCCATGATCAAAGCTTTTGGGCCAGCACTCTTCCTGGCAGGAGTCAGCCTGGTTGAGAAAAACATTGTTCTCACCTTAATGGCCACAACTCTGTTATGACAACACTTCTTCTAATGGACCAATTCAAATGCACCATATATACTGTATAGTCTTTTAGCATATAACTATACTAGGCTTAGAAAAGTCAAGGGTGGATATTTCTTAAAGGCTTCTTTTCTCTTTGTAAATTATAACCAGACGGAAAGAAAACTTCAAGGATTATTTTAGGCTCTTTTAAAGTAATTTTTGGCACTTTTATGGGGTGCTACACAAAGCATATTTAAAAATTTAATTTGAAAATATCTAATTAAAAAATTAATTCATTACTATGTAGCAATTAGACTCTACACAAAGGATTTATATATTATTACATATATTATATATTATTATTGTCTGAGGACATAAGATCTATTATTAAAGTTCCGGGATGATACAACTCGTAAAACTGATTGATTAATAATCAACATCTCTAGTGCCAAAGGTGACTTGACTGTAAAATGGTAAAAAGGGTACTTTTGATCTAGAAGAGTATTGCACACAAAAGACTATCAAAATCCATTCATTTCATTGCATTTTTGGGTAAAATCTAAACTCAATAGAAAAGTAAACTTTCATTTTTTATCATCTTACCACAACAGGACAAGCTAGAACGTACACATTCATCACTAAAAATAATATAAAATCTTATCTGAGAAGTGTAGGCAATATACCATAAGAATAATGATCACACCTAATAAATCCTGATCTCTAATTTGCCCTATAAGAGATTTGTTTTGGATGATAAAGATACATTTCCTCCCCTATTAAAAACAAAACTTTCATTAAGTGCTTTTCCTGGGCTTAGAAAATAGAAAAACTGATAACCTGTAATGCCTCAAAACTATTTTGAGATCCCAATGTTTAGCAATGGACCTGTAGCTTTAAAACCCCTTCATTCTTGAAAGCAGATGTTTCAGGAAAATTCAGGCTGGTGGGTGGTCAAAACCGAAAATGCCAATACAGTTACATAATAATTAAAAACATACCACTGAGCTGAAAACCTGTATGCTGGCAAAATTCCCCCCTTTCACAAAACAAGACAGCTGACAGCTTTTATTTGAGGTTCAGCACAAAGTGCTTTCAGCAATTATGAAATACCGCTCAAACTGAATATTCTTGTTTTGTGTAATTCTTATTAATTGCATTATTTCTACTACTTATAGTATTAATAATATAGTATATATACTATTAAATCCTCCTATTCGTTTGCAGATTTCAGCTTTCCACACCTCTCCTCCTGTTCTCTTTGAGTTTGGATACTAACTCACTTGCTTGTTGCCAATGTCCTCACTATTCTCTACCCCTTCTTACCCTCTCAGTCTTTTGCTCTCTGATGCCTAAATTATTTGCTACTTTCCCTCTCTCCCTCACACCTGAAGGAAGCTCCACAACCATAACATTGTTTCTTTTCTTTACCTTTCAGCATGGAATAAACCTTTACCTGTTCCTTTGTATTTATGCCATTGTTTAGCCATAAACTGAATACAAATGAATGCTTTTAATTGTAAAATCCTCTTGAGAACTAAGCCAATGGGAATATCATCCAATTGATTTTCCACAAACAAAAATGTACAAAACATAAACAATTGCGCTTTTATGGTGTGTTTCAGAAGTATTTTTTACTATCAATTCTTTCAGTATTTGAAATAGTTATCACAGGTAAACAACTTTAAAGAAGAACTGTTGTTGCATAAGGTGAGGTTCTCTTTGTGCAATTCAATACTGGTGAAATAAAAAAAAAAATCCAAACAGTGGTGGCATTTTATGTTTTTATTGGCAGATCAGTAATCCATCTTTTAAGGAAATGCCCCAGACTAGAACAATGTTGTTTTCTGAGCAACAGCTCCATAACCATCTTAAAAACGCATAACATTCAAAAGCTTTTCCAAATCAGATAAGGCGATGCCATGCAGGTGTTAAAGGGACATTACAAAATACTGTCATGTAAACTTATTCAACTTATGTCGTATTTGGATGAATAAGCTAAGAGGGGCTAGATCCATATATGAAACAGGTAAAGGTTTGAGAAAAGAGACACAATGTTTCAGCTATGGAGCCTTCTTCAGGTGTCCTGAACGTCTGATTCATATATAGTTATGTTTTTGCATAAAGCTAAGATTACAGAAGAAAAGCTCTTCAGAAAGTGTCATTTGAAAGAACAAAACTAGTGTCATTAAGATTAATCTGTGTTCACCATGATGAGCATTGTACTTGGTGTCTGTTATAATTCCAGTTTTTTTTTTCTCCTAGAGAACTTACTTGTTGCAAATTATTTTTGGTGGTCTGCTTCAAACAGCTTTATAAACATCTAAGCTTCACCAGGTCATGTCATCTGGACTGCACAAGGATGTCTTTCAGATACCCTGTGCAGGGCAGTTAAATAGAGTCAAGCTTTTGGCTTCACATGAAGTGATTCTAAATTCTCTTTAGTCACGGCTAAACAACAGCTGCTTAGTGCAATGTGTAAGCCTACATTAGTGGCATATCAATCTTTGATGTCCTGTTAGGATTTCTTCTGTACTTCGTGTGCCCCACAATGATAGTAGGAGCTCAGTCCTGTTCCTTTGATTTATAAATATAGAATCATTTCAGGGAGCTAGAACAGGCTAAATATACAAAATGAATAAGCAGGAAAAGAAGGCAATTCATCTACAGTTTTATTGTTGTTGTTGTTGCTGTTAGTATTAACAAAAACAAAGCATTTCTCTTGTGCTTTTAGTACTGTTTTAATACTGGAACACTAAACTATTAACTAGCTTAGGACACATCCTTATTGTACTAATGAAGTTAGATGTGGGTATTAATTCAACAAAGACAACAGACATGTAGAACTCCACAATGAGAAAATAAAACTATTTAAAAGTGTTTTCATAATAAGGGCAATTCATTCTTGTTATTATTACATAACTAGAATAAACACCACAGCATAGCTGGCAGTGGTTCCTCATACTTGGTTACTTCTAGTTGGACCCATCAACTTCAATCAGATTCAGAAGGAAGTTATTTACTTAAACCAGTCCTTTAAGTGCCATAGGATTGCGAGCATGTATGTACAGTATAAGAGAAAGATGGAGTCTTATGTGGGATATATGACACAAAGGCTGGTTATGTTTTTTCTATTCCCAATGGCATTCGTAAAAGGAAATGTTGTTAGTACTTTAAATGCATCATCATATTTCATGCATATATTAACCCCACTCCTGTCCCTTTCCAGTAAGAAAGTTTGCCTAGACCCACAAATGATTGGAGGAAGGTTTATTCTTCATAGTTTCCTATGTATTAACTGCAAATGTGCTGTACAAAGAGGCAAACAACAGTAGAGGAGTTTTAATAAAGTTCTTTCTGGTGAGTCTGAATTCACATTGCAGTATACATTATTCTATAAAAAAGAAAAGGCTAGTAACTGCCAAAAGAACATTTATGACAAATGACAAAAACGGATATAATACTATTATCATGAGAGATAAACTGTGTCAATTCACACATTCTATTTTCAATTGTTAATACTGAACTGTCTCAAAAATAAAACAGAAAGGGATTACAAAAGGGGAAAAAATACAGAAAATAAAGACTGCATATCAAAGGCAGTGTGGGAAAGCAGCTTCAAATCAAACAGGATGTTCGCTCTGTTTCTGGCTCTCATGCTAAATTCTTGGAGGTCCACTCCCAGCCCCCAGCCTGCCTACAATGCCAATGGTATTGTAAACGCAATGCAAAAGCTGATAAAGCTTAAAGGATTTGTTCCACATTCCAGAGGCCCTTTAAAAAGGGGGGCAACACTCCAGTACCTGAGGCGGATCACAGACCATGAATGAACCTTAGAAACAACTGACACTTTGCTACTCAATCTGTGATGACTGCCTCCAGCTGGGATTCATCAAGTAATCAGGCATACAAGCGACAAAGTACTGTACATGGTTTTTCTGTTGCAGCAGCATAGATATGCTCCTACCAAATTATTCAAAAGAACCAAAACATTGGCAGGACATTTAAAAATAGCTGTTATATTTCTGCACATCTTCATGTTTGCTACAAATTCAGACAAAAACAGCTTTCACAGTCTAAGCTCTTAAAAAAACATAAAGTCCCCTCTACTTCTGGCCCTCCTCTTTGAAGAGTGTTTATTAAAGCTCAAGATGACCAGATGTTACCTGGACAAACTGGTTAGGCTACAGCTGAACAGAAGGAGCACTGATCTATGTGGGTCGATGCAAGTATAGTGGTTAAAGTAGTAACTAGCTCAGGGGGCAGGAGGATCAACAACTTTTAATCATGATTCTACAAACATGTACTCTTTAATGTGGACTAGCTGTGATTCAGAAAAGCAAGCACATTTAAATTTAGAAAGCAACATTTTGCTTAAACCCTGTCTCATTGATTGTAAATGTGCTGCACAAACAGTCAAACAATAGTGGACAGGTAAATGTTTCCTGAAACATGCAAGATAGGCAGCGGAAAAAGTCAGAAATCACTAAATTTAGATTTAAAAGAAACTGCAAAACCTTAGTGCATACAGCCAGATACTGAAAATGTCTTTGCTTTAGCGCATGTTTGACAGACACACACATTCCGTCAAATCAGCCTGAAAAATTATCTGGAGTAAAAATAAAGACTATTTGTAAGCGACTAATATTACCAAATATTTAAGAAAATAAAGGAATATTAATAGTTCTATTTTTACACTGCTTGTTTTTGTACTAATGCAATGAGTTTCTAAAATGGTTGTTTTGATATTCTTTTGTTCTCAAAGCACTTGTGTTGTAATTAGAAGGACAAAACAGTTACTAATTTGGTTGATGTTTTTAGCCAAAGCAACTTGAATTAGCACCTATTCATTCAGCTAAATGAAACATTAGCAACTATTAATGGGGCAATTGAGGTGAAGTACAGCAGCACTGTGTCACCTGGCATTTGAACCCACAGCCTTCCAATTATAAACTGAGAATCCTGAAACCAAAAAGTGGCACACTTCTTTCCCTGGACCAGAAATTCCAAGCCAATGCCAGAGCATGACACTTTTTCACATTGTGTGCAGATAAGACACAATCAGCACAATCCTCTTTGTTGCACTGAACGTCTTCCAATGAGGCTTGTGGAAAATGATTTATTGGAATAACTTCAAAACAGCATTTGAGAGCCGAGGACAGTGAGGACAGAAAGTGACACTGATTACGAAGGCATCACACAAACTTGGTCATTGGCACTAAGATGTTTTCATTGCACTCAAAGTGACAAAGTAACTAGTGGGTTTAGAATTTTATCCTACCAGCTTTTATAAAGAGTATTGCTTCAATGCATCACTTTGCATTAATTAGGTCACAGTCTGTGCTGACTATTCCAGTATTAATCAATAACGCAAGACACTTATATGCAATGCTCATATTCCCTTGCAGTTAATACCTTTAAATCAAAACTTAACAATGATCACTGGAACTATACTAAAGCTCAGGAATGCGAAATTTCATTAAAATCTGACTCCCATTGTGTTGCCTCTCTAAAACCTCAGTCCTCACCATTTTTTAGCAGTACCATTACTTTCGTTTTTCCTGACGGACAGTTTTTTTTACAGTTGGGAAGTTTACTTATGAGTACTTATGCAAGAATCAAAGCCACTCCAGTGCACCATGGCCCAGCCACAAATGCCTAGTCATTAATCAATGTAAAAAAATCTGTAGACTAGGTACACACATGCAAAGAAGAATATACATGTTTCGATGCTCTATACAATCACATAACCTACTTTAATGTAAAAAGATTTCAAAGTTGAATCTCCAAACAGCAGTCCTCACATTTTCAGCAGTACCATTAAACAGTAAGAATATAAAGCCATACAGTCCTATATTAAGAAAGAGAAAAACACTGTGATCAATAGGTAAATCTTGTATGCAATGAAATATTTTTGTGTAACAGATGGCTAAGGACTGACCTCATGACATATTCACACTAGGCAGGAATATGTGCAATATCCACAGCTAATTTTGCACCGTTTTTAATTCCTTGGGAATATGTTCGGTTAAGCATGCAGTCTGTTGCAAAGGCTCAAATTTCATCCCTGTTTTCCACAGCCTCTTTAATCTTTTCAGCTGGTGATAAGAAAAGATAAGGCAAGTGCAGGAGGCATCCCAAACGGCTATGGCAGAGACATGCACATCTGCCATACAGTGTTACATGACTCAGGCTCATAGTGGGTCCCTAAGAGTCTAGGACTAGTAGTCACTGTACAGTAGTTTAACAAGTCTAGAGATATTCGATCCCTCTGTTTTCTGTGCATATTCCATATGTGTATATACCCATTAAATACACACTGGTTGCTAATCCTTGATTTCATGCTCATGACAGTGAGCTGGACAGCAGGTTAAACTTTGAGCAAAATGTGAAATTTGAGGAGTTGTTTTTATAGAGTAAATGTACACAGGAAATTTGACTAAGCGCAAAGCTGTGGTTTGGCAATCACTCAAATAGGGGTGTTATTGATAGGAACTTTGCATTACCCACATATTTACCCACGATAATGCTTTTATCTGACTCTGTAATTGGTATTTTAGGCATACAAAACTGCCTACGTACTGAACATATCTTCAGTAAATTTCTTGCTCATTCCTTTCCCATTTTAAGCTTTTTCTCACATGGTTTCCAGCTGTTTCTTTTGTCCTTTCTACTATTTGGCTATGTACAGTACATAGTTTACAGCTTCTGAAATGATTGTGAAAAAATTGCAAAGGCAGACAACAGCATGGTACATTACGACTTTTATCTCCGATGGTGCTATATTAAAGTGCTTCTCTCCATCACTTCCTGTTTCTCTTTGCTTCAGAGCATACGCTGTCAGAGGTGAATCCTTTAACACTTTAGTATAGTTCCTATAACGAAACTATAACTTTGTTTAGTGTTCACAAAATACACTGTGTGAGTAACAAAATGTTGTTTTCTAGGTTTCTGGGCTAATTTAAATCCAGTAATATTTTTAGGGTTTCAGGTTCATGTTCATGTTAGTTCATAACACATATAATTCTATCTACATAGTGCCTTTCATATCACGTCCCAGGTGCTTATCAAATCTCTAAGTACAACAATTATTATGAAAAGTTTCAAAATCTGTGCAAATTAAATCCGAATTGTGCCTCCAATTCACTGGATTTTTACATCAAAACTGGTGGTCATAATCATCCTAACAGCAACTAAATACTATGTATTTTGCCCGAAATCCAACAGTATTTCCTACAATAGGTACAGTATATTCCATTAACCATGTCTGGCTTTTGCAGGAGTTCAATTTTTTACACTCATACAGCAACAGGCTTAACTCCAAGCTGCGAAGTTCCTCAACACCATGATATTGAACAGGGGTCACTACAGGTTCACCGGCCTCCTTTCCTATGACTGACTAAAAATATACCTTTATGGACAGGAAACGGAAAAGACGGACAATACAAGTTTCCGTAATATAGTACATGACTCAGTAGCTCGTGGCGTTCCCAGTCTTTAGAATCTTGTAAACATACTGTGTGTATGCTATGAAAACAAAGCAAAATATTTGACTGTTGAATTGGTACAGTTGCCCAGCTGTGCTTATCGGCTGTTCCTAAGGCTTGTACAAATAACTGTCCAGATGACTTCTCAGACAGGGGGGAGAAACCCCAAATACCATACCAATCTGAACAAAAAAAGCAACGTTTCAGAATTCCTAAATAAGGCATACACAGTGGAATTGTTATGATTCTTATATCAGCTGACCATTTTAATTGACAGGAAATATGTTACTTGGGGGAAGAACTATTTGTAGCCTTTAAAAATATTTGGAAAAATTGTTGCTAAGGTTCTATGTTTAGTCATGCCATATGTAAGAATTTCAGCCATCTTAATATACAGCCAGAGCCATTCGATCTGGAAACCCCGATATTGAAATCTCACGTCCTGGGGCATACCTTGGCACTATTCTCTTGTGAGTGGTGTTTCAAACTCTACAGGAGAAACTGATTTACTAGTATCTCTAAAAGTATGGTTTGTATATGGGAACCGGAATATTTAGAGTGCCCTTTTCACTTCCAAGATTAATTTACAAAATGTAGTTGTTTCCTTACTTTGTTTCTGTTTATCCTGAAGAACTACATTAAACATTGGCATCCCTATCCAAGCAAAAACAATCATAAACAATATATTCCAGCCACACCATATTCTAGCTCTTTAGTTAGGTGCTGCTATAAAGGCTGACATAACATTCCACCAATATTTTAATTCCAAAGCAACTGCTAAACTATTCACAAATTTAAATAAATAAATCGCACTTTACATATTAACAGATTGTCAAACCTGTTGCCTGGAAGATCTTCTCAGGCACAAACCCCAATTCCATGTGACATATGACTTAAACAAAAGCTAAATAATGCCACAAATATAGAATAATATTTGGCCAGGAATCCTTCGAAGATGGTTTAGCACTGCATGTTCTTTCAATCCTGTCACACAACTACTCATCTGCAGTTGTAAACATCGTCACTGCCTGGAGAATATTATAAAGTAATAAAACTCCAGTGACCCATGCTAGGTCTTTAATCTGCAAAACTGCAGCAGAAAAGCTTTCTCAAGATGTTGAGTCCCAGAAGACAAGAGTCCACAACACAAACCACCTTTAAGTGTCTAGTAAGCAGGTCTCTGATCCTAATCCTATACAGATGGTATAGGTGGGCTCTTAACCCGAATCATGTCGTTATTGGCTTACGTGGACCAAGGTAACAGCCTCTACCAGCTCCTCAACTGCTGAAGCTTTAAAGGGAGTTAAAAACCTGTAGACACAACGGCCTTCCAGGACCAGAATGTGGGACCTCTGATTGAACCATGTTGAGACAAATCAAACCCAGCATACATTGAAACCTACTTCCTCACAAACTTTCAGCAACATTAAAGGGTAAATTAAGCATCATCCCAAAACCATGAATGTTCCTATGAGAGAGCCAGATAAAGCTCCCTGTACTTTTGACTGTAAAAAACTTAACTCATCAATAGCTCAAAATCATTTGAGATCTATAATAACTGTTGAAAGCTTTCAGCTGTGAAGAGTCTGTTTTGCACTATGTGAATGAGTGCTTCCCACCTTCCATTAAGTGTTATTGTGCATACTGTACAAGGGAGTAAGACTGAAATATCCTAGTTGGGGAGTGCAGATATGGTCTCCTGTCTAACCAGGGTAGTGATACACCTCATTAAGCATGCCTGACCCCCTCCCTTCTGAATGATGATAGTCTAACCCTTGAGATATACAGCTGTTGAATTTGGAATCTTTGTTGCACACAATACAAATACAGCTTTTGCTGTTAAAATGGATCTCCATGGGATTTTCGTTGACACATCAATCACATCATTGCTGTGCTATTTAAAGTGGAAATCGAAGGCAGTCTCAGTATAATTTTCCAGTTCAGCAGCATTCCTGAAGACACTAGTCTCATCAGCACTCTCTTTCCAGTACCCTGATCATTCAATCACCTTATCTCTTTCAAAATCCTGCTCACTGTGATCTTACACCCTGATATACCACTCTGTTTAAGTTTTGAAATAATGGTGCACTTTATGATGGATATATAATGTCACTCAGATTCCATCTGGGATGCATTGCGCCACATTTCCTAAGTAAAAATGCAGAATTGAAATTCTATCAGACACAGCATCTTATACCAAGAAAGAACTTCCCCTTCAAGAACATTAACTGATTCAAATCATGTACCTACACCTGCTCAAGAATGCGTCTTAAGTTAAGAATGAAACTGGAAACATTTGACTCGGGAATCAAATAAATGAAACACTAAAGATACGAAAGGCCTAATTAAGGTTCATTTGAAAACAATCGTCAAAAGGTTACTCAGTAACTTTGTACATTGCTTTAAAATGTGTTTGGTTAAAATCACAGGAGAAATACCTCAAATGTGTTGTAGCTTCTGGGGTCTTACTGGTTATCCATGTGAAAATCAGAAAGTCACAGCTGGAGAGGATTTATGTTGTCAGTTGACACTTCCAGGGTTAATGTTAAAACCATTGGGTTTCCAGCTCCATTTTATGCAATCTTTAAATTGCAGAGGCTATGCGGTTAATATCCAATATTTGCTCCAAATTCTACTTTCAGGGAACAATTTTAAAAATACTGTCAAAAATAATTGCCTGACAAATACTGCCATGAACAAAAAAATGGCAGTCTGAGTTCCAGCTCTTATGGCAGGAAAAGCCTCTTGGGGTGAGACTCAGTGGAACTGCAAAGGCAGTAAAAGGGCATTACTGGAGCAGAGGCAATAAATTCTGGCAAAGACTGCAAGATAGCCCCTTTCAGATAAAGACAGTGAAAAATAAAGCAATTATTTGTCCTTTTCCTTTATCTTTATATATACCACAAAAAATGTAGAAATTCAAACTGGTGGTTACCCAGAAAAAATACATACGTGTTCTAAATAATTACTGTAGGACGGAAGAAATGAACTGGATTTGACCACTAAGTCAATTCTCATGCCAATGCAATCCATTAAAAATAATACAGAAACGTATGTACTTTGGTATTATATACTGTGCACAACTAAGACCTCATTTATAATGTTGTGCACACTTCTGGCCACATCAGTACACTATAAGAAATTTCTGCTCTGGAATCTGTCCAGAAAAGAGCAACCTAAAAAGAATCTCATATATAGTACAAACAGGCTAAAATCATTTAAGTTTGAAGCAGAGAAGACTACGAGGGGATCCGATTCATAAAATCCTTAAAGGAAGCAAAAATAACCTATTTCATCTTCAAGGACAATAGTGAACCACAAACAGAAATACTAGTGAAAACTACAGGGAAATGCTTTTCAAACTAAGAACACACTTCTTTGTGCAAGGCTCCTGGGAGTCTGAAACAAGCGACCCCACCCTGTTGTCAATTCCTACACCCTGGCTTATTCATGTAATGGTTGGGTGAGATCTTCAGACCAAGAACAGCTGAGTTAACAATGCTGTCATGGTATATCACCAGGACAGCCCCATCAGTGGAACTGGTAAACGTAAAGTAGCAAGGATGCAGGACTGAATTTTCATATTTAAAAAGCATTTCAAAATGGTCAAGTAGATTTTCTCATAACTCAAGATCTGGCTGCAGTTTCAGTTCTTGCAACACATCTGGGTAAGAGTTCAACAGATTTAATGATACACTCACATTCCTTGGGAGATACCATCAGTAAAACCCTTATCCGTCTTGCATGAGGGAGCTGGCCTAAGTGCTTTATATGTAGGCCCATTACTTTCTTATACTGTGTTAAAATTTGAAACGATAAGCTGGCAGATGAAAAGAGCATTGTTTTGCATTTGTATTTTGCTTTGTAAGCAATCACCCTTTGAAAAAGTGACTTTTCCCAAGGTTACTGTACTCTTACTACAAAATGCCTAGACAACTTTAATTCAGAACACAAGTGACAAAAATAAAGCATTCTATTTCTGAAAAACATCAAATGCAAATCAGGACATAGAAGGTTATAGGCTGCTTAGAAGAACTTAAAGGTTGCCAAGTTTGCTGCTAGCAACTGAATGATCCAAAAATCACCCAAGAAGAATCCAAGAAGGGAAATGCCATTGGAATGAGGACTTATGGAATTCTTAATATGGATTCTTCGTTTGCAAAAATCTCTTTAGTTCAACTGGTTCTATTCTGTGCAATTACATGAGGAACGCCATTTGAAAGAACAACAGAGCAGGAAGAACAGTACGTTTTCAAAGAGAAGAGTGAAGCGACTTTCGTAAACCCTTGGTTTTAAAAGAGATCCTAACTGGGAGCTTTGATGTATGAACTTCACATATTTTCTACAAGAACAGCCTTTCTGTTTGTGTTCAAGCTGCAGCAACTATTTAATGTAGCTGGTAATATTTTAAAGGCATTTATCTTTTATATGATGAAATGATGGGAATCGTCTGCACTAGGAAAAAAAATACTTTAAAAGCCCTAATTAACAGTTGGACCTGATCATTCCATTTGAGTCTTTTTAACAGGGGAACCTCTGTTTCTTTACACCTACATGCTGGGTCAACATTCACAGTAAAGGGTTAATAACGCCAGACATTCCTGTGTTACCATTTCTCTTTAATAATAAAGCAACCAGACAGCAACGGAAGAATGCGAGTAACTTTGTGGAAGGGTAGGTTAAAGAAAGAAAGGGATACTCTGAACACATTATCCACATACAGCAGTATACTGATGAACACCACAATACTTACATTCATTGACTGTGGCCCCATTCTTATGTTAGCTGTGGAAAGGGCAGATATTTGTGAAGTGCAGGTTTATGCATTAAGTCATATGTTATATTGGTTTTGACTTACTGTACATGTACAAAATCAGCCTGCTTGTTAATTCTAAAACAGGAAGTCCAGGCTAGTCAGGGATAATGGATCAATTGGAATTTTAATTTAAAAGTGTTGTTAGGGTAAGTGAACTTGCCGTTTAATATTTCCTATTAAGTCCTCGTAATCTAGAGAAACAGCTACATCACAGTCTGTTGTAGGTATGTTTTGCAGATGTCTTCCATGTTATGGCTTATTCCAAGTAAACTTCCCCATCGACCAGCATGATTTAAAGTAAGAAACATGTTGCCTCATTGGTCAAGGTCAAGTTTTTCTATGTGAACTTCAGAAATGTTTCACTACAAAAAGATAAATTTATTGTTCATCTTTCCTTGGAAGAATTTGTTGAGTAGCATGTTATCCTATTCTTAAATACATATAATAAAGAAAACATCAAGTCCTTTTAATCTAGCACGCACGATTCCGTTTTACAGAACCCCTTGATGATTCTTTCTTAATAAACAGCAAGCCATGTGTGTTACACTGATATCTATATATATATATGCTATATAAAAAAGAGCATTTAAGTAACAAAAGGCATATTTTCCTCATGCTCTCCATCTGAGAAGAATTTCATTTCAAGGTGATGTGCCAGCCCAGTGCTGTCTGGAAACACTACTGAATGCTTTGAAGCTGAAGTCTCTATTTCAACAGCTAAACAGTTTCAGATGTGACAACGTAGTTTTATGACCTGAATAATACCTACATATGTGCAGCTGGGGTCCAGGAAGGGGCGATTACAATAATAGGAGAAGGTTTTCATCTGAGCAGGGCTTGTTTTTTTTAACTTTCTAGTCACGGTTTCCTTTAAGGCTGGGTATGAAAAGCACTTAATCTGCAACAGATTTATTTATGCTTTATCATTTATATGTGCATAGAAGCGTTTGAGAGATGTTATGCACACCCCTGCAGGCTGTGGTGGTAGCTGTTTAGTATGACATCATTGTTTACTTTAAATTGTTTTTAAGAGCAATTCTTTGCTGGCTGTAACGAGGAAAAGAACCACTCAGTACTTTTATTTCAGTTTTATGTGCTGTAAACGCAACTAAAGTCCAAAGGTGGCCAGTCCTGGTTTTGGAGATCCACAGCCCAGCAGGCCTTACAGGTCAGCCTTATATTATTTTGTGAGTTTTGATCTATTAATTATACAAGCATTTAAATAGTACTTTTCCGCCCAAATCCCTTTACATACAGGAGACCCACTTCATCCACTACTACATGCAAAATGTACCTGGAGCTAGACTTTGTGCGCCCACAGCCCCCAACACAGCAGATCAGGTGAGAAACCGTTTCACAGCTTTTTTTTCCAGAATTAAGAGGAAGATTAAGAGAGACCAGACTGTACAACCCCAGAAGTAGAAAATAGTCAGAATTTAACTACCCAACTCTTACAAACAAGCAATGAAAAGCAGAAGTTTTACCGAAATATACTCACAACTACTATATATATATTTCTGCCTGAATTCAATTTAAAATGTTAGAAAAGATCTCTCATAACAGAGGTGGTTAAAAGTACTGTAGATATTTTGCATGTATCCTTTTATAACAAGAAGCCTCGTTTGAAATGTAAAATTAACCTTTTGGTTAAGATTTAAGCTAAACCATAGATCTCCCAAAGTCAAGACAACTAAGATGAAGGATGTTTGCATTTTTGTATAAAAAGGTACTCTACATTCACCACTTCATAAGGGTTCCTTGACTTCTCCTCCATTTCCTTCACCGAAATTCCTTCAATTCATAGTCGAGCCATTTATACAAAACATGGAATGTAATTCATTAAAACAAATATCCATCCAGTGCTTGAAGACATGCAGAATTAAATCCACTTGGTTGCAAAATAAAGCTTTCTAAACTGAACTGTTTTTTGTGGAAATATATCTTGCACACTAAAACGTAATAACTCTGAAGTCTGATGGAGTTTTTGTTGGCTGGACAGTCAAGAAGATCAAACATGGAATAACTTCCAACAGATCTTGCCGGAAATGTCAAAACTAAGCAATGGGCGTTTGATTCTAAATTCCACTACAACAGTTAACCCCCACCCCAAAGAGGGCAACACTGCAAAAACAACAGCATACAATTAATTGAACTTCTAGTGTTTTTTTTTTTACATGGAATTTTCCACAGCAAAATAACTGTCGATTTGTGGAGCTACAATAAAGCAAATTTCCTTTCACATCTAATTTTGAATCCAAAATGTTTTCCCCTCAGAGGTGGAGTAGGTACAAGCTCAGGCCAGGTTACTGCATGACCAGAAAAGGCTGTCACGCGCAGAGAGGTAGGTGGTGCCTTTGCAAAAGATTTGTTGCTCACCACGAAAGGTGCCGTGGAAAGATACTCATTTTCCAAGTATGCTTTCTGACAAAGCTTAATCTCTATACGCCACTTGTACATTCCTCAGTTATCTTCAAAGCAGGCATCTTGAAGGAATGATCCATAGTGCACGGAAGCAGACAGCACAGAGAAAAGCAGCTTTCATCGTGCAGATCCATCGATACAGGGTGATCAAACGTGTCAAAAATGACAATTCTTTTCAAAGCAGCGTGCTGTTGAAACAGCGCATCATGTCAACTGGTAACAATCTAATTCTGCTGGAGTGCCATACAACCAATATCAGCTGAAGTGCACAACTCTCCTACTCACAATTATACAGGGAAGCAATGTATAAGAAGGAAATGAAAAATGGAAAATTAGACATTCATTTGACCAGAAGTATGTTCCAAAAGCGTTACAGTGGCTGAAAACGCAATGTGGTTTGCTTAGTAACAAGATGATTTGGAAAGCTTCCCAAACTTCCTGAAGGTAACCATAAATGTTCCAAAGAGCACATTTAGCAATAGAGACAGAGGAAAGTTTTTTCCCTGCCTTGAATAAGGTATTGGTATAATTCTGTTTTATTTGCTATTAAGAAATTGTAGCAAATCTGTACTACTGGAAGCAGTAGGAATATATTAGAATATTTATAGTGTAAGGTTAGTAAAGGTAATATTTTGCAGATTTTATTCACATTACAGTGACAAGAATTGCATAATGGCTAAAAATGATAATGCATAAGTTTATATAATCTTCACCTCTGTATGAAAGTATAAAAAACCTGCATTGAAGGATTCTTATCATGCAATTTAGCACCTGTACACCAAGAACAGGGCCACAGAAATGCAAAACCAAACCAAAGGAACAGTTCAAAAAGGACCTATTAAAGTTCAAATTACTAAATCAGTAAATGTCCATTTTACACTGAGCAATGTTTAATGTGGGCTTGAAGGAATCCCATGATGTTCCTTTCCAAACCCCAGCAAGCTTTGTGGCACACCAGGTGCTTATGGGATTGAGTATGGTCAGAGAGAACCAAGTTTTCCTCCGGGTTATGCCAAGAGCCCTGCGGACACTGAGGGACTGCCTTTCTGAGCGTGACGGGTGGAGGACATGGGTACTCATTCATCCAGGATTACAGGTTACAGGATTCACGTCAGTACAGCTGGTCTGACTACAATCTCAACTCTAGATCGGCAAGTAAAAGCACCAAGTTAGTGACTGCTTCGCCAACTGAATCTTAGCCCCCGAACCGCAGCCCCAATTTTCCAGATCGGTTATTAAGCCTCGGTAACAAAATAAATTCACTGACAGCATAGAAAAAATGTACAAATTTCGAATTAAGCACAAAATCGTGAACTTTGTGAAAGTACTTTAGGTAATGGCTATAGGTACAGGCGCTTGGAAGGTCGCCGGTTCAAATCCTGTGGCTGGCAGAGAAATCCTACTCCCTGAGCAAGGCCCTTAACCCCAACTGCTCCAGGGGTGCCTATAAATGGCTGACCCTGTGTTCTGACCCCAAGCTTCTCCTCCTGTCTGTGTGTCTCATGGAGAGCAAGTTGGGGTATGTGAAAAGACAAATTCTTAATGCAAGAAATTGTATATGGCTAATAAAGTGACCTTATCTACAGATTTTCTATATGTAATGTGATGTACAAGCAAATAAGTACAGGTTGCGCAGCAGATATTTCACCACAGAAAATTTCTAACATGATCATTCTATTTATCGGCAAAAGTGTCTCAGACTCTAAATCAATATTTCTTTTGGATTAAAAGAGATGTATTCACAAACCTGCTTGTTTACAATTTAATATGACTTTTTCACGCCACTGGAAGTATTGTCTTGTTCTGAATCACTTAATATGGCGCTGCGCATACCTGGAAATTTTGTCTATGTTGTGATGTACGACAGCCAACCAACCCTCCTTGAGAAATGCAGATTCTACCTTTCTAGAGACTTAACTCCTGACTTTTTGTCCATTATTAAACATGAGCCATGCAGATGTACGCTGCTGCTGAAATGCCTGGTCTTTCTTGGGTTTTGCTCTGGTGCTGCTGGTGACTTCCTTGCCACAATTAAGATCATCGAAAGATTGATTTTCGTTACAATCAGAGGAAAATTAAGTGCAGATCCTGGGATTTTCCTTTTTTGTGGGGCTGGTTTTCCAAATTATTTTATGAAACATACAACTCCTGTTGGGTTGGCAGCAGACACTTTCAGATCAAAGGTCACTTGCTTCCAATTCACTAATAATTTGCTAAGCAAGAAATCAACTGAACCATAATTAACTGTCAGATAAACTAACTACAGGAGCAAACATCAGAGTTATTTAGCATTGTGCAAGTGCAGTCCTATTGTAATTTCTCAAAAATTCACAAAGCAAAAAATGCATTCTGCCCAGTTTTAATAACGAGATTAAAAATATTAGGGCTGCTTGAAAACATGCAACACTCAAGGAGCTGGCACCTGTGGCCAAAGTGGACTGTAATCAGGATATGAATATTGGCATCTCTCAGTTTACAAACTGGGTCCTGGGATCATCTTCAATGATCAAGTAATCAGGACCTGGGTTCAGTGCCTCATCTGAAGGACAGCACCTCTTTAGTATGGTATCGTGGACAATGCTGTGGAAATTCTGGTCCAGAGAAAGAGTGACTTCACTTGCAGAAGCAACCTGGACTTCCTTGAAGCATCAAAAAACACAGGAAAGGATTTTAAAAGACAAACTGTTTTTTTTGCAAATGTCTGGGATCCTTATGTAACCCCAACTTGCTCTGTGCGTGTGTGTTTGGAGGGGTGGGGCGGGACTGGGCGGGATTTAAAAACCCATTAAAATCTATGAATGATTGTTCACTAATGCCATATGACATCAGAGCCTCAACTTCAGGACTCCTTAAAAAAAGGTTTGAGCTACTGTAAGCTGAGAAGTCAGGTGTAATGGACTGACACACACAAAGACCACATTGTAAGTCTTATTTAATGGTTCTATAATGTGTCCCTACTGTATATATCAGTGTTAGAAAAGACTATGCACAAAACCACATTTGTTTTCACAATCCAACTACAGCGTAATCTTTGAAGATTCAAGTGGAGGCTGTTCAGCCTGTTTAGTTCACTTGACTGCCAGCAGTTAAGCAACCCAAGGATGCCATCCAGTCATTTCTTGAAAACATGGCTGGGTAGTTTGTTGCAGATTCACGTAACTCACACCTTCAGATCAGCACTGAACACTGGTCAAATCAGAAAAGTAATTAGTTTTAGAATATTACATTATATCTACATTACATTATATGCATCTTTGTGCTCTAGAAACATGTTTATTTCTGTGGACCTATTTTTGAAAATACAGCATCTTGTCTGTCATGTGTTCATCCTAAAATGCAACCTAACAACAGAGAAAGTATTTCCTGCAGTCTGGAAATGGCTTTCAGTCTATCTTCATGATTTGTAGTGTACCGATCTAAGTCTCACAGTAGATACATTGAAAAACTATGGACTTATTAAAAAATGATCACGTGCAAGGCTGGCTTCTTCCTCATAGCCTGCCGATACAGAATTGGTTGTCATACTTCTAAGACATCATGCATGATTCTAGGACTTTCTACCGCCAGAATACAGTACATAAGGCTAGCAATGCCACTCTGAACATCTGGAGCAACTTGCAACTAGAATAAATGAGACACGGGTGCAGGTCTGATTGCACTGGGGTCTGGGGAGGGTTGGGAAAATGTCTTGCATCCTTTCTTGTGTATTTTGCTATCTTGATGTTCCTTGTTAAAACCAAAATAAAAAAAAAATGATCTAAAAAAATGTGTTGCAGTGATAAACAGGATTAGATAATCTCAGCTGATAAAAAAAACCTGTTTATGTGTTTTTCATGGTTTCTTTACGATGAAAAGTTTTTTTTCATGAAGACGACAGGCAGATCTTTAGCATTGTAAAAGCATTGCTTTATAAAGCCTTCTTTTGTGTAGAATGAACGGTGTATTAGCGTGTTTACAATTACTGGTGCATAAAAAATAAAGTAACAGATAAAATTCTTCAGAATTCTTCAGTGTGGAGCAGAATATTTCAGTCATGAACTGTGCATTTCATTGCCAGTCAGAATACCAAAAATAGGTTTTTCCTTCCACTGGGTTAAGGTAAAGAGTAGACAGTTGGTTGCAAACCCAAGCTTTGGGGATCTCTAAAGCTTTTGTTTAAAATGTTCTGGAACCATATTTGAGATAATTTTCTTTGAATATGGACCTGGGTCCCTGTTAGCCACTTCTCAAATAGAGTAGCTTAATGGACCAATTTGCAATGCATACTACTCCATGTTTCTGAAGACAGCTGACATTATATGAAAATACTGAATCTCATCCCATCACAGGCTTTCTTTGTGATTAACACTTCTTTTCTCAATCACTGAGCTACTCTCCAAGGAACATCTGCTCTGTGACTGGAACAGTTCAGGTTTACACCTGCCATTACAATAAAACAAACTCATACCACCAGACCACTTCTTTTAGCATTTAACATGTTCTAATGCTTAGCTTTGTACATTTTTGAAAGGAATGACTAAACTACTTAAGAGCTACAAAGAAAAAAAAAATCTTTGGACACACCACAGTGATTCACTGAAGACAGAGCTTCATCGGGATTAAGGTGTGGTTCTGGTACAACAATGACTATAAATAAGCACTTAGAAGGCAGACTTGTTCTCCAGCTTTTCATACAGTATAACAGCATTAACCCATCTTAAACAAAAACCATGATAAAATATAATGATATTGAGCTTATTTTATTGAATTATGGATGTTAAAATGTTTGATAAGTAAATGACTAACCCTAATTGGTGCCACTGACATTTCTCCAAATGCAAATCTCAGTATTCAAAGGGACTGTTCAGCAGGTCCCAGACCTTAATCTTTTTCCAGGACAGGGGGGTTAACCTCTGTTTTTCTCCCAATACAAAGGATACTGTGCTGTAATTTTAAAAAAGGTAACGAGCCTGTATATCTCTTTGCTAAAACTATGTCCATAAAGCCATTGAACAGGGAGAAGGAGAAACAGCTGAGCTACCTCAGTTCAGAACTACTTTGCAAACTGACCTTGCTTCTAGCAACAGGGGCAGAATATGTAAATCAGGTTATTACTATCAAAATAAGCAGCCAACACAAACTTTGCCCATACATACATACTCTGCCCATTGTGGCATGCTGAGCAGTACAAACCCATGAACAAGAGTAGAATTATTCTTATGCTAAGTTGACAAACACTTGATGATTCTACCTTAAAATGCTATTATGTTGCAAAAGGATAAGAAACTCGTTTTAAGGCAAGCAGGTAGCTAAATCATTTGTGTATTCAAAGTTGTATTCCCTATTCAGAC
The DNA here is from genome assembly GCF_055471065.1 of Atractosteus spatula. Taxonomy (NCBI): domain Eukaryota; kingdom Metazoa; phylum Chordata; class Actinopteri; order Semionotiformes; family Lepisosteidae; genus Atractosteus; species Atractosteus spatula. The sequence continues at coordinate 30,099,242 of NC_142717.1, read as the reverse complement.
AGGTTAACGTGCCTCCCTTCCTCTTCCTCTGACAAGCACACTTCTGACAAGCAACAGGGCTTTACTGGAAGTGAGCAAACAAACTTCAAAGCGCCTGCAATATAAATACCCTCAAATAAATAAACACAATCTGCTTGCACTATAGAGAGCCCTTCCTTGAAACATTGCCCCCCTTCGAAATCCACAGAAGCCAGAGTTTATTTAAACTATCGCATTTCAAAGCCGGCCAGCATTTCCCTTCAAGGTGACTACAGGGACGCCTCCGATTTGCATGTGGCTATTTGCAAAATGTCTTGTAAGATCTGCTTTCAGGAAATGGCTAAGTCTCAGAGCAAGCAACCAGCCTCTCTCACACGCATGTCTCTCCCTACCTGTTTATGGTATACTGCTCCCAATGTTGTGGTTAGGAAGGTACTTTCTATAATGCTCACCCCCCCCACCACCTCCCCCTCAACAGCCCCTTCATTCTTCGCTGGATTTTCACTGCACAAACCAAGAACAGATGTCTGGGGCTGCAGTGATGAAAGACACTGCTGTTCTGGATGGCAGCCACATGCTTTTCATTCAAAGATGAAAGCTAGCAGCTCCCCTTCTAGTGGAGCCAGTTTCAAAAAGCAGCAAATCTCCCACTGACTCAAACTCTTCATAAACACTTACACATTAACACGCCCCCCCTCCACCCTCCACCCCCCACCCCCCACCCCAGAAATACATCCTCCCTAAATACACAGCTTATTTCTCCACCCTTCAGAATGATCTCTCCTTCTTGTCTCCAACACAACCCAAAGGAGAAAGCGACCACTTTACAATAACTGCAATTAAGGCACAAAATGTCTAATCCTCATTAAACACCAAGTCAATATTTCTAGCTCTCTGACTGATAAAATATGCCTAACAAACATCAATGAATTGTTTTCATTGAACCAAATATTTCTATAATAGCACAAAAAGTAATGAAGTAGGAAGAATTAACTTCCCAGTTCTTTAAAGAGTACACATCATTGACTGTGACATTTTAAAATATCCAGATATCCTGTAGTTTTTCCAAAGCAAATAGAACTAGCTGACAAATTTAAACTTTAAGTTAAAAGATGTGCTGGTGCCCAGAGACAGATCTTCTCTGCAATGAGCAATTACCACATCTTCAGTACAGGCACATATCTGGATAAAACTTTTATATACATGTATTCTTCTTCTGTTTAGTGTTACCCCTTGACACATCTTATGTAAGCATTTTATAAATTCAACTGCTTGCAAAAAAGTTTACCAAGATCATCATTTCAAGTTTTGTAAATGCACCCTCTTAAATTGAGATTTTCTTTCTATTCTGAAAGAATGTGACTTATCTAGGGAAAAAGTTTTAATATATATTGGTGTAGCTGCCAAATACAGAGGTTTTAATGGTTTCAATAGTATTTGTTACAATCAGTGTCACTGAGGATGTAAGTAAAAGATGAAAGAAAAAAAATTAAAACTTGAATAATACCAATTTTTGAATACTACCAATATTGTGGCTTCTGATGCATCATGGGGAAGGATATTTGAGCTTCTTTCCATCTTATAACTTGAGTTCTGCCTTTTCTGGCACTTGAGAGAACAGCCTACAAAACATTGACCATTTTGTAAAGAGAGCTCAGTGTTTGCACTCCAGACTGAGCTGTGCTGATGGACATGACGAAAACAACAGAGGCATTTGCTTTACCAATCAACGAGTACTCTATTTTCAGATATGGTAATAAAGAGATTGGTATGGATAACTTTCTTAGATCTTTAGCATACCTGCAAAGGAAAGTCTTTTTTTATGAAGATAGCAATGGCATTTCGGTTGCGTTACAAGACACTTTGCTTTACTGAATATACTACATAGATCTAACTTCATGGGGAGCGCAAATCTCTCTGCTTAAATAAGATTGTCTGGATTTGTATAACTGGTGATAAAGCAAAACGCTCTGAACTTTTGAGATGAACTTTGTTACTCCATGTGATGCTACACTTTACTAGATAGATGAGGCGTTGTATATGCCGTCCTGGTTTGTATTCTTCTTCATCATTCACCTCTTGTTATTCAAAGCAAATATTTCCATTCACTGCCAAAAGGTAAGACATAACTTGTGTGGCTCATGCACCTGTGCTAATCTGTCAGTATATGAATCTTCAGACTTCTTCACAAACATGAGCTACTGAATCTACTGGGTGTGTGTCCACAAAGGCCCTCTACTTTTCTTTCAATAGAAAGCTGTCAAAACATCCGTCTTAAGATTTATTTCACTTAAATGAGTAGGCCACTACAGTGATGAGCAATATATTTTCAGTGAAAGGTTCACATACACTGAAGATGTTCACAGTCTATAGCGAAAAGAATAGAGACAAAACTAGAGCTACCTAATACAGTCAAAATAGACAAACCTCAGGTTGTGCAACACAAAAGCAGAATGTATTTTAAAATATTTCAAAAGACTTGCCTGGTTCTGTGCACTACAATACTGCCTTACACAGTATTTCCGAAATGGGCTTTATGATAAATTAGGAAATACAAAATTAAATAGGCTCTTTTGAACACTTCTGAAGTCAGACTACTTCTTTGTGTTTTAAGAAAAACAAGTTTTAAATATACACATTGAAAGACAGGGTTTCATAGAGTAGACATATCTTTTCAAATACGTTTTGGTTGTCTGCGGGGCACAAATAATTACAGTCTTAAAAGTACAGCGTAACGGGCAAAGCTTTTCACTTCTTGCTCCAACAACAAAAACCTTTCATGAAGTGAGAAACGTCTTGTGCCCAAAATAAAGCACACCGAAAGACCTATCCTCCCCTCCACCCAGACCAAAAAAACCTTTCATTTAATTTCCCTGGGCAAAGGAGACTGGAAGGTGGAGCAGCTGTAATGTGGGCTGGACACTGAGGCTCCACTGATAGAAGAAGCCTCCAATAATTCACCTCTTGGCCCTTTGAAGTTTATGTGACACAGCTGTGGAATCCGATTACCTAACTGTGCTCTGAGAAAGAAAAAACAAGATACAGGATCCTCCCTTCCTCCTGAAAATAAGTAACCCCCTATCTGGACAAACCTATTCAAATGCCAAAACAAACAGAACACTTGTTCTAATCTGTTCCTAGTGGACTTGGACAAATCTATACACTAAAAAGGAATTTAAACTTTTTAATTACTCAAAAACCTGGCTAATCTAGATTTAAAATGAGCTTCAAAGAGAAAGTGGAATATTCAACATTCCATCACTCCGGTATAAATTTCTGAACAATTGGCAATAAGTGTAAAATGTAGCAAGTACACTAACACCAATTTAGTATGGCATTGTTAAAAGGTTTATTTTCCATAAGAATACCCATTAGCGTAAGAGAAACTACAATGTCCTACAATTAGAAGTTAAAAATTAAGTCACAATATCTTTCCAGTAATTGAATAAAAAGATTTCATTTGGTGTGTCACGCTGACCAGAGGATGTTTTAGATGTGCTATAATATCAGATTAGTTGAAAGATTGGAAATGGGGTTATCAACTAAAGAGGAGGTCACTGCAAAACTGTTTAGTCTGTTTAAAAGTAGACACATGTTGCTAATTACAAGGAAAAAGTCTGTTAAAGCCCTTTCTCATTTGAAAAAGTGAAAAAACAACAAAAATGCACTCTTTAAATTCTCTGTTCTTGGTGTAATTTATATTCTCTTTGGGCTCCACGGGCTATTGATGCACAGACAGCTGATCCTTTCAATGACCTGTGACTTCCTGACCAAGACTTGCAACACAGATTGTTTCTCAAACAGTTCTGCTCCCCTCACAGTAACTCACAGCCCGTTTACTTAAGAACCTTTGAAAAGGGGAGTTGGGGGATCTGGCCTTGCACTTCAGAAAGGATCTCAGGTGCTGTAATCGTTATTTTTAACTGGTGAAGCCAAATGCTGAATTCAATTCTCTCCATTACTTCTCAAAGAAAAAGCAACGCAAGTGACCTGACCAGGAAACAAACCAGTAATTTCATTATGCTATCAGTCGAAACCTGAAACTAGACTATTAGCAAAGACAACTGTCCTGGCAGTATTGTATGACACTAATATTCTTTGAAACTATTAAATCTCGTTTACTTTACGGACAAAAGAAAAAAAAAGCACACAGACATTGGGCTGACATTTATGGTTCAAAATTATGCAAAAGGGGCAAATTTGATTTATGTCAGAGACTTAGCCTATATAAAGCTTCATGAGGCTAGCATTTGGTTCAAACCACCTTTGCAGGATGAATAAGATTTAGATAACATTTTTTTCAGCTACAATTTTAAACTTTTTTAGTTGATACAGAGCCAATTTTACTTCAAAGACTCCAAAATGAAATGCTCTTCAGCTGTCTACTTCCTTCTGACATCCTGACATCCAGGACAGCTTAGGGTCGAGGGGTCACCACTGACATTTCACCTGTGATCGAGCTTGGTAATCAGCCTCCATTCCTGGCAATACTTGTATAATCTTTGAGAATGCATTAAATAGTGCTTACATGGTGTGAGCAGACATCACTGTGAAAAGACAAATGGACCATTTTATCAAGGATAAAAGCCTTCCTAAGCAAGAGGAAGGATTTCCATTCCATAGATCGTAGGCTGGCTGAGTTGGTTCAAACTTCAAATTTCATTGCGACAATGCCCATTGTGACAATTGTTGAAAGGCTTATAATAAATAACCTGGCTTTAATGATCAATTATGTAATTCTGGATGATACTGCACTTTAGATACCTTACATACACAAGAAACCTTACTTACAGCACCTTGCAAAAGTATTCCCCCCCCCACAAAAAGCTTTCAAATTCTGTTGCCGTCTGTACTTGCAATCATTGACAATTTCAAATGAAACTGTCTAGATTCTAAATATACTTTTTATTCCAGAGCAATATTTAATAAAAGCTGATAATGCATCCATTTTGTACAATGTTCTATAAGCTAGCTTTGAAGCCATGTATTTTGATATGATCACTTACTAATCATGGGAAACTGCCTCTGGATTCTGACCTCTGCAGACAACGCTGAACTACTGTACACTTGCATCACTAACTATTTAGCCTCTAAAAAAAGCTTAGCCTTAGAAGCTAATAACTTCAAGACCTGACGTCAGGTTGTTTCTGTTTTTCTCTCAGTTTTGTGGACTTTATACCATCTTTTTGTTGAATATCTGCCACACTGCAAAGTCTCCTAAAAGTATTTTAAAGTTGTATTTTATCCATCACATAATCGAAGTGGGGTTATTGTTTTTACTGTGCCGTTACAAAATTTACAGCAATTCAATTATTACCAAGACTGAAGGGTACAAAACCTTGTTATCAAGGAGTCAGACCTTCCTACATCACTTTGCAGGCCTCAAAGAGACATATTCAATTAGTTTAATGAATGCATAAAACATCACTTTAATGCCTTTATACTTCCTGGATAGATGGAGCAATTTTTAAATTCTGTTCTGAATTTAACAAAATGTTTCAAGGGGGTTCATTCATGTTTCAAGGGCTTGGTGCCCACAAGTACACTAGCCAGCTTCTAATAAATGTCCCCCGTGGAAAAGCACTAAAAACAATAGTGAAACAAAAGAAAAACAAATGGGATTTGCAAATCATTAATTTTTAACAGAACATAATTTATAATGAAAACCTGATGTCATCGCTTCCATGGAACAACACTTGGCATAAACTGTAAGGCGGGAATCACATAGCAGTGGGGATAGGATAGGGTTGAAGAGAAAAGGAAGGAAATAAGTTAATGGAACTTGAGTCTAACAAAGTTTGGTGTGGCATGGATAGGGCACAAATATCAAAACACTAAAGGGTCTTTTTTTTTACCACGAACGCCAACACTGAAAATCTTTCACTAATTCATGGAACAGCTACACTACACTAAACAAATTCAATGCAAATTCAAGAGGGAACAATGCGATATGTGAATGGAATTAGTCCATACTTTCACTGAGAGACAAATTATTTCATTAAGAGTTCCAGTCGTTCACATTTGTAAAACTCTGTAGTCCGTTGTATTTGAAGCAAGCGGTCTTTGATCAATAAGTAAAATTCTCAACACCACTCATCTTTCAAATGAAGAGCAATGTTTCAGCTGTAGGAAACAAATTAACCATTTCAATGTATGAAAAATGCAAATACATACTTCTTAAAATGAATGGAGAACAAAGCACAATTTAATAATTAAATGCAGTTCTTGACCAGAAGAAACAGAATATAGACGATGCGTCTCTAAAGCCGAACTCTCTGTAGACCCCCTCCCGATCAGCTCAGCTTACTTTTACCACAGAGTCCTCATTCCAGCACAGAACAGGCAGCATGTCACCGGTATGAAATCTGCAGAGGTTGCTATTGTATAGGAAGCTAATGATATCAAGACAAATACGAAACCACCCATCTGCTAGTGACAAGCGATGCTCTTGGGGAAACACAATCAAAGGCATTGCCCTGCTTCAGAAGGGTCCAACTCCAGTCCTCGGGGGCCATCAGGCAGGTTTTATAATCCTCTTTAAATCCCCAACTTCTTAAGAACAAGGAAAGCCCTCATCTTGTCCAGTTAAGCAAATAAGACTTAAATTCGGTAATTATGGGCTCAGATGTAAAGAAAGCCAGAAACCTTCCAGCCCTCCAGGAATGGGGCTGTACACCTCCGCCCTACTTCAAACCAGTAATGTCTGGACTACAGGAAACCTTGCACTCCAGATTAAGACCTTTACTATGTTAAGTCAATTTAGAGCTACCGGCTCGTTTAGGAAGAAGCACAGACTGCAAAGTGGAGGACCAAGGAAGTTTTGCTGCTCTGTCATGCTGCACTGTGGCAGGCTGAGGGCTTTCACACCTAATCCCTCTGTGGGCGTCTACCATCAGGAAATCTTGGCAATAGCCGGAGAGGAGCACAGCTAAGTTCAAAACCATGACCTCTAGGTTTTCAGACTCCTACTGGAGGATTTTACCAGATATGGCCTTAGGGAACCTGTATTTACTCTTTTATAAAAGAACTGAGAGTTCTAGGACTTAAACATAAGACCATAAAATCACTAAGAAGCACAAAGAAATGACCAAATGAAAACTGATGCCGCTAATTTTGGATCGTTTACTGCAAAGGATCTTTACGTGAAAATGTGGTCCCTGTGCCTCAAGGCATTGCTATGAGGCTCATTTAACATTCAAGACTGCTTATATTGTAGAAGATGTGAGTAGCACCAGGCTACCTTTGGTAAAATATGTAGCTGCAAACTATAGGAATCTGAGGGGCTTGGCATAAAGTATCCCATTGTAATTAATGGAAGGATGACTGTTACCACTGCATGATTTACACTATACAAATATGAAAGATACTGTATGCCATTGCGGTAATGCTTAATGTGAGCAGTGAAAGCAATCTGGTTCTGGCAAGACGAGGTGTTGAGATATCTCCGAGGAGCTCTTCTGAAGCATCTGGTTCATTCTGCTGCTTGAAAGGGAAGTTAGCCAACTCATTTGGCTGTGTGCTAGGAGCCTGGAAATCTCATTCAGCTCGATCATTTACTTTTAAATGTCAGCATCAGAATTCAGTAATGCGTGCCTGTGAAAGTCCGCTGCTAACGCTTTATTAAACTCCTTTTTTAAAAAAAACAAACAACTGTGAAAAGTCCCAATTCAGATTCACTCAAAAGAATCTGTGTGTCCAGCCAGGGTGCCATCTTTCAATCCATACTTAAGTTTTCCCACATTTTAAAGTGACAAAATTCACAACCGACCCAGATTAAATACAACAGTAGAGAGAATGCAAAGCAGGACTTAAAACTGGCTGCAAAATGAAAACGTCAGCCCTCATATCCCAAGATTGAAATGTCAACTAGTTTCCATGAAATTCCAATAATAATAACCAGAAAAAAACAGACTTAGGTAGTGTTTAGCCGTTTCATCATACTGATATTCAACAGCGTACCACAGTGAAGCCAGATTGTATATAAAAATAAAGGAAGTGAGTGAGATACCACTCCAATATTGCTAAAATTAAAAATATAGCTGACCACAGTCATTGCCCCTTATGACTTACCCTTTCAAGTTAGGTCCTATACTCCAGAGAGTATAACTTAAGAGTTCTCAAGCATTGCTTATGGGGAAAGGGTTCTAATGTATTGATGTGACAGCCTACCGTTTTCAAAATCATCAAAGGGCCTCGAGGAGCTTGACACTCCCTGGCCTTACTTCATCTGACACACTCACATGGCACATGGATATAGAGATAGAAGCAACAGCATTATCACCCTCTAGCCTGAATTTGCCAGATCTCAGAAGCCAAGCAAAGCTGGGCCAACTATTGGGGATAAATAGTTCTGTATAAAGTAAATGTAAGGAATTGTCATCAAGACTTAATGTAAAGTGACAAAAGAAAACTATGGGGAAACAGATTAGATGAGACTATCAGAAGAATCGCAGGGAAGCCTTCATTCATACTCCAACTTTGAACAGAAACTTATGATGATGCAGAAAATATGCAATATATCTAAATATAATATAGACACTATAAACATACTACAGTATGTATAAACAGTATACTGGAATACACCTCATGATGCTTCTACAGCATTCCAATGATACCGACTGCATTTCAGCTTTAATAATGCCCATCTCCATGAAAGAGCAGCAAAAACATCTCCCACTGCTCTGAGTTAGCAATTGAACACAAGGGGATTCTTGAATGAAAGTCCTCTTCTCAAAGCCCACTTGAAATGCACAGCCAGCTCCTGTTCATTTAATTTGAAGAAGGCTTCAAGATCTATTATTGTACCAACAGATCTGTGGACCTAAGGTCTCTCATATTCTGTGGTGTAAACTTTGGGGGGTGATATGGAACTCCATAGAAACTGGAGATAGGTAGTCTCATTTTAAAACACAATTCATGCATTAATGGAATTGTGAGGATAAATGGAAATTGTGTGAAGGATTTGTAATTCAAGAAAAACATGATTATTTCATCTTCTCCTCAAAGACCCATCTATGACAGTCTAGAACAGTGTAGCCAAGTCCAGTCTCACAACCACACAGCGATGTTTTTATAATTATAGAACGAAACTGCACCCTAGGCAAACTCTTTTTTTTTTGAAAGTGTGGTTTCTTAATAGGACCTCTTTACACATAATAGGCAGTAATTAGGAGATAATTTTAGACATTCATTTTCAGCAATCTGCATCTACTTATTCACTTAAAACAAAAATGTTTCTGGGAAATCTTTAAGTTTTTCAATTAATGCTTGAGATGCTTTATTGGAGTGTAATTAAAAAGGAGGAGACGTTAGTCTCCCACACACCAGAAGACCTGCATGCAAATCAACACAAAACCTAGAAAGAAGGTGGTCTCTCGTTTTGTACACCCATTTGGATTTGCACCGAACTCATTTGTAAAGAATTAAGGTGAACAATTCAAGTATCAACAAAAACTTGAACTTGAAACTGATCGTTGGTTTTTGATCATTTTAATTATTTTTGTCATCAATACATGAAAACTAGGAACTGTTTCCATTAATAAGCATGCTTAAAATAACGGATATTAAAACAAGTGTACTATGTTCATGCACGCTTTGTGCCACAGCTTTTACCACATTTCAGCTCAAATACGGCATAAAAATCTAAAACTATTTTTCAAACGAAAACTTTGCGCTTTTGTTACCTACCTGTGCGTCTTTGATTTTGTGCTCTAGAGCGCCGTACCTCTCGCCTTCTTCCAAACCCCTCCGTGCGTTTACCACAAAACTGTGTCCTAATATAAGGATAGAAGGATGTATACAACGCATAAGCAGGGAAAACACAATATACTGTAACTGAGTAACGCATCTATTAACGTAAATATATCACACAGTAAGTGGCGATAAACCGCTCACCTTCGGGATTCTCTCTCTGTTTACACGCTACTTGCCCAGCGAAGCATGGAAAGAAAAAAGAAAGGAATTACACATTTAAAATGTGAAAATTAATCGTTTAACTTTTAAAGAATCTAAAACATACACAGCATACTATGACGCTAATGTATCTCACCGTGTTTTGACTGGGGTTTCCCCATTCTTTGGCTTTTGGTCAGCTACAAGTTCCTTGAGCAACCCTTCACCAAGAGGATGGTCATTTGGTCTGGTGTTAGAAATGCAGATCCCAACGAACAAATCCCAGAAATCTTTTTAAACCATCAGAGCCGGGTTGTTTTCGGACAAACAACCAGCACAGGTGCGACTCCGCTAAAAGGAAAAAGGTTCACACATCAAGTCAGAAGGAAAGAGATTTCCGAAATAACCCCGACACTCGCGTCGCGACTAGCTGCAAAGCTAATTCTGATAAACTAAAAGCGCAGTTGAACACTACACAGCAAAGCTGGAAGGCTGACTGACAGTATTGAGAACGCCACCTGGTGACTCCTATAGTTCATTTTATGCTGAGCAACATATTTAAATTTGGTGTTAGCAAGGAGACATTTCATCAGTATAGAAAACAGAAACGGACTGGTCTGTAGCAAATACTGTATGTCCCTGTGTTGTTTTCTCCCGATTTGCTCTCTCTGCGTGTACTGTATGTTGCAACTACAAATATTCTGCAGTTTTTTTTTTATTCACGACGCAGAAGTGATGTTTGAAGTCTTCCGTAAATTAGGACAGCAATAGCGCATTTAAATACTTTCATCCTTTTAATTAACAACTCTTGAGAATAACCGACGACAAACATTAAGTTTGTCATTAACAAACATTCCAGAAAATCTGTTTTGTGTTGTTGTTTCATTGCCCATATGAATAACTCATATTTTACCACGTATCACACATAGAAAAACGGCCACCCAAAGCAAACCAGTTACAAAAAACCATTAACTAGTCACAGGCGTTCAATAAGTGGAGACAGGCTAAGGCAGGGGTCTCTTACTCTGGTCCTTGACAACCAGTCCAGTTAGTTTTACAAGTAATCTCTTGCTAAAGATTTTGAAAGATGTGTAAATTATTATTATCAGTTAATCAAACCATCTGTTCAAATAAAAATATATTAATTTATTAAACATTATTTGCTTTCTAAGATTTAGATATTCCACTCCCTCACTTATTCCCTCCACTAGTGTCTTACTGATTCAAGGAAATTTTGAACACCTTGTGTCATAGTCTGGGGCTTGTTGGAGAAAAGCACCCACAATTCTGGCAGGGTGTGTGGCAGAACTATAAAATCTCAGAACTGGTCACACAGCACCGTGGGAGAATAGACAGAATGTTCTAGACTGACGGGCTGAAGGAATTGAACCTTTCTAGTCTTGAACAGAAAGCCGACTATGAGAAGCTCATCCAAGTACTCAAAATCCTCAAAGACATGGACAAGGTGATACACAGACCAGAGGGTGAGAAAGTGCATTTAAAACCACGTCCAGGAGAAACTTCTTTACACAAAGGTTGTGGGAGAGTGGAACAAGCTATCCAGCCATGTTTTTGAAGCCGATACCCTGGTTTCTTTCAGAAACAGCTGGATAAGAACCTTGGATCAATTAACTTCTAACTACTAATCAGACTAGATGGACCATTTAGTTTGTATCCTCTCTTATGTTCTTGTGATATTGTAAATGAAGGGACAGCCAGTGGGCTGATAGGGCTGAAGAGGAGATCAGAGTCTCTTTTCCCCCAGAGTCATGCGGGAGGGGGGTATAAATAGGGGTAGGCTTTAGGAGTGTGGAGAGTCTGGGGAGATGCAGGAATTGGCTGCTATGTGCCAGTCGGTCAGAAGCATTTTACTACTGGTTAAACAGCATGCATCACAGTTTAAGCTCAGGACTGAATGCTCAAGCATCTGTCATTATCAGCAGCCTCCACACAATTTTGCACTCTCTGGAAATACAGTACTATAGGCTCACTGAGATGAGGAGATGGGGAGTCTGGGCTCTAGTGGACATGGACTCCTGTAGGAGCAACAATGGCACCCACACTGCTCCAAATGCTTATTGTACTGTTACTGCTCCACAAGCGTATGTACTGAGACTCTGAGTGTACAATGTGGAGCTGAGGGGTGATCCCTCACCTTTGGCTTGCTTGAAAGTTATGAGAGGGGTAAGTAACCTGTTACACACCATTCAGCAATCCTCAAAGAAGTCTGGTCTTCATCTATTCACTGACACTTGGCAGGACTAAGATCTAAAGTCAGCATTGCAGATAAGGGTTATTCTATTTCTGATCAAACATTCTGCCTTCTCATTCTTCAGGATCCATGCAAACACCCACTAAGATCCTGTTTTGTCACAAGTATGACCGCTAGCAACAGGAGTCATGGAACTGCACTCTGGATTTCTGAGTACTTGATGATTACCATATGGGCATGAAGTAGGCCCATGTTGTGAGTAATAATTTCTAATGATGGTTTCTGATTGTTTTTAGTTGATATTAATGTTATTTGTCCTGAACAAAATGGTCATGTTGTGGTTTTGTAAACTGCTCAAGACTCTGTGAAGTGAATAAAGGGAAAATAAAATGAGTGAGGGTTTGACAAGGTTTGATTAAGACACTTCATGCTTGCAGGATGTCATATTTGTTGCCATTGGTGTTCCAAAGTATATTTTGAAATGAAAATAACTTCATCAACATAAACATGTAAATGTAACAGGGCTCACCCCCTGCTCTCACAGCCTTTAAACAACCAGGATCGAATCCTGGATGTGGTGGGGAGAGGAGAGCTCATCCCAGGATGAACAGGGAAACTGGGGCATTAGAATCAGAGATTGCTCTGGGATTTTATTGGAATTTAATGGGTAACGATATCCTGTACCACTGTATGCTACTTAGGCACCCTGTAAGGTACAGAGATAGTGTTTTTATGGAAATGCCCTGAACACAACCAGTTCAATAGTGCTCATTCAATTCTAGACAGGTACCTTTAGTACGGTAGATGATCCACCAGTCATGAATCAATCATGCTGATTTGTCTTTTCTTTGTTCTCTGTCCTTCAAGACAGTCAGCTCTTGAAAGATAAGCAAGGCTGGGTCTGGTTCAGTACTGGGATGGGAGGGCTTAGGTGTTAGTGGTCCAGAAGGTGACATTCTTCCCACTTATCCACGGTTTCCAATCCTTGGCCTCATTTCATGCACAGATGCCATCTTGCAATACATTAAACTGAGGTAATTAAATCCAATTGTACTGTCCATAAAAATAGTGGTGCTAACCATTGTCTTTTGGCTAAATTATCTTCTGAGCTTGTACAAACTGGCCTGCCTCCCATTCTCTCTTGTTCTGATACGTGTAAAACTCTTTGGGATCCTTTGGGTAGAAGTGCTCTGTAAAAGCTGTTTATTATTCTTCTTATTAAAAAGCTACATATTCTAAATAAATAATTGCTGCTATAGAATCAAGCAGTGGAGTGAAATGTATTCACAGACGTATATCTCGGTAAACTTCCTAGAGTGACAAACATTTTTTACCACCATTGTTTTGCAATCATCTGCAAGGATAAAAAAAAAATCGAAGGAGCATTTTAAAGAGCACAATGTTCCCTTGGTAATTTTTCTGGTTTTCACTTGTGACTAAACTCTGTTTCCCATAAAAGCTCAGCATTCCTGAGTTCCTGTTATGTGGATTTTGAGATTGCTGGAGTCCATGTGTGAAAGAAAAGAAGGAGCTCAGTAAAGCACCACATTGAGCAGAAGGCACGCATATGCACACACTGGCCAAAATATTAGAAAGTCAAATTAATGGATCTTTTCAGTGGCCCTATCCCTATCCCTATCCTGCTCAGGAAAATCCCCATATCTCCCTCGTGTTTGAAACTGGTTGGAATGTGGATTTTAATCTCAACACAACATACCCACAACCCAGCCATGACTGAAATCAATTCTGATAGATGAATGGATCATCTAAATAGAAAGATTATATTTGTTTTGCAAATATTTAAAAACCTGGAATGCATCTCGCGTCCTGTTTCGACTGTTTTCATTGCTCACAGAGGCTCAACAGGTTATTTGGTGAGGGTTCCTACTACTTTGTCTGGTGAATATTCACACAAAACCTAATTTATTGACACAGAGACAAATGGTCATTTGGTCATCATTATCTGGTTGTTAATAGTTTTTTGCACAATGTGTGCTTTATTTCTTTGTTATCATTATTGTTTAATATGCAGTTTAACTCATTGAGATTAACAAAATGTACCAAATCTTAAATAAGAGATAATGAGTGTAAGAAGACTAGTTTTCTTTACTACAATGATATATAATCATGTTAGAAAATATGTGCTGTGGTACCACCTACACTTCCTGGCAAAAAGGTTTTAAAAAATATTTCTGCTGGAATTACAAACTATCATGACAGACCACACTCATAAAAAAGAACCACGTGGAGAATTTAAAAAGCTGAACATTTCAGATGATAAAGTACTCCTCACAACTGCTTTTTCACTGACAGGTTATATCCTTTCCACATAACTGACAGGGCCCTCACCTGAGTCAAATACAGCTCTCCCTTTATCAACCCCAACCCCAGCCACAGCTATACTTCCATTGTCCTGCCTTTTCACCCCAACACCCTGTCAATACAAGGTCATTTTATAGATTGACCCTTCAGCTGGAATCATTTTTACAGACCTACAGACCATCCATCTCATACTGCTGACCACCTAACCTGCACAACCTTCTTACCCAGAGATCTCTTACATATCCACAACCTCCACCCATTCCAGGAATGTCTCACTGCAACAGAATCTGCGGCGTATCCTGAGAATACTTATCTAACACCACAGATCTTCCCACTCAGAGGGTACCGTGCTTGTCCAGGAATTTCAACTATTGCATCTCTTATAAACGTGCCGTGCCATTTAGGTTGGTGGAACAGGAAGAAGGCTGGCCCGCTGTTTCAGGGAACACAATTCCAGAGCTGTAAAGATCAAAGAGCTCTTTGGGCTGATAGCCCGCATTTACCTACATTTTCAAAGCATGACTACACTGACCTCTCTGTGTCCTTCAACAGGGATGCAAAGACTCTTCTGCAAGAAAGAGACTGGAGGTCAAAATCGTTGTTGGATTGGTTTCACACCTCCTCCCAGCTCTCAGTGATGCACCTGTTTCCTTTTAAATCCTTTCACTTCACAAACAGCTGCCTCTCACACCTCCCCCTGGAATTGATGTCAGATTTACATTTTGCTCTTTCCACCACCTGAACCCCCAGATATTCTCTTTTCTTTCTTTTGTTTTCAGCACCCCTCTTCTCTCTGTTTTTTTTTACATTCCTAAGAAGGGCCTCACAGCTGAAAAGTGGAGTATTTCCAGTGTGGAATTAACCTCCATATCTTCCTCTGCAGCTAACTGACTGACGCTGCTCCACTTTCTGACCTCTTCTAAAAGAGCTCCGTGATGTTGTCGACAACACTCGCCCTCAGTCTTTCTGTTTTTTTGTAGGTGAAAGCTGCCAGACATTTTGACTTGTTAACCCTGTGTTTTATAATGCATTTCATTGTCCTATTGATGCTATTGCAAGATGCCTTGAATCAAAACCAGTGAGAAAAGTGTTGATGTGGTGATGTGATGAATAATATTCATTTGGCTCTAGGACAACATTGCATAGTGGAATAATGCTGGACAGGCAGTTTTACTGTAGGGGAACAATGGACATTGTCTTTATGAGCACTTAGGAAATCTTTGGAAGCTTTGTGGCTTTGCAGTATTTCCTATCTATTACATTGCAGTTGATCTGTGCAGACCACTAGAACAGAAATTATTCGTCTGATATCATAAGAGATTATTAATTGAATTAAATTATGCGTACACACCTTGTGACATTCAATCTATAACACACTTCACAACCACTTCACATACTGGATTTATGATGTCTGTGTGGTCGAGAACCATATTAGATGATAGACTGTGGTTCAATAGACTATATTTATACACCAACAAATTGCAAGTTTATCAATTTGTGGAAATTTTCCTAAACTTATTTTGCAGAATCATCTAAAAATATAGCATGAACTGAAAAAGGTTTGGTTTTGTTCCATTTTTGAGCATGTGGATGAAGATTGTGCTCTTGTTATTCTGGATTGGAGCATACATGTAGCAATGTTCCTACTAACAATTAAACATGACCTTAAAACAACAGATCACGCAGCATTTGATAGTCATATTACGAGATTACA
Organism: Atractosteus spatula; assembly: GCF_055471065.1. Taxonomy (NCBI): domain Eukaryota; kingdom Metazoa; phylum Chordata; class Actinopteri; order Semionotiformes; family Lepisosteidae; genus Atractosteus; species Atractosteus spatula. Next base: position 30,083,124 of record NC_142717.1, on the reverse strand, counting down.
CGGCTGTAAATTCCATTGTGAGGTTTGTAAGATAACTCACAGATGCTCTTTTCCATGACAAACAAGTGTTGGCTTCTATTTTGGTTCTCCTAGCAAGTGTTAGAAATCAGAAGTCTATAATCTGCTGCCAAATAACAGGCAAATTTTTTGGAGGACATACTGAAATCTGGACTCACTTCTAAAGCGCCAAAAATAATAACTGTTAGTTACAGTGAAATGAAGTGGGGTTTCAACATCATTTAGGATCCTCTTAATGTTTAACAGTTAAGTCAGTCCTGATGGTTTTAATTTACATACACCTCAAAGATCACAAAACGAGATTATGAGACTTTGCAACCTGCTTTAATATAATTTTTGGCACTTTAACTGTTATTGATTTATTGTTGTTTTTTTTTATTTCAATTGTAAATTCATAACATTTAAGGTTGTGAATGCCAAAAAGTTCAGTGGTTGCCAAAATCACTGGGGTTATTTGTTTCCTCAAAACCCAATGTGTGAGGGTGCATGTCAGACAAACCACAAGCAAATATTCACACAGGTTTTTTAAAAAGTCAGAATTTGCATTTTGTTGGAACAGGCCTGAACATGAAGAGTTTTTAATGTAGACATTTCAAAGTCAGGTCAATTATTTAATGTTCACAATATAAATGCTTTTCAGTAGTACAGAAAACAACACATTCATTGTTAATTCCAAGACTGTGCATGTGTAGGATATATCAAAATAATAATTTTGCTTGTTTTTACTCAATATCCTGTTGACCACTGTTATGAATAATTAATTAGGTTACTGACAATGAAGAAACTAATAAACTTCATCCTTGTAAATGGGGAAACATGGAAATAGTTTTTTTTTTGCAAAGAAGAAGGTTTGTAAATGTTTGGATATGTAAATAATAAGGAATTCAGCGTCCAGCAGCTTTATGAGCACCTTACTACAATTTACAAGGAGCATCAGTTCTCTGACATTTGCAAAACAAATATTTGAACTGTATGTTTTGACTTAACTAACCAGGGCTTATTACTCACCCCCTACTGAAAGAGAATGCTCAGAAAGTACTGTATATCTCAAGATCACACCACAGCAAGCCTGAATAAGCAGTTGGCAAAGACAGACAGCTTATTTAAGCTATCAAATTCCCTCTACCTGTCAGGGTAAAGTGCGGTGGCTCTGTGGCTAATGATCTGTACCTGTGGCGGGAAGGTTGCTGGTTCATATCCTGCAGCCGGCAGAGGAATCCTACCCCCTTGGGCCCCTGAGCATGGCCCTTAACCCCAGCTGCTCCAGGGGTGCCCTATAAATGGCTGACCCTGTGCTATGATCCCAAGCTTCTCTTGCTGTCGGTGTCTCACACGGAGAGCAAGTTGGAGTATGTGAAAAGATAAATTCCTAATATAAGAAATTGTATATTGCCAGTAAAGTGATCTTATCTTATGACAGGTGAACTGAAAATCTGTCCCAGGCTGTCAGGTCCTGCAGGATTTGCATATTTCATTGATGGCAAGTCTTTCATCCCTGTCAGGGTTTCTCATTATCATTTCTTTCCTCTGGGTGTTTCAGGCATTTTGACAGCAAATATCTATCTGTATCACACTGCCATCTGCTCTTCATTCCCTGCTTTTCTCAGCTGCTCACTGGGCCAGACTAGTTGAACTATTGCTTGAGTTCAAAAGTTTCTAAGTTATTTTGTCAGGGTGATGTATAACTCCCATTTCAGCAACAGCTTCACACAGTGTAAGATAAAAGGGCCTTCAGTTCTTTTCTTGTTAAGTAAAGTAATGCACACGTTCAGCAAACAGATTTTCCCAATGTGATACTTCCGTTTACCATTCTAATACAAGATTAGTTCCTCCATTGTGTTGTATGTTTGTATACTGGACACTGCCTTTATTCATTGGATATAAGCCTAAGGGAACGAAGGGAACACATTCTTCACAGTGTTTTTGCTTAGAAAGAACATGGCATTGCATAGCAAAGCAATGCAAAGGATTATGTAAACTAATGATAGCTTTCTGTCAGGAACACCAAAGCATTGTATAAGTTATTTTTTTGTTTGTAATATATACTATGTAACATTTTGTTTTTCAACATTTAATTTGCCGAATAAAGTATGCTTTTACATATACTGTACTAGGATATAAAATATACTTTTTGTGAGTGATATTATTCCCCTAAGACAAAAAAACGTAGTACAAAAACAAAAATATCTATTTCCCACTCCACACAAACCCCTCTCACCCATCCCTCACAGTGGTGTGTATCTCCACAAATCTACTTTAGGACCCCAATAAAACGGTCAAACACCTGCTGTGAAGCACCCCCTGCAACGAGGCTCGAGTAGTGCTGGCAGCAGCACCCCGAACCCCAGTGTCCCCCAGATTAGTCATCATTGTGCAAGAATCCTATACACTAACTGGAAAGATCCCGGTTTAGAATATGAACAAATGTATTTAATTCTGTTTAGATTAACTCACAAGGTATTTCAGTCTACTACTACTTTCTTCTGGTAAGATGCCTAAATCTATATTGAAAAATAAATTGGCCATTTACCCCTAAACAAATAATTGAAGTCCAAACAACCAAACAAATTAACAATAAGAGTCTAATAATAAGATCAATAATCAAGTAATAAGAATTCTCTCACAGATTACATTCATTGGCAGTCAATGGTGTCATGGTTTTCATCCAAGATTTCATCTTTCTGTACTTCAGACAACTGTGAATGGTTAGAGCTTCCACAGGAAATAAAGAGTAATTAGGACCACACCTTTCAGCAACACACTGAGACACACTCACTTGTTATTTTACCTCTAATCTGGGAAGTAACAGTGTAGGAACTCCAGGTCAATCACCTATAAAATCTACAGTTTGCCAGACCTTGTGAAGTCTAGTGCTGGAGCTTCAGGAATGAGATATGGATGTGCTTTATATCTGATGTACTGTTCATGAAAAAAAATAATTATTGAGACAAATTTCTATTAACAGTTTTATTCAACACGTTTAAATATTTCTTTCAGGTCTGCAAACCACTGTGGGACTATGCTGAGTGGTCACACTTCTAGAGGAGTGGCATAACAACCTTGGACCAGGAGTTATCCTACAGCTGTGTAGGCATCTCTGATGGGCTCCTCCAATTATGCTGCTTTATTTCTTTGTATTGGAAACCACATGGTGCTTTAACACATGTAAAACGCCCACATGAATAATACTTCCATAGAGCCTTCTACAGTTACCTTGTGTTACTGAAAATACTGGTAAAATTATAAACATTATTATGTTTACTTTTTCTGTTTTGCTTTTGGTTAAATAACTTATGGCTCTGAAGAGTGATAAAAGCCTTTAAAAACAGGGATCTTGACATTATTACAAATTAGGCTGATTGCTTTTAAATTGTTGCCTGGCTCTTGGAATGAGAAGAAGGAGAAAATAGTCTCTAGGACTCATAATTACAGTGTTATATATCAAGACTCCTTGGACTCAAAACGCCCCCTGTGTCATTGTGTCAGGTATTTAAACTTCAATCAATTAAGTGTAAATCGCCACCTTTTATTATTTCTTCAGGAGTTATTTTTCATCGTGTCATTAGTTGAAATAATAACAGGTGTACATGTTTTTGTATCATTACCATTAATATGAGGCAAAAAATGCTAAAATAATCATAGTAGCTGCCAAAAATAACCTGTTTCAATATTACACTTCAAGCCATTTCTTTCAGATGAAAAACTGGTTCTGGCTTCTCAAATATCTACCATTCATATGAGAATACAAAAACTAAAACAATCATAATAGCTGGCAAAAATAAGCCTTTCAAACCCAGCACTTAAAAAAAAGGAATTTGCTTCGGGGAAAAACTAATTTATCCTTCCCAGAACATGTTCCCCTCTCCTTCTCTTTACCGTAGCCTTGCTGTTATGTGATTGAAACTACTCATCCTTTTTAACTATCATAATGGATTGGTATGACTGTTTCAGTCATACTGCACATGAAAAGTCAGAAGTGGATGTTTACTACAAGGGAGTTAGTGACATGAGCCCATTCTGACAATGAGCAAAATGAAATGGTGGTCAATTTGGTATACACAGGAGCACGATTTTGACATCTCCTAAGGCAGGAGTTAAATGGTCAAACAGCGCCAAAAATAATTGCCTCTGAAGTCCCTGGGGTCTTGTATTGTTGATTAAAAAAATAAGTGTTCAGTTGAACACCACTTGAGTTAAATGTTTGCAGACCAGCAAGACTTTGTTATTTAGAATTTGTTTCGGGACGGGATTGCCAAGCACTTTGCTGCCAGCACAAGGGTATCTGCATTGATCGATACTGGTTTCTACAACTTGAAGCCATGGGGGATAATCCTAGGGGAAGAATCTAGCTAGTGCCCAGTTGGTCGAGGCTCTGCTTTGTCGCAGCCCAGACAGTTCGGCTCCCAGCCTCCGAGTTCTTCCATAACTAGACACCACTGGCAGGACTGAAAACTGTCGTCTTTTTTTTTCATGACTGTTCGAAATATTTTAGTGTAAAATTGTGTGCTGTTCCTCTGTGGGTGAAAGTGTGATTTTAGATTGTCTGTTGTCACTGGTGTATTTGCTCCCTGTACCTTCTTAGAAATGGTCTGTGACACCCCCTTGTGGGCACAGTGTCTCAGTGCAGAAAGTCCTCTTGCTGAAGAACCCACAGCACCTGAAAATGCTACAGTAGCAGATTTAACAGGTGTGCATCTGAGAATCCCAGCTCGGTCAATAGGACAATATCCCTGGTGTCAGTCAATATTCCACTTCGCATTCTAAGCTACTTTATGAAAGGCTGTGGTCAACGTTTCATATCCATGGACCAACCAAAACACTTTCAGTCTTTCCAACGAAGAGGAATTCATGCATGCATGTCTTTTGTGACATTTTTTCCCCTAATTTTAGACCTTCTATAAAATACATGAACAGCCTGCAGAAATAAGAGGCAAAAGACATCTTTCATTTTTTATGCCTTCCAGTACTGGAATCAAAAACTAAACTTAAAACAAATGTCATTGATTGGCTTTTGTAGGACATTCCTCTTCAGCACTTCTGTGCGCTGTAGGATAGGTCAGGGTTTCTGGAAAGGGTCTCACAAGAGTGGATGATGTATCTGTTGTTTTTTTTAACATTAGGAATGCCTTTCCCCTCAATTCATGTACTGGGACAGTCACAGAACTGTCAACAGTTGTGTTTCGATTGGGTCACGATTATAATAATAATAATAATAATAATAACAATAAGGGGTGCAGTGAATTACTTAGTTATTGAATTGCTTACTTATACAGCGCTTTTTTCTGGACACTCTTTACAGGTAATGGGGACTCCCCTCCACCACCACCAATGTGCAACACCCACCTGGATGATGCGACGGCAGCCATAGTGCGCCAGAACGCTCACCACACATCAGCTATCAGTGGGGAGGAGAGCAGAGTAATGAAGCCAATTACATAGATGGGGATTATTAGGAGGTCATGATTGGTAAAGGCCAATGGGAAATTTGGCCAGGATGCTGGGGTAATACCCATACTCTTTTCATGAAACAACCTGGGATTTTTAATGACCACAGAGAGTCAAGACCTCGGTTTTATATCTCATCCGAAGGATGGTGCTTTTTTACAGTATAGTGTCCCCGTCACTATACTGGGGCATTAGGACCCACATGGACTGCAGGGTGAGCGCCCCCTGCTTGTCCCTACTAACACCTCTTCCAGCAGCAACCTTAGTTTTTACCAGGAGGTCTCCCATTCAGGTACTGACCAGATTCACACCTGCTTAGCTTCAGTGTGTTGCCAGTTGCGAGTTGCAGGGTGCTACGGCCGCTGGTCGCATCATATTGGGATGGTGTAGTGTAGTGGTCAGGTCTCTAGGTTCTTAACCTATGGGTTGTGGGTTTGAGTCCCAGCTACAGACACTACTATTGTAACTTGAGCGACGTACCCCAGTTGCTCCAGGCCCAACAGCTTTATATATGGGAACTAGATGCTCTGCTGTGGATAATCCCTGTAATTGACAAGAGGCCTGTCAGGGGTATAGTGTTGTGCTTTATGCCAGGAACTTGGATAATCTCTGGCCTGATGAGCCACTTTGTGGCTTGGGCGGAATTACCTACCTACTAATGACTTCTACTACTACTACTGACAATCAGTACAATGCTAGACAAATCTTTATTGCAGATAAAAATTATTAATATTATGTGGAAATATCATTATAACTAGAGACATTTTCTACTGAAGGGCTTATTAAAGATTCTAAACAGCCTTGGGCAGTATGTCAAAATGATCAGCATTCAGTATCAATGAATCAGTAAGTCACAAAGTAAGATGTTGCAAAATATAAATGTGATTTCCTTCACACTATACGTGTCATGAAATAATGAAGATTATTTTTTATCTAATCAAGAAAAAAAGACAAGATGATGATGATGTGATGAGAGAAACACAAAACGGAAAGTCTAATACTAAAGTGTACTGGTACATTCTACTGCAAAATCTCCTAAACTCCATAAATTATTTCCAGGTCAGACAGCATTACAATATATTGGAACTCCTGCTGTGTTTTTATAAAACTAAAGAACAGCGTGTGTTTGTTTTAAAAGATCTTGCCTTCTTACAGCTATGAACTTTAATAAGATGCTGATCTTAAAAAAACTACAAAGTATTTTGTTAAACAAAAACTGGCAACACCACACATTCTTTTTTTCCATTACAAAATAGCACATTACTATAAACCATATGTTTTTCAAATGTGTTTTATATTTACATAAAATTACACGAAAGGAGAACAGAAGAGATGAGAGAAAAAGCAGCCTTACTTTATTAGGCAATGCATGCCTTCAGATCCTTGGAAGTAAGAAGTGCTTCATCTCCAAATGACTTCTGTACCAGATGATGCTCATCTGTTTTATCTACAGAAGTGTTATTAACAGAATGTTATCCATTCTTTCTTTAAAGGACCTATGGATATAATAAAATAAACTATAAAATGCTACACATTGCATATCAGGATCCCTATCTGCTTTGATATCTTTTGTTGCTTTACCACACTTTTACAATTTCTGAAAAATTTCCAAATCTGCAAACCAACCTGTCTCAACTACTGCACCTCAAAATTACACTGCGACACTGGCCTGCTGAATTTGAGACTTTGATCTCCAACTCTGAACTCCAGGTGATATATCTGATAAAAAGCCTAGCAATATCTGTTAAAGTGCAATGTCCAGGAAACAGAATTAACTGAACGGTAATAAAAGATCTTTTGTTTTTCTCTCCAGTGAATAAATAACCCATGAAAATGAAGCACTTATTCACTCCAATTAATACTAGCCACTCACTATTAATAATAAAATAACCTCACATCAGCAAAGAACAATAAACGTGTGCACAATCCTGAATACTGGAAGGACAATTCTGAAAAATAATTAAAACAAAATGGACTATCAGAGACATGAAAGAATGAGCTTTTTAGGTGACTTTCAGTAGGGTGAACTAGGGCAGAGTGGTGGCACTGTGGCTGGAAGGTTGCCAGTTCAAATCCCGTGGCTGGCAGAGGAATCCTACTCCGGTGGGCCCCCGAGCAAGGCCCTTAACCCCACCTGCTCCAGGGGTGCTGTATAAATAGCTGACCCTGTGCTCTGACCCCAAGCTTCTCTCTCCCTTCCTGTGTGTCTCATGGAGAGCAAGCTGGGGTATCTGAAAAGACAAATTCTTAATGCAAGAAATTGTATATGGCTAATAAAGTGATCTTATCTTATCGTCACCACAGTTTGCTTAGTGAAGAATTATGCTCCTATTTTAGAGGCATCAAATTGTGTGTTATTTAAAATTTCAAGGAAACATCTTTCAGAAAGCAAATACTGGTACAGAGACTGTACAAGGATCAAATCTACCCATAGGTTAAGTAAGTATTTTAGTAGAGCTTAAGCTCCAACAGTGGCTGATGCTTGAGCAAGGAAGAAAATCTGTGGAACAGGACATTAGACAAGGCCTTTGAAACACTGCTGTCACACATGCAGTAGCATGCCTGGTGCACAGTTAGGATAATACAACTTTTAAATTAAAAAATAGCATGTTATGTCTCAAAATTGATCTTCTTGAATTATCTAATATGTGTCACTAACATATTAATAAGTATGTGAATGAAAATGAAAAGAAATATATACAGATTACTGTCACAACTACATTTAATTATCAATTGTTTGTTAAAATTGTCTAATCTGGAGAATGTGATCTCATGCCAAATTATATTTAAGTACCAACGTATTGCAGTAATTGCAATAGCTTTAGTGTACTATCAACTACTGTCAATAACCAGAGACAAAACATTATTTATACTGGAATACACACCCATTTGTAGACATGACATCTGTACATCAGCTAATAGATGGAAGGAAAATGCTAATAAGTAATGTCTTTATTCTGAAGAAGTCCAAAGCTGCTTGTCGTAGCTGTTCCTCTATCAATCATTGCAGAACTTAGGCTCACAGGTGCAATAGGAATGTCTGAGTCCTTTGTCCTGTACTGGGATATGCTAGGGCATTACCATGCAGGAAGGTAAAAGCTCTTTTGTCAGGATTTCACAGGTCAGCCATGGATCAGAGCTTCACCAGTACAGTGCTACACTGTGACAACTCTGCCATGCCCTCACTTTTTCGATACCACTTGATTTAGTCAACATTCCCAGTTTATGGCACCTTATCACATTATAGAAGATCATCCCCAGCAGCCTTTTTCTAGAAAGGTTTGCCCATAGCGAGTAGAGCTCACATCACTGTCAGGGTACTGAATGTCTTGTTAGACGCCTGCTACAGAAACAAATGCTTTTTCCACCAGCAAAATTCCAGTTAATTTAAGGATTCAATTAAGTAATAAGCTCAACCGGAAAAAATACCAGCTGCTGCAGTGGTCCCACAGACCAGGATTGAAAGCACTTGACCTAGAATATGAAAAGTGGTTTGTAATCCTTGGGACTGAAAAACAAAATCATTACAGAAGCATTTTTCAATTATAGTACTATTTTTCCTGTCGTTACATTACAGCAAGATTCGAGTCCTTAGTGTCTGATTCTCTGATGTGCCATTTTTTAAGATTACTGCAAATCACAACCATCTCTTCTTTGTGAACACAAGGCAATTTAATTCACCAGTAAGTTCCACATTTTAAGCTTAGTGTATTTTAACCCCTTTATTGTATTTAAATCAAAATTCCCAATACTTAATGAGTTGTACAGACAAGAGTAAATGTTAAATATATTAAAATTTCAAAGAAACCTGAATTACGATACAGGAAAAAATCCTGATAATCACCATATAAACAATGCATTGTCTTTCTTTTACTAGATAATAAAGTACTAGCAAATACCTTCTTCACTGGATGTAATATTTAGGCTCACGGTTTTCTTGGAAGAATGCAAAAAAATGAGAAGATTTGACTTTGTCAACACACCTGGTCACATCTGCTTTAATAAGTTTCAAATAGAATAATTCCAGTGTACTTTTCATATTGTAGTTTTTGATAAATATCTGTGCATCAAAAAAAAAACATACCAGTGCTTTATTAACATTACTTTTATTGTCAGAGCTAGCACATTACAGAACAATCCAGCTCTCTTAACACTGACGTTTCTATTGCTTATTGTTCTGTGGTGTATTTGCACAGTGAAAATGTGAATGATGCCACTTACGGTGCATTCCCAAAGTCTGTGGTTATTTATCTTTTAAATACCGTTGCAGTGGCTTGTGAGTGAAGTACCTTGGTCAAGGGTACAACAGCAGTTTCACACACAAGATTCAAACCCACAACCTTCCAATTGTGAGTCCAGATCCCTCATTACTCCACAGTAGCTCAATAACTTAAGACATTTCTTACGTCAACAGCTGAAGAAACTTCCCCAGAGCGAAAAAGCTCTTGGCTGCCACAAAAGAAAGGAGCAGTCCTGAACCAGAGGAGATGACACTATACTGGTGTTTAGCAGTTTAGAAGTGTTTTCAGGACTATTGAAGAATTATACCTGATGAGGGGATTCCTGTATGTTTCATTCCAGAAACTGAAGAAAAGCTTCATAGCAGCCTTGAATAGTAATTCTTTAAATTGGTTAAGGCTTTTTTTAATGTCCTAATAACTAATTTCAGAGGGGGTGGATTTCTATACTTTTCACAGGTCTCTGTCATCCCTTTTCTGGTTAAAACATGGAAATAGTGCTTAATTTAATTTCGGATAAATGAATCAGCTGGTAGCTCAAGCGAAATGAAAACCAGAGCAATGAACTTCCCTCAAAGACAAGAGCTTGTCATCAGAGCTGCAGAGCTAATCTGTTCTTTAAAAGACAGCCATGTAGGCCATATACATTTCCTTGAATGCAGATTAAAAACTATAATAGCCAAAGATAATTAATGCAAATGCACCAAAGTCCTGGTCAATAATAAATAGGCCTTTGCACACCAATCTCCATACAAAAGGTTTTTCACATGTATTAAAAGATCATACACTGCAGGTTTACCAAAAACTGAAAAGTATGCTGAATAACGTGAAGTGAGTTTCAGTATTATCTGATGATGAAAACAAAGCATGGTTTCAAACATCCTTAAGCAATAACTGATGAAAAACATAAAAATGCATAGAGACCTACTTTGTAGATTCAAATTACAGAATAAACTACAGAATACAGAGACAAAGGAAAGAGACAGCTGGTGCTATAGGATTTGTACATTCCAGAAAAATGTTAAAAAGGTTATGTACAGTACAAAACAAAAACATCATCAAATGAAAGAACATATAAATCTTTTTCCCTTAATTGAATTGCACAAAACTGGACATGAAGGCGGATGGTGTTTCTCATACACTGTTTGTCAGTTTGGTTCTCTCCTCAAACTGTTTGTCTACTGCCAGAGCCAGAGCTTCGAGAAACCGCTCCAATGTGACGGTTGGTGTCTGTAAATGTAAAACAGCACAATCACTGAACCACCTGCAGCGCTGCCTTGTGTACCAATCCTTTTTGAAAAGACAAGATGAACAGCACAACAGAGCTCAACAGCAGCTTCTGATTACATGTTGGAAAAAATAATTTAAAGGGAAAAGAATAAGATTTTGCAAGTCTTCTACATTCCTTTCTCTACTTTACTGGCTCTACAACCTTACAGTACTGAAAACTGTACATTTGTTTTCAGAAAAGAGAAATGCAGGAAAGATGAATAAGTTGATCAAAAGTGTTATGTTACAGAGAAAAGGTTTTTGCAACATGTACACTTATATAGCGCTTTTATGGACACTGAAAGCACTTTACAGGTTATGAGGACTTCCCTCCACCACTACCAATGTGTAGCACCCAACTGCTTGATGCAAGGGCCATCCAGGTGTGCCAGTACACTCAGTACTATTGAAGTCTGGGAACAGTGCCCACTGGGAGATTTTATGCTGTAAACTGTAATCTGCATTCCTTGTTCTATAGAAATGAACAACTCTCGCACCAATAACTGTAGATTCTTTCACTCAGACTTTTCAGAACACTGTCATGCTTACCTTCTAAGATCATGCTTTACTCACTAACTGGCTAGATGATTAATTCATTACTTTAATTTGAATCAGCACAGGAAAATAAGTGAAAAAGAAAGATGTATTAAATTAATAATGAAGACCAAAATGTACATTGCTTTCACTACATTTTCCATGCAAATATTTTTCTAATCTAAAATGACCTTAAATAGCATTTTTAAAATGAAAAGTACATTACCTTGACATACAGTGCATGAGCCAAAAATGGTAATTTTCGCAGCACTCTCCCACTCAGGCCTTTACTCTTTCTGAAACAATCAAATAAGTCCTGTTAACTATCACACAAAGAGGAATGGGAAATTGTCTTATCAGCACTCATTCATTCATGGCTATCTCCTGTTGTCAAGGATGATGGTATTGGTGAAGTCCAAGGTCACCCGTATGGGATCTGCATACAGGCAAGATGAACAGGTGTTGTCAAAGTGCTGGGCTCCTTCCCAGATATTCTTTCTCCTTCTATATCAGTCAAGAGACATTAACCCCCAGGCGTTGATTTCGATGTTTCATTTCCTCATTTTTGCTTTTATTATATCTTGTGAAATGCTTCTCTGCTTGGAGTCTAGGTAACTCTGCCATGCACAGAAAACCTCATGCTTATAGTCAATAATTTATCATCAATAAATGATCAATACATCATTTTTGTCAAACCAAAAAACACATCCATATTATATAGCTAAGACATGTTTATTCTAGAATTCTTGAAAGTCAGTTCAAGAATTCTGAAATCCTAAATGAAGTCTTCAGTGTTATACTACAGTAATCATGAGAACATACTTACAATGCAATTCGTCTGAGGAACATACTGAGTTGTGACACACTGTTCTCCAAGAAGCCAAGCATTTTAAGTTCTCGATAGGTAAGAAGCTGTTCCTTGGGGCAAATTATTTGGCACTGAAACACATGGAAGAATATTAATACACCATGTGTGAGAAAAGAGATATCCTGAATTAGATTTGGGCTGCTGATGTTGTTCTGGTTGGTAAGCCTGGGGTGTGAACAAGATAATGATTATATTTCTAATACTCATGAGGACCTGTGTTTCTTCAAATGCAACAATTGCAACACTTTCAAGAGGCAAAACTTTTAATTTTAATATGTATAATGTCTTATAAAAGTATTCACCCCTTCTAAGGATGTCCTATTTTGTTGAACTACAAATGATGCAGACATTTTTTTAAACTGATATTTTTATTTAAACACTTGAATGCTCAAACTTTTTTGAGTGAAAGAAGTATGTTGGCTTCCTTGTGAGACTGGTGTTATCTGTACTGTAAAACTATCTACATTTATAGATGCAAGATGAGGAAGCCAAAATCTTTTTAATAGAGGATTTTTCTTCTTCTTGTGGGGAAAGAAGCAGCATTCTAACCTTTTGGCCAATCTTTGACAGATTTGTGAAGATACAGGGATAAAGAACTCACCCTCATCAGTTCATCTAGACAGGAGAGGTAGATGTTGAAAATGGCTTCTGGAGAAGGTGGACCAATATATTGCTTTATATCTGCTCTGTCCACAAAAGCCAGGTCTATTTTCTCAGTTACATTGGATGTTGCCAGTATTACAACATTTGGATACCTAAAAAAAGACAAAATCACAGGATAACTCCATTGCCAAAAACATTATATCAAAGTTAATCCTATATCATTTATAGGTGAAGTGTTTGTCCTCCCTTTCTTTAAAGAGCTATAAAAATGTAGAAGGTGGGAGGTCTCAATTGTCTGTTTTGTCATTTATTTTTCTTAATAAATGGGGTGTCTAGGGTTTTTAGGATAGCACTTCAGTTCTCCTGAATTGATTGTTGCATTTTACATGTATACAACTTGTACAAGCTCTTTCGAGCCATCTCTCAATCTGGAATACACTTCTGAAAACTCCTGGATTATCGGAAATTAAATTTCAGGCAGCGTAAAGGGAATGGGAGAGAGAAAAGGGAAGAAGAGCTCTTGCCGTTTAATCTGGTCGAGCTGGGTCAGAACAGAGTTCACCACACGAATGGCGTCCGATGGTTCGGTGCCGGCCTGCGAGGCACTGCGAGCCGCGGTGAGGCTTTCAACCTGCCAGATGCACAAACAGCTGGTCATGGTTCAACATCGGCAGAACGTAAAACAAAGTGGTGTGTGGGCTCTTCGGCTGTTCTGCATTTACTGGCATTATCCAGCTGTGTTGATTTTTTCCCCAGAAGGTAAAGTGAAAAATACAGGCTTCAGTAATTTAGAATGACTCTTCTTACCTCATCAATGAGAACAAAGACAAGAGCATCAGGGTCATTTATCAGCTGCTGAATCGCTTGGAACATCTTGGCAACAAGCTTTCCGCTCTAAAGCCAAACAGAATCAGAGAAAGAAACAGGATTTTATGCAGAGTACATTAAGACAGTTATAAAAACATTTTAAAAATTAACTTGGATTTCTTAAACTTAAGATGTTATTTCTCCATAATGAATATATCTAAGGCACACTATTTTTCCCATTATGGCTTAACAGAATACTGTACATACAGTAGTTATTTTACATAACTGCACAATACTTTCAAGAAATAATATCTTCATTCATTACCAAGAAGACTGAACAATAAGAAATAAGAAATTTGTACATTTTTCAGGGACTATTTTACTTTATTTTAAATTGCATTGGGTAAATAAAAATGTGTCCACCTTACCTCAGAAAACCATTTGGAGAATAAACTATGGCTGTTTATCTCAACAAACTGTCCATATTTGTACCTGAAATAATATTAAAGAGTGAAAATTTAACCAAAACACAGCAGCACAATGGGACACCTAAAAATTCTACACCTAAAACTTAAAGAGAAAATGAACTGCTCTAGCTGTAGAGCCTCCTACCAGTGTGTGTGCGAACAGAGGGGAGTGCAGGAATGGGAGGTAAACGGGTGAGTAAGGAGAACAAAGGAAAGAGGTAGGGGAGGTGAGAATGGGGATCCAAAAGAGATGGAAATCTTGGAGACTAATTCTATGATAATTCTATGGTAATGGTGGAGAGCAACAATCTGTAAATGGAGGGATTTAGAAAGAAATTAGCTGATCACTGAGAGATCATCTGTTATGGGAGAGGACGTGAAACTAGTTTAAGGATAATTAGGGCTTCAGAAATCTTAGGTTTCTGAACCTTTGAGACAGAAAGTGTAGCATTGCTTTGAAGCCTTTCTTTTTTCTCTTACTATCCTCACATTCCTGCTCGTTTGCCTTCCTCCACACAATGTACGATGGCCCCACAGCCAATTATTTTCCTCTTCCTTCTTGCTCCTTTGCAGTTTGCAAGCTAATGCAATTTTCCACTCTCACACGCACTTCGCAACAGTACCTTACTTTGGTTCTAAACACAATTGCTAAATGATTCAATGTGTCATTTTACTGCATTCTGGTGGGCATTTTGAAATGTTTCAAACAGTGCAAACATGTGCCTCTCTTTGCAGAGAGGACACACACTTGCTTCTTCTGAAAGGACCAAATGCATCATTCAACATGACCGGTGGTCAGGTAAACATCTGAGGAAACAAAACTCTTATTCCAGTCCTTCTACTTATGTACAGTACACAGTTAAGTTATCCCTTATTAATTTTCTTGTCACTAATTTCCTTTACTCAAGATGTGTACACTGTATACTGTATTTATCTGAGTTAAAGGTCGTAATATCATGTCCTACGATACATTTGGTCCTCTTCAGGAGGTGTTTTGCCTCCAAAATGACCAGAATTTAATTAAATGTACTTGTAAAAACTAAATAACCATAACATTGAACACTGTCCTGAAATGAGATCAATCCAACACTAAAAACAGATTGGTGTTTCAATGATGTGCATTTGGGTTGTTACTTTAAGATAACTGCATGAACTGCCTGCATGTCAAATTAATGTTTCAATATTCTGGGGTTACTCTAATTTGATTTCATATGTACAATAAAGAAACAACACAGAAGCAATGGGGTGTTCTAATAAATTCTACTCAGTGTTGTGTGCACAGAAGCACGTACCACACTTTAACAGGGTCAGCAACCTCATTGTACTGTATATAGATAAGACTGTATACTAAAAACATAAACTCAAAAACTAACAACTATGATGACTGTAAAATGTTAAGTGTTAGAAATAAAATCTGTTTGTGGCTCTTCCAACAATCAAATAATTATGTAGCAAAATCCATTCTGTTTCTGGCAATGCTTCCTTTTACAGATTTACCAGATTTCTTTGCAGTTCCCTATCTCATGATTCATGTTTCTCCTCATACTCACAGTTGACTCACCTGTTTGAGAGTCTGATTGAAAGCTTCTGAGCCAAAGCCTTACACAAAGAGGTCTTCCCAGTTCCTGGGGGACCTAAGGGAAATAAAAAGAAGAGGTGATTTTTAAAATTAAATTCTTTTCCAACTCAATCCAGTTCAATAATTTGCATGGTAAAATTGATAGTTTTTTAGATCACAAACCCTGCCGATTATTAGGAAAGAAATGCCACAGGCCTCACCATGAAGCAACACAACCCTGTTCCAGGCTATCAGGTTGCTGTCCACATTTTTGTCCGAGAAAAAGATGGTGGTCGAAACATAGTCAAGGAGCTAAAAAACAATGTGGCATAAGCAGTAAGTATGTGGGCTGTTTCACCCCCAAAGCTTCATTCTGCTTATCTTTATTTTTCAAATAGTTTACATGTTTCCAGCAAGTCCAGACCAACACTTTCTACAAACGCTTAAAGTGTTCACCAAAATCTCTGACACCAGTTTTGATGTCCTAAACCTTACATTATTAATATTTTACAAGTCAAGCCAAGTACCACCCACATTGCACACAGCATCTGTGCTTGGCCTTGAGCAGTAATGGGCGCAATGACTTCAATCTTTGTGCTTTGTTTTCCACTGTTATGGAAATCAGGCCTTAAGGCCAAATTTCTCTATGTAGAAGCAATTCATTATAGGTTGCACTCATATACCACAGTAATAACTATTGCAGTTTTTAGTAGCCTCTTTATTTTGCACTTCAAAGCTGTATTAATATTTAAAAGTCATGAGAAGCCAATGGATTTCCTTACTTGTGATTTAATTCCATTCTCATAGATCAGACTTTCCCAGATTCCATGAAATTCCTCTGAAAACACAGAAAACACAGAAACTTATTTATGTTTTCTTACCATTTAGAACTCCATGCTCTAAATTGTTTCAGACCTCTATGACGTAGGCATTAAAAAAGTATTACAGACTTTAGGGTATTTTTCTTTACACACATGTATTTATGTTTTAATTTATAAATAAAAATGTAAATTGTATATTACCTTAAAATATGTACTGGTGGTGCAAAACAAAAATGGAAACTGCGTCTATATATAAGTGAAAATTAAAGATACAACTCGCAAACTCAAACCCAAGACTGACTCAGAATTAGACTAGGCTTCTGGCAGGCACGCCCTTATGTTCTTGGGATGACCCATCCATTAAGGAACTCCAAATACTGCATTACTGACTGTGTCTTCCCCACTAAAACATTATGTATCACAACTATAATCAAGTGACTTCAGGATTTATTTTTCCATGCGTTAGCTATTAAAATGCTTATATGCCATTACTAATTTATGTTTGTAAAAAATGTAATGCTAGGTTACTTTTAGAAGGTATTGCCTCTTCTCACATTTCAAACATCCCCCAAATTATACTTGACTCACCCTTAATATTGTTCTCAGCTCAACTTAAGATGGATCAGCTGAATCTGTATGACTGGAAAAGCTGTTTTATGCATCCAATCCCTGTACGACACTTTCTTCCCAGACATCAGCCAGTACACTTCCTTACTATGTCAAGGAATATCCTTCTCTTCTCCCTTCACCTACACTGCCATTGCTACAGATGCAATCCAAAAGATAGAGCAGCTGCGGCTCGGCTCAGTGCTGGGACACTGGGGTCAGTGGAAAGTGGTGTTCGGAAGTGAACTGTTGCACACACTTATGGGACTCGCCCCCCTGCACCTCTGCTTCAGCACATAGTCTAGCTGAGGCGCACCTCACAGTGGGCTACTGGTACTATGACAGATGAAAGGGTCGGAGTCCGGGGTGTCTCTTCTTCAATCTCATTTCCATAATTTCATTTACAAAATACAGGTCCTTCTCTGTACCCTTTTCCCCTGAACTCTTTCCCGTTATTTCTGTGAAACACCCATATTATATAATATTTCACATGGACATCACACATTGCTATACAATTTACTATTCAGACCCTTACACATTGGTAAACATTTTATATATGTGCTATATAGAGTCCAAAGAGGCCTTTGCTACCACTTCTCAGGAAGGCCTGTTATAATTGTACCCTTTTGCGTGCGCAATCCTGCCACACATTGTAAGGGCAGCCCAGTGCTTTTCAGAGAAAGCAATGCAACCGAAATCGCACACAACGGGCTAGCGAACAATTGTTGATTTTAAGCTGTGCTCAAGTACTACACCCAAAGTAAATTTGTTGATCTTATCACATGGTATTTGTATTATCATGGCCTTTACCTTTACAAATTAGTTTGATTCAATATATTTACACTGAAATAAACACTGAAAACAAAGTTGCGAGTAAGACAAAAAAAAAAATACAAAAACACTATGCCCCAAAGCTACTTCAAACTCGCACACAAGACCTACACGGAGAAAAAGTAGAAAGAAGCAGCTCTGCAAAATATCTAGCAGCACCAGGTCACAGATCTCACACCCACTTAGGTCTTCAGGGATGGACTCAATAGAACAGTTAGTGGAAAGATACAAACGTACAACAAACGGCTATAGGAATATATTAACGCATAAGCTGCTGTACCTTCCCTCCCTTTGAAAAGTACATTCTAAACCTCTGCAGATTTAAAAACATTACTCCTATACCATGTGGCATTAAAAGTACTTCTCAAACACGTTTAAGACGAATTCAATCTACCAGCAGGCAAAAGCCACTGATTTGCTGCGACGAGGTTGTCATCTTCGTCAAGGTTCTCCGTCATGGGTCCCTCATAATTCAGCGTGAAAACATGGATGGAAAGACAGCTGTTGCTGAGGTCAACGGGCTGGAAGGGAATTGGAAAGAAAACATTTTCACATTTTTGGAAAGAGCACGTTTTCACTTTAAAAAAAGGCATGAGGTCTCTAGGGTTCGTATATCAGTTCCCTTATAAGACAAAGTAAACAAATGCCTGCATATAAATAAGTGCTTTATACTTCTACATTCTTGAAGAAATTACAGAAAATATAAAAAAAACATGCAGGATCCTCACTGTAAAAACGCTTGCTGAACCAGGACATTAGATTAGCTCTATACTGCCACCTTGTGACCATGCAGTATTTGAAACGAATTATTGCATTTGCTGCATTTTTAAAGTCACACAGTACACCTAGAAAACTACATCATATAACATTTCCGTATAAAGACGTTATTTTAACATTGTTATTATAACTGTGGTGTCTGAGACTAAAACACTCACAAAGGGAAATGCATATATTAATTCAGTTATCTTGTGTTTAATAATCTATCCTTATTATTAATAGGTACTGATTATATGCGTTTTCCTTAAAGTACATTGTGTGAAGTTTTAGAGAGGCCCAGTTTACGTGTTGAAATTTTGAAGTTTGTGTTTTTTTTTTTCCCCTGCTTTTCGTGTTTTCTTGTGTTTTGATCCTTCAGCCCAGATGACTCTTCCTTTTCATTGTGAAGCAGGATTCATCAAGACTGTTTACCCACTAATAGGAATGTAAGCTGGGTTAGTGGGTGTGGTTAGTTTTACCCCACTGATGATGCGTACAGTAATCATGCTCAGTGTGAGAAGAACCACAGGTACAGACACTTGGGTGAGTCAAAGGTGCGAAGCTACAATCTGTGGGATTGTGACTGAACACGTCTAAGAAAGAATCTCCTCCCAAACATAGGAGAAGACACTCATTAATCCTCTTTGAACACTCACTGTTTGCAACACTGGTGTGAAAGCATCATTAAAGCAACCATGTACATTAGGGCGGATTTAACTTAAATGCAACACATTGAAGAAATACCTGAAACACATTTGATAAGAAAATGAGCTTATTTACTTGCATAAAGTCAGCATCAACAATGGCGACTGATTCAACATTGTTGACCAGAAACTCGTCATCAAATTCGGTCCATTTAAAATCTCCAAACACCATCCGGTGTCTCTTCAGCAAGTCTAAGACGTGAAGCTTCACTGTCTCCTTCTTTGCTGTACTGAAGAAACACAAGACAAACAACATTCATTTCATTTCTGTTAGCACCATTCAATATATTCAAACTTTCAAAATAATTGTACTTGACATAAACTATTAGAATATCTACGGTATATCTATACAAATATAGTTGTGCTATATATAATAACATTGTACTTCTCTCAGCTACAGACTTTTTACAGTAATACAAATTACTTTTCATTACCAGGTTTAGTAATTTTTTCAAATGACCTTTAAGGCCATGATACTCTTACATCATATAATTTCTGGAAAAATCTTTCCACAACACCTTCATATAATTAGTGTGTAGGTTAAGTACTCTGTTCACAGTGTTTGTTTTTACTTAATAAATTTGTATCTACATACCAGAAATTACATACCTCCATACCACTATTATTGCTAGAATAGGATATAAAATTGTTTGGTACTCCTAAACTTTCATAATGAAGGTTTTTTTTTAAGTCTTCTGAAATATTAAATTAGAGATATTGTACATGTGTGACATATTGGTATGTTGGTAAACATTTTAGCATTTTTTATGGAACAGTAGTAATCAAATAAAAGTGACAAAGGACATGTCAAAAGATTAAGCCAAAATTCAAGACTGGGAAAAAAAATCAAGACCTGGAAGACAGGTGGACCAGTTTTAAGTGGACCAGTAGAGAATGCAAAAACAAATGCAAGATAAAAGAGGAAAAGCTCAGGTGAGATGGAGGGATACGCTTTTAAAAATCAATCCAGATATCTAAAAGAACAACTTTTTATAAATCACAAGCCATACTGCTAAGATTAATTTAAATGCCTTTCTCCTACAAGTGTGTTGCCCCCATGAAGCCATAATGATTGTAAAAAGGAAAGTTCGATTTCCTCACCAAGGAAAAAGCTTTTGTGTTAATACTGTACTGTATTTACAGTAAAAGAAAAAAAACATCAAGAGATTTAATTCGACTCAATTGAAATTGGCCAGCTCTTCCCCTTACTATGTATAATTTACTGTTAAAGGGTCTTTTTCACCTTTATTTTGTAGGAATTAAAAAAAAAAGCTGTCCTGATACTTCATTGAAAGGGAATCGGATAACATTTTTTAAATAAAAACTCAAATTCATTTTGTGCCAAACTCAGAGCATTCAATGACATATCACTCACCAAGAGAAAGAAAGAAAGGGAAATCAATATAAAATGTACATACCAAAATGACCTACATTTTCAGAAGCACTATACTTTGAAATGTTTTTTATATGTACAATTAAATGGATACAAAAGAATCAGTAGCCTCAGTATCTCTCCTAATGTTCTCTGTGGTTGTTACATGGAAGATGCCTTCCTACTTTCTTACCTGGAAGATTTCATATGAACCTCAACATGTATGTTTAATGTGTTAGTGCCATTGGATACACCCTGATGAAGATCTCCAGCTGAATCCATCTTCCCACCTATAAAATATAAAGTGACACACTACATTCTACGATAAAAACAGCCAAAAGTGCACAAAAAGAACATATTCCACTACTTTCTTTGACAAATTCAAATGAAAAGAAAGAGAGCAGCTGCTCACTGCACTGTGGGCCTATTGCTCCAAGATCCATACCAGCTACTGCCTCTGTATCACCTCCCAGTCAAGAGCATTCTGCAGTCACCCAATTTGCGAGATCATAAGAAAGGATACCATCGAGAGGAGCTCAATCCAGCCGTTTTGTAGGTAATTGCAAAAGGATTAGAGGATCCCATCCAGCTGTTTCTTTGAAGAAGCCAGTGTTTCAACCCCAACAGCAGGGTGGGTACATTGCTCCATACTCCCACAACCCTATGTGTAAACTGCTGTTTGTCCGGTTTAAAAGCACCGGACACATGAGCTCCACCTGTAATGCTCACTCAGCGCCTGCCTCAGCCTCGACATCATGCCCAGGCAGTGTGGAGCTCATCTCACACAACCCTGGCACCAGCTGCGTCTTGTTTCACGCCATCCTGGAATCCCTGTTGGCACCCACTCACCCCTGTGGTGGGAATCCAGTGGCGTCTGGCCCAATGAGCCCCAGCACTACTCTGCTGCTTAGCTCAGATTCTGACACCATTTACAACACGCGAAATGAAATATTTTGAATTCTTCCATGTGACACGTACATTGACAAATAGGCACCACCGGCTTCAAAATTCCCGTTGTACTGTTGCAAAAAAAAAAACCTGAAGCTAATATCACTAGCCACTTTATTCGCCACTGATGCATTTTCAATAGTGACAACTGAATAAAGAAAAAAATCTCGTCTGTTAAGTGAGACAGGGGCCTATTCAAGATAATTTACCAAAATAAGACCTCAAATTAAAAATCCTAAAATTACATACTAATCGAAATACCGGTATCATGCCACTTTGATTTCGTTCTAGAGCTTATTTCATAATTCGCTTTATAACACCAACGTGGCGTTTAACAAAACAAAAAATGAATATTTATACCTTTATTTGGTTGTTCGATATAAAAGTACCAAAGTCACATCCACACCACTGGGTCGCAACTGGTTTAAACTCGGCGCGCGCGCAGCTTTCTTCTACAACAGAGCACAGACGCGGCGCCCTGCTGACGTCATGCCCCATCAGGTTACGGCACATGACAAGGTAGTTCCCTTTTAAACTTATTTTTAAAATCAGATTTTCAAGCTCTCCTAAATATTTTTACATTTCTAAAACAATTATTTTCAATAGATATAATCTACCACGTTTTTGTCCTCTCTTGTGGGTTTTGTCTTAACGCGTCCCGTGTATTAATACCTAAAGACCGGAGAACCTGAGTAAAACGTCATCGATTGCGATGTTGACCCGAGGTGATGGAGAGCGCATTTCCGGTGTTTGATCGCTTGCAGGCTGGCTGGCTTGCTAAACAAAGCAGCGAATTACACAAGTAGTATGGATTTGTAGATTGTTGAAAATGGGAAAGAAGCATAAAAAGCACAAGTCGGAGTGGAGGACGGTTGATGGTGAGTAGAATAAACGAACTGTGGGCAGGTTGCGTTTCGAGATTTCTCTGCTTACGTTCCACGGGGTCCGGGCTGTGTTTTTACCTGTGTTGTTGTGGTCTCGATCGGAGAAGGAACAGGTGGTGTTTGAGTCTGTTTGCGCCTTTAATCTATTTTGTTTAGGTTTTTATCTTGTCGTGTGCATGTGCACAGTAAATAACTGACGTACACGGAATGCTCATCGTGTGATCGGTATTTTGCTTTAGTAACTACGGGATGACTGATACAACCGCTCTGCAATGCAGATAAAATCATATTATTTGACTTTTAATTGGTCGAAAACCTTTCTTACTCCACCTACTCCACTCGTATTGCAACCCTTTAGTCCTTTTGAAAGTTGAAAATATTTAGATTTAAATTAATAAATGAACCTGGCTAATTCTAAGCAATTTATTACGAAATAATGTAATCTGGTAATATTTACAAATATATTCAAGGAGATTTTTATTACATTATTTTCTAACCTGTCAATGTATTGCTCAGACCGCTTTATTGGTTACTGTGTTTAGACCTATTACCGCCCAGTCAAGCACATTTTATTCATAAAACACCATTTTGTGTCTTAACAAATGCAAAAAACAGACGACTGTAAGAGATCGTAATGAAATATTTTCTGTATTTGTCAAGGGTACTTTTAATCACAATAATGGAAGCATCGGTCTGCTATTTTACAAATCAGCACCACTGTGGCGCAAACAGAAGAGGTTATGTGTGTAAGACTAAGTTACAGTTAAGAACTGTTAGCACGCTTTGGTCACAGGTCAGAAATGTTGTCAAGACATCTCTGCGTGATTAGTGGAAATCACCCTTTCTATCAGATAGTTTTATATGAAAATCGGACATGTCAAGTGAGTGTAGTCTCTATATTTATTACCTGTATTTTGATCAGGGGTATCTTACACCAAAAGGATATAGGTAGGAAAGAAAGACCCTTTTCTGGATAGGCATATTTAATTGTGCATTTAAAACTGAGTGCTGGAGAACATTCTTTACACAAAGGATTGTGAGAGTGTGGAATATGCTACTTTGCCATGTTGTTGAAGCCAAAATCCTGTTTTTCTTCGAGAAATGATTGGATGAGATCTTTGGTGGGTTAGCTAATAAGTGTAAGCAATTATTATTATTATTATTATGAATAATTAGCTCCCAGCTACCAAAGGGTCTAGATGGGTCAAATAATAATAATGACTTTCATTTATATAGCGCTTTTCTGGATGCTCCACTCAAAGCGCTTTACAGGTAATGGGGACCATTACCACCACCACCACCACCACCACCACCACCAATGTGCAGCATCCACCTTCCCAAATGTCCTTCCCTCGCTTGTGACTTATGTTCTTAAAAGATATTGTTTACATTGTGTGAGTAATCCACTCTATGGAGTGCTCCATGGGTGGCTGTCAGGGTATTCTGGGGCTCCTCTTCTCTTATAGTGTGATTTGGACCTCCAGTTCCTTTTGGCTTCCCTGAACTGGAACCCTTGCTCTTACTATAGGTGCTGTTCGTTCACAGCTGTTGATCAATACCGGTAAAATAAGCATGTCGATCATGTGGCTCTTTCAGGCTATGAGGACAAACCTCTGGACAAGCCCCTGAAGCTTGTTCTGAAAGTGGGCGGGAGCGAGGTGACGGAGCTGTCGGGCTCAGGACACGACTCCAGCTACTACGACGACAGATCGGACCACGAGCGGGAACGCCACAAAGACAAGAAGAAAAAGAAGAAGAAAAAGTCGGAAAAGGAGAAAGACAAACACGCAGATGACGAGGAGAGGCGGAGAAGAAAGGTGAAGGACGAGGGGCGGTTTGAGAGTGTCTGGACACATTGTTGTCCTCTCTGTCATGCAAAGAGTGCTGATTATGAAACAAGAGGTGTTTTGTAATTGACTGTGCGCTTGCTTTACTGAGTGGGGATTTAAAGATTTCTAATTGACGTAGATACAGTATACACCCATAGTCATACTTCCATATGTTCAATTCTAAATTGAAGCCTTAGGTTATGCAGATATGACAATTGCAAAGTAGTAGTGAGAGAGTAATAAGCTGAGACAAAAGGTCAGTTGCATCAAGCACCTGTGTAGGGTTGTGGGTATTATATCAGCTTTTAACATGTTTGATTTGTATGTGCTCAGATAATTTAGTGACAATGGATTGTGTTAAGAAGACGTAATCTTCTAAGATTACACATCTCTGTTTCCTTGTTTGTTTACATGTCTGTGTAGAGATTTTTGAAGTTCTGAAGTTTTTAAATGACATGCAGATGAGATGCTAGATAGGCACGTCTAACATCACAAGATGTTAGCAGCTTGGCTCCCACACATCAGTTTAGCTTCCACTTACTGTCTGACTTACTTACTGACAACCAAGGACAACCCAATGTGTGTGCCTCACTAGAGGCTCAACCAGAAAAGGAACATGTTTGGAGTGTAGTTTGAGCCACCGAGTCTAGACCTTTCCCTTGGGCTGTTTCTGTAGTCCTCTACAGCCAGAACCTCTAGGTGATGGCATTAGAGTGCCTTTAAATTCGTCCAGGTATCCTCGTGCTGCCATTCTGGAGTGATGACTTGCTGAGCACATGTTAGCTTGATTCTTTAACTTGTAAGAGTACAAACCAGTCTTCCAGTCCATGCCTGCTCCAGTCGTGGGCAGATGTACATCTTGTGCTGTAAGAAGGATTTGGCACTGAAGCCAACTCATTTAACAAATGTCAATTCAAAACTGTGAAGGAATGCAGACATTTCTGATCACCTTTTAAGAAGATAACTTAGCACACCAATGGAACTACAGACTTAAAGAAGAAAATTGGTAATAGAGATATTGTTTAGATGGCAATTTAGCCTTTAAATTATGGAATTTGTGAAATTGTGTTTTAAGGAAGAAACGCAGCCTGACCAGCTGTATCCTGTGGGGTTTTTTTTTCAGGAGGAAAAGAAGAAGAAACGAGAGAGGGAGCAATGCGATACAGAGGGAGAGGTACAGTAGATGACATCAATATGCTGAAAAATGACGTTGGGTTTCTGCCTCATGCAGTTGCTTACAGTGAGAAGGGATGTCAAGTCTTTATAGGGTGTATTTTCCCTGAACTTGATGATCCCTCAGAGTCAACAGAGATGATAAAAAAGCAAACAGTTGTTATTTTATGACTAAGCAGCTACATCTGAAGGAAGGGTTTCATAATCATTCTCCTAGTTATTCATTCATCTGCTCATGCAAAACATGCATTGTTGGTTTCGGTGAATGTGGCCAAGTGAAACGGCCTAAAATGAGGTTAGCTATCCGAGATTTACAGGGTGCACAAATCTTGATTATACTGAAGTTAATCCAGAAATGAAAAGGGACAAAATTTCAGGGATTAAAAGAGTGTTTTGTTATTAATGCCACAGGAAGTTCTGGAACTGTAACCCTTTGAAGACTTTTGATGTTAAACCATTTGCCATTAGGCGTAGATAACGTTGACCACTTGCTTCCTTTGGTTTCTGTGGTCTTCCAGAGAGGGACGTCTGCTTTGTTTCACCATGGAGTTGATTGTTTTCAGGAAGAAAAAAAGCGCAAACGAGAGAAGGAGGTCTGCGACACAGAGGGAGAGGTGGACGACTTTGATCCTGGGGTGAAGGTGGAGGTGGAGCACCAGGCAGACAGGCCTGTCCGAGCGTGCAGAACTCAGCAGGGTAGGCAGGATGAACGGACCTCGGCTTTCTACATCTCTGAACTGAGTGGCTCAGTGCTACAGGTCAATAGGTTATTAGCTCAAGAGTCTCCATGTTATATTTTATTATTAATTGCTTATTATGAATCGACTTGGGTACAGCTGTGATGGGTGCATACTGTAGTTCACTTTTAGCCTCTATAAAAGTGCCTTCCAAATAACGGGAATGGGCTGCATTCTGATAGGATAACATTGAGCCCAAAACTGACCAGTCAAAAGATGGTGAGTAGAGTTTCAACATGTGTGACACAATATCACCTGGTACAGTAGCAGAACCCTGCCTATTCATATGCGTCCTTCCACAGGTGATGCGAGTGACATGAGCATCTTTTAAGTTGCAAAACAGTTTTTCTTCTAATTTGAGAGTGGTTTCAAAATGATATTTTTTTTACTGAAACAAAAGCCACTGCAGCACATAAGTGATGCTTTCCAGGGCATGTTTGGGATT
The DNA here is from genome assembly GCF_055471065.1 of Atractosteus spatula. NCBI lineage: Eukaryota > Metazoa > Chordata > Actinopteri > Semionotiformes > Lepisosteidae > Atractosteus > Atractosteus spatula. The sequence continues at coordinate 30,056,211 of NC_142717.1, read as the reverse complement.
TTTGGACTCATCCAGCCTTATACATTGTCCAACAGCTCGGTCTGTTAATAATGAGAGCCCATTAATCAGTGGAAGAGCTCCTTATGTCATGCTGTTAGGATGGTGTGCTGTGGTGAGGACTCCCTGCAGCATTGTGACAGAGAGAATGTATATAAAAATAAGAAAACAGTGTTTATATATTCAATTGTTTATACAGCCAGCACTTGCTCAAATTATTATTAACTGCGTATTTTTAATTTGCATTTCTACTTAAATTGTGCTTGTTGTGTTTTTTGTGTGTTTCTGTAGAAAACGAGTGCACGCCTCGACAGCAGCTACTGGAGCACTTCCTGCGTCAGCTCCAGAGGTAAACTACTGAACATTTTCCTTCGTCAGGTTGCCAGAGAGGTTTTGCATTTATACTGTAGTACTGTGATGGTTTTACTGTGCTTTCAACACCCCTTCAGGTGCCTTTTGTGTTGCATTATACATATATGTTTGTTGTTCTGGTAAATACGCAAATTATTTTTAAAAACATTGGAACAGTATTTATTCCATTCATGTAAAAATGTTTCAGGTTTAATGTTGCAAAAATTTGGCAAGAGCCAACACAGGGAACAGCAACAACAGAAATGGAATGAATATTCCAACCCAAGCACTTTGATTCAAACTGGAAGAATGGAACAATGGGAAATGGGCTCAGTGTTTGTACTGTAGTTCATTTTATTTGCTGTGTGCTTTGACGTATACCTAGTTTTTGTTTGCCATTCTTTAGGAAGGATCCTCATGGGTTCTTTGCCTTCCCGGTCACAGACGCTATTGCCCCTGGCTATTCAATGATCATTAAGCATCCCATGGATTTCAGCACAATGAAGTACAAGATCACAACCAATGACTATAAAACAGTTACAGAATTTAAGGTAAATAAAATCTCAGGGAGCTGCACAGGAATAATGTCAAAGGGAAATCTGGCTGTCTAAACTTGACTGTGAAGCAGGGTTGATGGATTTCTGTAATGTACTTCTGCAGTAGTGGCATCTGAAATGACAGAATATTGTTTCATTGACATCTAGTGAACATTACATCCCAGTTCTTATTGCATTTCATGAGTGCAGATGTTTGATTCATGCTTTAAGATGCAGAAGCTGTGAAAGGAATTCTAGAGCTCCAGCTGTGTGTGATGTATAGATGGGGAAATGGCAGTGAAGTTGTATTTTGGGCTCTTTTTGTGACAGGAGAGGTGTGGGCTGGGAAACGGGGCTTTCAACCTGAATTCGCTGATCTTTTTCTTCAGATAAGTGGCTGAGGAGCATGTTATTAGGGAGCTGAGGAAAGGCTTTGACCTGGGTTAAATTAAAACTATGACCACCACTTGCAAAGGCAACAGACAGCTCTGGCTTTGTATTCACCTCACATTTCAAGGCATTTGCCTGTGTGAAATATTGGGTTTCACATTTAGCAAGTGAGAAAGCGAGTAAGTTGTTTATTCTGAGCTTTGTGTTATCACCCGTTTTAAGTTTGGATATTACAAAGTTTTTCCCAGTCTTTTCACCTTCCTTCTGTTCTCATTCTTAATTAATCTTATTGAACTGTTAATAGTTTCAGCTTTTAAATAGCAGGATGGGTTAAAGTACGCATCCTGTTCAAGATGCAGAGTTTCAGAACTCCTATTACTAGAACCACTGTTTAAATGAGTAGGGAGACTTTAATGCAGTCTATATAGAAAGTTTATTTTGGAGGTGTTTGATATTGTCATTCTCACCTCTTTTTGTACATCATTATTCAGTAAGCTATTTGAGGAGTTTAGAAAAATTGGAAAACAACTTTCAACTAAAACATTTCTTGGAAATAATGCACCGAGGATAGATGTATACATAAGACCTAAGTGCAGAAAAACTTGAAACTGAAGCAGCTGATTAAAAAAAAAAATGTGCTGGAAACGAAACTAGATGAGACAGTGGTACACCAGGATCACGACTGGGAAACACTGCGCTACGGGAATGAAGTCTTTGCAGGTGAGATCTGCAATGAGTGTAGGGGCTTGGGTGTTTTCAGCAACATTAAGGCTGTTGTTTAGACTACGACTGCTCTTCAGTAAAATATGTTTTTTTCCAAAAATCGTCATGATTGATTGTTGCTTCTAGTGTTATGTAATTCAATCCTGGTGTCAAAGCTTTATGTTTCTGCTGTCATGATGTTTGTATTGCCCTTTCTAATTTTTTCCCCCATCCTTCCTTTTCTGTTTCCAGGCTGATTTCAAACTGATGTGCGAAAATGCAATGGTGTACAACCGACCAGAAACGGTGTATTACAAGGCAGCAAAGAAGTTGCTTCATACGGGATTTAAGATGATGAGCAAAGTAAGGGATCTCCTGTGTGAAAATGAAAAAACCCTCCTGCACCGCATTCTCCATCATTTCTTCACGTTTCCATCTTTGCACAGATTAGCTATTGAGCACCTCACTCTTTTTGCTTGTCGCTCTTCAGCTTCTTGTAGTCTTTTAGATGTTGCCACACTCTCGCCTTTCCATCTGAGGAACAGCCCTTTTCAAGGCAGTTGATTCCTGGCCTCTCAAGTAGTTGAGCATGTTTTCATTTTGCATGGCATTTTGTCATTCGTGACGCTGGGATCTCCAGTTCAGTGTGGCACCATATCCATTTCATTCCATAGTCACAGCATCCAGCTACTGGGAGAAGTAAAGGCCCTTCGGTTTTGTTATTTCTGCTTCTAGGAGCGGCTTTTAGCTTTGAAGCGCAGCATGTCGTTCATGCAGGACATGGATTTTTCTCAGCAGGCTGCGATTTTAGGAGATGAAGACATAGCGACAGAAGAGCCCGTGCTAGAGGTCATCCCTGTTGTTGTTGAATCGACAAAGAAATCAAAGAAACCAGTGAAAGACATGAAAGATGGCATAAGGTATATGAACCGTAGTCCTGTTGGTGAAGCGCAGATGTTTCACTTTTGAAATACAGTTCAGAACTGTGCACCCTTAAATTCCCTGCACCTTGGAATCCTCCTTGTTATCATGTTTCCCTCCCCACAGTTTTCTAACTGTAAAATCTCCTAAAGAAATCACACTAAATTGCCGTTCTATAGCGTCAGATCTTATACCCAGGCAAACCCTGGTGAGATTTTTAATAGGACATTTTAATGTAATCTTAGGTTTTGCAGGTACTTGCATTCATCTGCCAGTAGATGGTAGTGTTTTACACCACCTAGTGGATCCCATATGTTAAAGTCAAGAAAAGTTATTTGGACCAATCCTTGTAAATTTTTCATTATTGATTTTTTTCTCTTGTAACAGCTACAATCAAATGAACATAGCAAGCTTTTTAAATTTTGGTGTTAGAACAGTAATTTAATAACAGTGCTGAAAAAGACTTTGTCACATTTGAGATGGGAGCATCAGTGTAACCTTTTACTGTTTTAATTTCTCCATTACTGGTGTCACTAGTGCGCTTTCGCTGTCAGCTAAGCATAAGATTTCTTTTGCTTCAAAGTAATGACTTGACTTTCAAAGATCAGGATTTCAAAAGTCAGGCCAGTTCGCGAGCAGCCAGATGTTAACAGGCCATGACTGTTGTTGGTTCCTAGTTATTTCTATGAACCTGAAGGCAATGCGTGCAGTTTGACAGACAGCACAGCTGAAGAGCACGTCCTGGCTTTGGTGGAACATGCAGCTGACGAAGCCCGAGACCGAATCAGCAGATACATGCCTCATTCCAAGGTACAGTCCACACCCACACAGGGCAGGAGGAGCCTGCTATTCCTATATTTACAGTGGATTAGACATCTGGTGAATTGCTATAATGTTTTGTTAATTCCATAAGATTTGTTATTGAAACAATGAAATGTTTACTGCTCTAAAATCAAAAAGATTACTCTCTTGGGAGTTCTCGGGGCTGCCAGTGTTGCAATGTCGGTGTTGCCGTGCACTGTGGAAACTGTTCTGTTTATTTAGTTTTTGTTTGTAAATGTAATTTGCTAAGAATTAGAGGAGGTTTAGCACTTTCACTTGCAGTTTCTTGCTTAATATGGGAGAGCTGTCAGGCCTCTTTCTGTCAGACAAGGGCAGGGTGGGGTTTGGATTTCAGAAGAAATTAGCCTCTCCTGCAGTAGAGCTGGATTTCACAGCAGTTTGGCAAATGACTGTAAAAGTGGGATCTTTTTGTTACCTATATATAAATAAAAAGTGTAATTGATTTTTGAAAAGCAAGTTTGATGTCATAGTCTGGGAACCTGTCACTGGTGACATTTAGTATGATTTAAGAGGAAGTAAAGAACAATGCAACACTTTTCAAAGCTTTCAGATACAGTGTGTTAAAATTCATTTTTTCCATTTTTTTGTATAACTTTTTTGTAGATCTATTATAACTGTCTGAAATTGTTTGATCATAGCCAAAACACCTATGCATACATAGTTTTTTTTCTCTTAAAACATCTGATACTGATATCTGATGTCTGCCCTTCTTTTAATTTTCAAGTAAGGATGAGTTACATACCCAGTGCTCTTAAAATTAAATGTTTTCAAAAACATTTTTTTCCATACACTTATGTAATAGTCTTGGCTTGCGTTTTGGAACTGTTTGCCTAAATATAAGAAAAATCATACAATCATCCTTTATAACAGAGGTGTTGCAGAAAATGCGCAAAAGGTCTTGGCAGTAAGTTTCCATGAGAGAGGGGTACTGGATTTCTTGTTCCTTTAGTATCTGTGGATGGCATGATCTTTCCTGTCCTTGTCTCTGTAGATGGGATATCTGAGAAAGGAGGCTGAAGGCTCTCTTGTGTACACAGTAGTCAACCCTTCAGACACAGAAGCAGAAGGTGGGATTTTTAAGCTTAACATCATGATAAACCTGTTTTTTATAGGGTTCAATAGGAACTTCTTCATATGACAAGATATACCAGTGGAAAATGTTGTAATCTCTTTGCACTGTATTTAACCACCATGCTTTTTACTTGAGCTTTTCTCTTGTCTAATGTGGTTGGATTTATTGTCCTGAAGAAGCTGACCATGGTGTCTTGTCTGTTGCTTTCTTTGCAGAGGTAGTAGTGCAATGAAAGAACTTTGTTGTTTGCTCACAGTTACCACAGGTTTTGTTTCCTCTATCCATGTTGAAATGGTTAACCATTAGCCTTGTATTTAATTAAAACTTCTTCACATTTTGTAGAGGAGGAAACCCATCCTGTGGATTTAAGTTCCTTATCGAACAAGCTCTTACCTGGTTTAACTACTTTGGGCTTCAAAGATGATAGAAGACTCAAAGGTAGGCTGACAAACAGAAGAAAAGCTTTTGATTTTCGCTCGTGTTCTATATCCAATTAGTCAGATTTTCAAAACCCTGTGTACTATTAGGGCATGTTAAAGTGCTTTGTTTTAGCCTTACATTTGAGTGGCAATTGTACACACAGAGAAATGTATAAGTAGATGAATAGATTTCATAGATTTGTAATCAAAGTAGTTGTGTAACAGAAACAACAAAAGTAAAAGATGTAAGAAAATGCTAAGCAGATACCCCCTTTTGTTTGAATCTGCAGTATAGACACATTGTGATGATACTGACAATACTTCTTAGATTTAAAAGGTAATGTTTTTAGTGAGAACTTTTAGAGCCTGGTTTAACAGTTTCACAGATCACATTTAAAATGTGATGCAGTAGGTTCCCAATTATTTCTTTGCACGTTTTTTGAAAAATTGTATTCAGTTTCTGTACAGATTAATATTATGTACATGAATACTAAATAGTTACCTCCGGTTACCCTGTTCATCATGAATAAATTGCTGTGAACCCAGAGAAGCACACAAGCACCCTTCAGAAACTACTGAATGGAAATGGAGTCTAGAAACAGTCTAAAAACAAGGAAATTTACCTGAGCAGCCCTTCATTTTCATGATTCTAACAGGCAGCATTAAATATAGGTCATGCCTTGTGTACTTTGTATACATTTGTGATTATTTTTTCATATTAGGAATAAAACGTTTTTGTAGCTTAAGATGGTTTTCAGTTCATTTTTGTATCGCTTTCTTTTTTTTAGTGACATACCTGAACAGTGCTTATAACACCCAATCTTTGCAAAACAACACAGTCTTTCCAGACCTCAGACCAGATGAAATGGACCTTTTGTATTCTGTGTATGGGGATGATACTGGTGTACAGTGTGCCTTGAGGTGAGCAGATAAGGGAGCTAGAATCCTTATTTACGTCCAACTGTTTTGGTTTAAGCTCTGCAGTTCAGAATTTATCAGTATTCTAAAATATGTTATTATATGTTATTTGTGTAAGTATGGTAAAAGCATATAAAAATTCAGCATTTTACTTTGATCAGTAAGAGTTTTGTCTAGTCTTGTGAAGTAAGGAAGGCAGAGGTTTTTAGTTCTTTGCAAATCCACTAAAAGGCATGGTTGCCAGATGATTTATGTGTGGTATATTTTTAAAAATACAATAAGCCCAGCAAACTATTTTAGACAGACTATTTAATCTGATATCCATGTTTTTGACTTGCTGCCTGTCAGTTTAAAATGCATTTAGTTTCAGTCCACCCACATGTTACTACCACGTTTTTTTAAAACGTATTTGTACAGCGTCGGACTGAGCCCTCTCATTTTCTGGTTCCCAGGACACGCTTGTAGCGAAAATGAAAGATTTGAATTTACATGTTGTTGTTTTTTTTTTTGGTTCTGTTGTTGTTAGCCTTCAGGAGTTTGTAAAAGGTTGTGGCAGCTTTACAAAGAAGATAGTCGATGGCCTGCTGGATCAGATGACTGGAGGTGACCATTCGAAAGCCATGTATCAAATCCGACAGGTAAAGGAATGTCGGCCAGGTCCATAACTACTGCCCTGAAACACCAGCCCCTGCTTTGTATCACCATTAACTGTGCCTTCTCTTTCTGTAACTAGCCTTTTACAAATTTTAAGATGCAATTTTATTTTATATTTTACAGAAACGAAACATTGCAATGAAACCTCCGGATGAGACCAAAACTAGTTTATGTGATATTCAGGTAACCTTTTTAATCTCATTTAGGATTGGACTGAGTTTCTCCAATAATAAGTGTTTGCAGATTTTTTTCCCAAAGAATTTATGAGAAATTACCTCTTGCAGATAGAAAAAAAAACATTGCATATGAACTTGGTTCTTTTGTAGCCAGTACTGCCTAATTTCATCGTCAGCCTAACTTTAATAATTAAATGTAATTACTTTTTCCAAGTTAGGAGAAGGAGGCAGCTTGTCTGGTGGTGAAAACAGCTCTGTTCTGGATTTTATGAAGTCCTACTCTGACATGTCCCTGGATATGTCGATGCTAAACAACATAGGTGAGTCACTTTTAAAAACCTCCTGTGTCCTTCAGCAAAACGGGTAGACCCATGTAGGCAGTGTCTTGAGACTTGGATTGCCCGGAATAGGACCCACATCCAGTGACAGGCTGCAGTTAGGCCCTCCAGTGGCTTGGCCATTGAAGGTGATCCCTCCGAGTGGGGGTTGATCCCAGCTGCCCAGACGAGGCACGTTCGAGCTGTGTCGCCACCGAGGTCTGGGACTCCCCAAGAGACAGCGCACAATTGGCTGATTGGCCTGGCTCGCCACTGAGGCCGGAGGGTTGACATGGATCAACCTTAGTTTGTTTTGAATTTTAGCAACATAGCACCACAGGAACAAAATAGGGTTTTTTGAACTTTGTACTGGCTTGACCTATACTTACAAATCATTTACTACTGAACATTTGAATTTATGGATTTAGTAACACTATTAAACAATCTAGTACATCTATGGCTGTGTGAATTAGGAACATGTTGCTTTAGTGTTTTACTCCGTTGAAATATTTGATTCTGGACAGTGTGAGATTTGAAGAGGCAGCTCATGTGGAAGAGCAGGAGGCCATGTGGTCACTGAGTTCCTCTATCCTGAGATGAGATACACACTGTTCCTTCCTGTTTGCTGTTCATCAGGCAAAGCAGTGAAGAAGGAGCCGGAGCACGATGAGGGGCACCTGCACTTCGATGAGACAGCCAAGCTGCTGCAGGACCTCCACGAGGCACAGAACGACAGGGTGGGCTCTAGGCCCTCCTCCAATCTCAGCTCGCTGTCCAACACCTCTGAGCGGGAGCAGCATCATCTAGGTAAGTAATACACATACTATTAAAGCAGAAGGAAAGGAGGTGTTTCACTAGATGCTGTGGTGAAAGCAATTTTTACCTTCGAAAATCACGCAGCTGTGACCTCAGGCGCAGTGCCCTGCCATCGTAGATCAGCTGTAGGTGCAACAGGTGATGTTGAGGGTTGGTATTATCTAGGGAATTTTACCTCATGTGAAAAGTATATTGGGAGAATACAGTTCTCCCAGATTACAATCAATGACACGGAAGGTGGGCGAGACACACAGTACAGTACTTGATGGTAATCGGTGTAAAAGGTGTTTTTTCCAAGCATTAGGACAACAATACATGTGTGTTAACCTTTTATTCTTTTTTCCTTCCTACAGTGTTTTAGTTAATTGAATAGCCACCGCCTACATAATATGATTGAACTACATTTATAATGTAATCCAGATGTGGATACTTTAATGTGTGTTTCAATAGCTTTGCTCCTGGTTTAAGTAAATCTCAACATTTCTCACTTCCCTGCAAACAAGGTGCCAGAGCTTGTAACATTATTTGCACAGCAAACAGGAATAAGCTTATGTCACTGATTAGTGACTGCTAACAGTGTCTGAATATTGTTTCCTTCTTAACCAGGGAGCCCAACTCATCTGGGTGTTGGAGACCAGCCTGAAATGGTCCATGATCCTTATGAATTCCTGCAGTCTCCAGAGCCTGGCTCCACTGCCAACAGCTGAAAGGAAAAGGATGAATGGGAATTTCAAATGTTAAAATTCTGTAGATTTGTAGTATATGCTTCTGTACATGTTGAATAAGTTGAAACAAAAAAAATAGCCCATTTAGTGTACCGGTTTGTTTGAACTATTGGTTGTGATTGTACAAATTAGTGTGTCTCTTTCAATTATTAAATGTTGACCGAAGGTTTTTATACTGTATATTGTCTCTTTGCTGCATTTTGTCTGTAAATATTCTTGCTTAAAAAGTTCATTTACACCTTTACCCCTTTACAAACAAATATCATTATGGTACATCTTACATGTAAAAAGCGTTCTTTTTATCATTACATTCCATTTTTTAGTATCTACACTAGTTTTTAAATTACATCAGAAATTGGATATTGGTTGGATATTGAATACCTAGTTTTGTGTACTGTATTCTATATCTGCAGTTGAGAGATGATAGCGTTAATTCACTGTAAGTCTTAAATTATTTAATCTTTATTGCACAGGTGCTGTGTATGTACTTTCCGTGGGAACCTCAAAGCAATGTGATTTGTGATTACACAGTTCCCTCAGCGAAACTTATTTAGACTTGGTTTCAGATTAGGTGGATCCAAAAAGTCTAGCTAATTTATTTTGAAGCCAGTTCAAGTCAATTTTATGTCTAGTTATTAAGTACTGTTTTCTGTCTTGGTAAACCTGTCGGGGCTGTCGATATTCTGAACTTCCACAGATGTCTGAGACAAAACCAAGTTTCTAAGGAGCTTGTTAATAGGAATTTAATTTGTAATTTGGAGAAGCCAATATACAGGGTTAGTCAAAATGCTGTTCACAAGTAGAAACTGAAATTATTTTACTTAAGTTTTGTTTTCTCCTCCACAGATGGCGAAAGGTAACTGTTAGAAGCTTTTGATATTAAATAATATGAATGGTTATTTGCAATAGCAGTCTGATTCCCTTCTCTTTCACCCCAGAACTGTGTTGAGCACACTGTACAAACTTCACAGTGTAATTCACTTCATTGATTACCATCACACTATTAGCAAACACCTCCCCCCTTTCACCATACAAGATCTTAATTACGGACTTTCAAGGCTCTAAACAATCTGGTTCCATCGTACATCTCTGAACTCCTACATGTTTACCCTCCTCCCCGTAGGCTCTGTTCAGATGAGGCTGATCCACTTCTCACTGTCCTCAGGACATTTGGTGACTGCCTTCTCTGTTGCTGCCCCAGTGTTGTGGAATGACCTTCTTTAACTCTCTTCGAATCTAAACTTATAACTTGCCTTTTTACCAAGATCTACATCTGATTACCTACAGCCAATTTGTAAAAACCTGTATGCTCTTTTTTTATTTACTTTTATTGTATTTTTCTTGTCATTTCTTTATTCATGGTGTACAGTGTTGTTGGGTTTGGAAAGGTGTTTTATAAATAAAAGTTATTATTATTAGTTTTCCAATATCATCTTGTGTGTAAACTCCAAAGATTTCTCAATATTGGAAAAACAATGACCGAAACTACACTTGATGAGATTTGCATTGATAACTATTTCTTCACTCACGTGCTTAAACTCCATCACAGCTTTCCTGCTGCAATCAGCCCAGAGTCACTTGAAAAGTGCACCCTAGAAGATCTGGTTTCAGTGATCAGAGGAAGTACAGACCCCTTGGAAAGTGTCACATTTCATCATCAGGAGGAACATCCATGTCCCCTTTACCTGCTAATACTGTATGTGTAAAAGGTTCAATCTTTGGTACACTTGAAAAACAGAACAATTCAAGTTCCCTAAGAAACCCTCCCCTATGCCTGAAGCACCCGTAAAACAGGATAGATGTGCACAGCTATTCAGTGCTTTAAAGTTGGGGGGAAATGTAGGGAACAATAGGAATAAACATTTAGGCTTTAACAACAACATGGTTCCCAAAACTATTTTTGCTATTGGCATGTTTATTGCTGAATGAAGACATTACTGATACAGCAAACAGTGCTGCTCATACCTATAATTCTGACTAGTTTCTTTTTCTTGATCCTTATAGGTAGACAGTGAGTTGAAGCTTAACCAAACAGGCACAGGGTATTTCTAGTCACTCACACATATACAACAGAAAATTCAGAGACAATGCTAACTAACATTGTCAGCATGTCTGTTAGCCTGGAGCTCATATTCATTTTAAAGTTTTATCTTTAAGGAAGAAATTAGGAATTTTGGACATTGAAAATATTTTTCCATTATGAAAACAGAGAGCGGTACTCATTTTGACCTCCAAGGCAATAACAATTGTCTCTTTAGCTATGAAAATTAAGAAGGCACAATAAGCTGTTACTAATTCATTTGGTTAATGCTTTTATTCAAATATGTATTTGTACCCTTTTGCACAGGTAGGCTTTTTTTTGTTAAACTAGAAACTAGAACAGTCTGAATAAAGTGTCTTGCTGAAGGTACAACAGGATTTGTGCACACCACATGACTGTCCAGATATACAGTAATTCCAGAGTCCTAACAACTGTTTTATAAATCTGCCTATTTTTGTAAAGCAGCAAATTCCAAAGTATTTTCTTTAAGATGGAACTACAGCACACAAGGGGAAGATTGTGCACCAAATGAAACAAATTTCAATACAAAGTGCACAGCTTGTATCTGGTCCGACACTCCAGGCGGTTATATCCCAAAAAATCTCCAATCCACGTCCAGTTCGTTTTCCAGGTCTTTTTAAAGCACCGACAGTCACCCGAAGAGCTCGGTGAAGTATTTGCTGAAGTGGCTCTTCCCTTTCTCTTAACTAATACGTACGATGAAGAGTTCATATTTCACTTCAGGTTCAACTGTTAATAATTTCTGTCGGATATTCCAGTTCTCCACCCAGGTAATAATAAAATAATAAATTCAAAAATATTTTTTGCAAAAGACTAAATAGAAAGGTAATTTTAAATTGAACTCATGAATTTCAAAAAGCTTGCATTGGTAATTACATTTTAAATTTAGTATTGGCAGCTATAACGTGTCACATAAATGACACAACTGTACATGCAGAATTCAGAATCAAGGTAAACATCTTTTAACCACATAAATCAGATAAGGTTCCTGGCACGCTGTGTTCGTTGTTTTGAACATACAATAAAGAACCCGTATTGTAGTGGGGAATTTTCCGTCTATGAAATCTACACTCAAGCTGTTTGAACAGTCGAGCTTTAAGACCCGGAGTGTTAATTAATTGTACTTTGTTGCAGGAGTTTCCATAGACGCCAAGGCTTGAGGTGTTTAACTTTGCGAACTCGAGATCAGAAGCGTTTTCGCCAGGTTTTACTGAATGACAAGAGGATTCGGATGCCTTGTGAATAAGGTGTTTATTCTGTGAATGTTAAATTTGCCCACCTGAAACTGACAGTGTTGTTTTTTTTTAATAAACGTTGCAATATGAAGCCAGAGGATTTACTCGTGACAAATATTTTAATGTGGCCGGTCCCATGCGAATCGAGTTAACCGGTAAATCAAACAACGCTGAAGCAACAGTAAATGTGGAGTATCTCACTTATGGCACCTGGAGTCTTTCCTTGGGTTTTCATTTTATTATAATCTGCATGACTTCTCCACCTTTGTCTGCGGGTAAGGTAAGCTATAGTCGAAAAAATATTATTTTAAACATTTTTCTGAGATATGTTGTGTGTGTGTTTCAGTAAATATGTGAATTATGTAAAACGAAGGGGTGAGGATACTGTTGATCATAAACTCCGTTCAAAGGTTACTGGGTTGGGAGAATTGATTCACGTGCCAATGATACTATTAAATACGTTAAAATGTGCTTAGATCCGTTTCTGCGCACTAACTCCGTGACTTATATTAGGCGGAGTGAAGAGTTGTAATACTCTTAAAATCTGAAATTAAATGCCTTTATAAGGGTATACCACGCAGGCTGCTGTTATACTGATGCCTGCTCCCAGAATTTAAAGTTTTTGAAAAACAGGTTAACAGTTACACGTACTACTTCTAGCAATAATTGTGATGATAATAATACAGTAACTGTTACATACAGTACATTCTTATAGCGCGAATTGAGTATACAGTATATAAGGGGAACAACTTTATCCCCTACTTGGGTGACACACAGCATCTTTTCTGCACCTACAGCCCCACTGTACCGCAGATCAGGTGGAGGAGAGAGAAAATGCTTCACCACCTGTATTTACGTAATATGAAATTATCAATTTTTCATACTCTATATCCATACCATATTTACTTTTTTCTAGTAATTAAATCTTTCACATGTGTATATACAAGTACCTCAAAACCCATGTAACCCTCTCTTAAGGGGAGTCGGATACAATAGGATACAGTTAGGTCTGTATTGTGGTTGGAATCATTCTTTTTTTAAGGTTTGATGTGATTACTTCATAATTTATCATCAACAAAACCAATGGTAACTATCACAAATATACTTTGGCAATGGATTAAAAATAAAATTGCAGTATGTGCGTAAGTACAGTATTTTCATTTGAGAATGTAACAGGTTTGTACAGGATCATAATACCCCACTGTGGAAACCGTGGCTACAATATTTGTTAAGCAAAACAAAGTAAACAGGATGCAGAGCTGATGACTGACAGGGGTACAAATTAGAAGCCTAATGACTGGAGTTAAGCACCTCCTGGATTTAATGCGTTTCTTTGCTAGGCAACCACATTTCACTGACTTTATCATTCTTTTAACAAGCTGTGTTAGTGGTGGGTTCAGAGCACAATGTTGAAATGAGAGCTAATCAGTACTATTCCTTTTATAGATCCTGAAACGTTACCTGAGTCTACACTTTTTTTCGGTTCTTGAGGACTTTTTTAAAGACTTTTAATGCTAGCAGCATTAAAGACAGACAGGTACAACACAAGGCTAACGAAAGAGAAATGGGTAAAACTAGAAAACATTTTTTAACTTTTCTATCTCTAATCCTGTAAATTTGGGAAAGTGCATTTACATCTGTGGACAGGAGGCATGTCTTCATACAAAGGGTTATTGGAATCTGGAACAAGATATCCAGTCATGTTAAATCGGTACTCTGAGATCTTTCATTAAACAGCAGAATAAGGTTTGTGGATTAATTATCTACTAAAAACTGAACAAACCAAATGTGCTTCCTGTCTTTGCATCCTTCCATATGCTTTAATCATTTTTGAGCTCTAGTGGCGGAGAGGCCAAAAATTTGACTGAGAGTTGTCACGTCAGTACAATAAACAGGGTTAAAAGAAGATCCATGGTTGAAGTTGGAATAAAATGAATATGAGTGGTTTCAGAGAGTGAATGTATAACATGGTTAGAAACAAAAAGCGAAAATGAAAGGGTCATTGAGCAATATAGTACAAAAATTTGTAAAAACGTTTTTTACAAGAATGGTTGGTTTGAAACGCGCCATATGATATAGCTTACTAACAACAGCAAAGGACAGAAAAAAATACTTTGAGTTGTCCACACTGTGATATATTGGGGTTTTCCTTTTTGCGCTTGGAGCGCCACAGTATTTGTGATGTCATGTGCACACAGATGTGTTTTTGTCTGAACCCCCAGTGGATAGACGAGATGTCGAATGCTGTGAGTGCCTTCCTAATGTGAAGATTTTGATGTGAGAGAAGGCTGCCGGCCCATCTTGCCTGTTAGGTGCTCGTTGCTTAGTGATTAAAGACGTGTCCTACAGGGGCGGGTTCGACAGTGTGGCTAGTAAGTGGTTTGCTGACAGAAGGATACTTTCTTCTTTCCCGTGGAATGACTGGTGCCATGTGGAGTGACTGCTTCAGGAATGAAAAATCCACTTTTGCAAAATGTCTGTCCTAAGATGGATTATCGAGATATAAATTCTGGTGTTGTCCATTTTTAAAAGCTTTACTGTGGTATATCACAGTAAAGAACAGCGAAGTCATGGAACATGACAGGGCATAGAGATGCATGGTACCAGCAATGGGAAATCACAGTAAGTAAGCAACTGTAAGTTTTTGAAAAGCACTGTGAACTTCAGAATAGTGTTTAAGTGATGTGCTGTATGTGCCTGTTCTGGTAAGAAATCTAGAAATGTGCCTGTAATTCAGCTAATACATTTTGCTTTAAAAGGTATTTTCTTTGAATTGCTTATTAACTGTGTATTGAATGCCCTTCCACATTATTAAATAAACTTAAATCTACAAATGTATTTCAAAAGTTAAAAATTCTAGGCTTAAACATTAAGATTACTTAGGTGTTAATTATATCTCTTTCTTTTTAGCCATTTTGTTGGTAACTTAACTAGGTTTGCACGTATTACATTTCTAATGACGTCCTTATCAAGATTTATGCAGTAGATTATCTGAGCTTGGAGCTCATATCAAAACCAACCCACCTGTCTGAATTTGTTTACAGTATGCATAATGCTGTATCAAATTCTGATTTTGGAATTGCAGAAAAGACCCTGTCTTTGCTACAGTACCTAGAAAGTATTGGTCATATGCGTATTGTACATTGAATCCTCCAAGTGCATTGCATCTAAATGTAATGGTTACATCATCATTAATTGTAAACTTCTACATGTTGATGTGTTTCAGCCTGGAGTCCAATCTTCCAAATTGGAAAGTAAGGACCATGATCAATTTTCTGAAAATAAAAATAAAAAATTTAAACATGTGTCATAGGTCTGGCTGCCAATACTGAACCATTGTGTTCTGCTTTGTAACTGTATGAAAGAACCGTTGCTAAAATGCAAATTGTGACCTATCTCATTTTGACCGGTTACAGTGTCTGTATGGTTCATTTTGCAAAT
Source organism: Atractosteus spatula (assembly GCF_055471065.1). Classification (NCBI taxonomy): domain Eukaryota; kingdom Metazoa; phylum Chordata; class Actinopteri; order Semionotiformes; family Lepisosteidae; genus Atractosteus; species Atractosteus spatula. Next base: position 30,040,636 of record NC_142717.1, on the reverse strand, counting down.
ATACAAAACATGGGGTTTTTTCTGCTCTTTCAAAAGAGTTAAAAGAACTATTTAAAATAGTTCTTAATTCCAAGGCTGTGATGTTTAAAGCCAGGTGTGGTGGTCACAAACTGAAAAACATGTTCATGCACTGTAGAAATGTGTAAAGTCAATAAATGGTTGCTCATACATTGTTAAATTTAGAAATGTTCATTGGCTGAACGTGTCATTGAGTGTTGCCACAAAAAATAATTTGTAGTAAAAACTATAACATTTTTCTTACATTTAGATTTATGATATACAACAAATTTTAAAAACTGGTCAGAATAGATTATTTTTTTATCAAGTATGCAGTGACTTAAAGGTGTGTGACTGTATTTTTCACAGACCAGTAGTGAAACCTTTATTTTAAATATAAAATTGAAATTCTTGATTTGAACTTTTAAGGCGACTACTGTATATGGTCTCACACCAATTTATTTGTTCAGAAGAATCTTATCACTCTGTTTATGCATCTACTGTATAATAATCTGGATCTTACCAGATTATGGATTGAATATATTGATTAAATATTGGTGGTGACATTTTCATTAAATGTTCATTGCCCGCGGACTGTGTTGCACATGAGTGGCTTTGTTGCATAAACAATGATGTGCTTTTTTTCACTCGGAGAGAGAGCTGACAGGGCTCAAGAGATGAGGTGATTTAACCTGTTAAATGTCAAGCCTGGTGAAAATCAAGAAAGAAGCAGAGCACAGAAAAGAACCAATATGTCCTGCTTGTTAAGAGAAAGCTCCCCTGCACCAGCAATTTTTAACCAGGCAATACACTACAGCCAAACAGTCCGTCACTGATCTGACACCTCACCAAGGGTGACATGCCATCATGCTCAATGTCCATTAAATAACTGCCAGTTCCACTGCACCAGCAATGCCAACAAGTGATGGATGGCAGCCTCAATTCACAATGCTAGGTTGATCAGGCCCTGGGACCTCACAGGGGTGCCTTTCCTGTGGGCTATTTCTGACTTCTTCAAGTGGAACAAGTGGGTCCCCATGCTGCTTGTGTGGCAATGGCCGTCTTGCAAGACAAGCATGTCATATCATGTTGTGGATGTCATCTTCACCAGACTTGAATGTCACTGACCATTTGTGAGCTATTGACCTAGGATACTGTACTGCCTCGAGGACTCATCGACCAATGAACAGGCAGAGTGTCCTAGTAGAGAGATGGGAAAGAAACCCGTAACACAATTGATCACAAATGTTCATCAGCAAAACGAATAAAGTTATGTTATGACTGCTCAATAAGATGTCTGCCCGTGCTACAAAAAAGGTAATTCCAAAGATGAATTTGTTGCAAGTTTAAGTGATCATTTTTTTTTGACCCTCAGTATAGATGTGTTGTGTATAATGAGCTACAGTACATAAAATAACTGTTTTCCAGGATTCAAGCTGGGTTTCAATATAAGAGTAGTCATTCTGTGTGTTTCCTAAGTGCCTTTCTTTGAGTGAGTTTCTAACCATCATTTGACTAAATAAAATGTGTCAACCCTGGAAAAAAAGCAGAAATATTTACAGTAAAGTAAATAATACATTCAGAAAGCAACCACCTGTGAGCCTGAATAGAACCACACGACAACAAATCACCTTTTTGCTTTAGGGGCTGGTCTCTAAGGATGAACAAGCTCCTCAGCAAGCTTGCTTTTCAGCCGAATTGGTCACAGGTTCACGCTGCCCATACAGTATATGCAGCTTTGTAGAGCTGAGCCTTGAAAAAGAATAGGGGTTTGTAGGCTACTAAATTACATCTAAGTGTTTCTTTTACCTGCAGGGGTGCATTCATGAGCTGACATACAGTATGTATAGAGATTAAAGCCTGTGCAGTGCTAAAGCTTTTCACTCCAAAAATATCTCCTCCTCCTCCTATCCCCTCCTTATTGAGTGCAGTATGGACAGTAGTTAGCCAGTAGTCCATGGTGTTTCTGGAGCGCTACCAAAACTGTCCAAACCCCGGTGTTCTGTTGGCTGGAGAATCTTGTCTTGCTGTCCACTGCTCATGTAGTTTAGACATTGTACATCTTAAACTGTATTATGCTACAGGCAACTGCAATAAATCAATAAATCAGTAAGAAAAGATGGGGTTTACCCAAATGAGGATCTGCTGTGATCAGCACTGGTTTCTCAACAGTTTGGAAAAATAAATTGAAGAAGCTGCTGTTCATTGGTTCTTGGACTTTTCTGATCTTATTTGTATGGATTTGTGGTGCCAGGGCAGGGATGTTGTGCTAATGAAGTCAAGTCGGTATTGACCTGAAGCACTGTCCTTCTGCCACTGTTGTGTGATTTCACTTCTGGCATCCTTTGGTGGAGAAGTCTGAAGGGCACAACTACCGGGGGCTGGTTGAGGAGGGAGAAATTGTGATTTATTTTGAAAAATTTGGATGAATAAAAAAGTGGCTCACAAAAAAAAAAGATGAGGGTGAGGAAGTGCTGAACTTTCTTTAACCATGGAAATGTATAACTAAATATTTGCAGTTTACTATGTATCTGTCTGCATGACAAAACCAAATGGATAATGATATAGGATTGCATTTTGCTGTAGCTCATAAAACAAAGGAGATGTAATAAAGTAGTTAAATTAGTTCTACTTGATTTTACTGTATTTTTATGGTTTCACATTTGTAGGGCATAGGCTATGTCTGGGTTCAATGCTTTACTTTTGACATTCACCCATTTAAAAATGAGACGGAGGGCAAATGACTGATAAAGCTCTTAATTCATAGCAGGACAGTTGTGGGTTCAAATACCAGGTGGGGCACTACTGCTGTACCCTTGAGTGAGATGCTTCACTGAGATTGCTTTAGTAACATGCGCTGTTTAGTAAATAAGAAACAGTGCATGTTTCTGTGATTATAAGCAATAAATTAATAATGAAATAATAATAATACTGTCCTGTGATATCACTGACCATCCAGATGCTGTTTTGGTCCAGGAATAACTTCAGCTCTTCCTTTTTTGACATATCAAATATTCAGAAGTCAATGGGTAACACGTTTTGTGCTTAGGTTTGCATTTTCTAAGGGAGGATCTGGTGTTTTCTAGTTGAGTTTTCCTTGAGCAAAATCCCAGGGGATGGTTATGCAGTCTAATCTTGCAAGTTTTGTTAGCACTGTTATAAGTTTAGACTCAAACCAGTGATAAAATGGAAAAGTGACAAACCTGAAAAGGTTTCTGGATCAAACAAGCTTTTTTGAGCCAGTAGGAAGTACCATGCATGCCTCTAAGAAAAAAAAGATTAACTTAAAGAGATAAAATATAGCTTATCTCTATGGCCTTCATGTGGACAAAAGCTTGCATAATATTTCTGAGTTCTGCTACAGTAGCAGTGTACACATTCCCCAGACTGCTACAAATGCTCCCCAGTCACATACCACCAACAAGATATAATTGGTAAAGATCAAGCTGCACCTTTGTGCTTAACACTTGGCTCAGGATTCAGTGAAAGATATTCATATACTTAGGTTTTTTACCTTCTAAATGGGACATCACTGTAGCAATGAAGATGAAAAAACATCATGAAGAGAAGAGTTTCCTATTCCTTTAGAGTGAGATTAGGTGAAATTGGTTGAAAATTACAAGATAACCAAAATGAATTTGCACTGTGCACAATGCCTTATATGCATACAAGGATAAAAGTTGCAGACAAGCTGCATACCGTGTCCATCCCTCCATTTTCTAACCTCTTTATCCAATACAGGGTCATAGGGGAGCTGGAGCCTGCAGTACAGTATATCAGCAAGCAGCAGGTGCGAAGCAGGGCACACACAGACACACTCACACACTCAAGTAATGGTCAGTTACCCCAGAAGCCAATTAACCTACCAGTATGTCTTTGGCCTGTGGGAGGAAACCCATGTGAACACACTTCACACAGATAGCACACTGCAAGGCAGCAATTGTAACCATTGTGCCACCATAATATACATCTCAACTTGTGACATTCTATGACATAGCTGCATAACATGCTTCTCATTTAGTTTTGGAAACTTTTAAAAAGCCTTTCTCATGCAGTGGTTTATTGCATTATTTGTTTAGGAAACAGTTTTATAAATGTTATTCTAAAATATAATTTATTATTCTTGTAGATCCTGAAACACCTAAAGAAGCACATTTCCGAAGAACAGTCTGAACAGATGAAGAAAGGTAGGATGAATGTATTAAATATTATACATGTGGCAAAGAAAGTCATTCTCCTCTATCCTTTCAAAACCTTGTCTGCCACATGAAAAGGAAGTCTGGAAATTCCTAAAATTTTAACCAGGGCGCATAGGAAAGGGTTTAGATTTCCATCTAAACATCCAGCCTAACCTACTGCATCTTAGATTTTATATACAGTAGGTGAGTGCTATATTTTCATTACTGGGGGAGACTGGTGAGAATGTGAGAATTTTCAATCATTTTTCTCTGAGAGTCAATACACAAAGCCAGTGAGACTGCTTATTATTGACCATGAGAATGCAGAGGAAGCGAAGCCTTCTGACCTCCTTCTGCTCTTGCTCAGAAGGGTGTATTCTTCTAGCAAACCAACACTCAATGGGACACTCAATGGAACCACCCTGTCACTTGTGATATGTGATAAAGCAGCCACACAGACACAAATCTTGCTGGGCAGGCAGCCGTTTCTTATACAAATGGTGATATAAAGAGTGCTTACTAAAAAATGTAGATGTTTTGCAGAAGAAAATTGTGAGGTGGCCCAGTTGCTGCTGGCCACTTCCTTTTTCTTGTGGTTTCCTCTTTCCCCAACTCCAGCGCAACACCGGTGTTGAAAGAAAAGGAAGTAGCTGTTTTTCTTGAGCAGAGCACACCAGACACTCAGGTTTGAGGGTGCTCTACCTCAATCATGAATGGAGCTACTGTTATTGTAGTTAGAAGAAGCTCACTTACCTCATGTTATTGAAGGAACCTTCAAATATTGTGGCTCCTGAAATGTCACACCACCACTCATCCTCAAGTTTCCGAAGCGGTGCTGAAGCTCAGCACTATGAGCTCTTAAGGAGACGCTGTCTCTCTCCAGCACACTACAGTGAATCTGTGAATCGTTTGGACCGCTATTTTCAGTGCTGCTGTGCCTTTTGGCACTGGGTAAGTAAGATAGGCCGTTCAAGGAGGCAGGAGTTAAAAAGCACTGGAATTTCGTTTTTTATGTAAAATAGCAAGCACATGTTTTTAGTTTTGATTCTGAACAACAGCCATGGCTTGCATCTCTTAATGTTACAAGAAAGTATTAGTAATAACATAGTGCAGGAGATATATTTGATCAAAATATGCAGTAAAAAGTACTCTTCAGTTTTATCAATGTGCACAAGGAATGCTGCTCTGAGTTTTCTTTCCTAAAGGTATATTTTTTTCAAGTTTAGTTATTTCTGTGGTCCATTAGCATATTATCCTACCCTTTTGATTTCTAAAGGTGAGATCAGTAACTAAGGAGTCTAGAACTGGCTTTGGATTTTTAACTTATTTGCTGTTAATTATTGTAGGTCCTTCAGGCTGTTACTCGCACTGGTTCAATTATTTTCTCCCTTTCACTTTAAATAAGCATTTTAAATGAGTGTTTGTTAATGAGGAAGGACAGAAGCTTTGTAGTGTGCTAAACCTCACGTATACTGTTTCACATGTGAAAAAACATAACATCAATGCAGAACAAAAGCAGTCCAAGCTCGTTATATCATTCAACACTCTGTGACAATCGATTTTAGCTCACTTGACGCTCTATAGAGCGTAATCTTAGGCTGATGCACTATCGGAGACCTCTTGAAAAGTCATTTAAGGTTTACAGTATGAAAAAAAGTCTTCAATTCAGAGACATTAATATAAGGCAGCAAAAAGTGAAATTTTCATCCTTTGGTTTCCTGTATAAATACAATTAAAAAAAAACATTCTCATAAAGCTGTATATTGAGACACATGGGGAGTTTTAAAGAAACCCATTGCAGGAAATGTCTTGCCCACAGATACATCAGCTCCGGAACAAGAATGCTGTCTTACTTTCTGAAACCAGGCAACCACTGGATTTTGTCTGTTTCATTTAAAAAGGTCTGAGTAGAAAGGTTGAGATTTTCATTCTTTTTGTTTCGGCCATTGAAAGTAATAGAGGAAAAAGTGTTATGTGCTGTTGTGGTCCCTCTGTTGTTGTTCTCATACAACTATATCATTGAACATTTCCAGTTCTTGTAGGTCATGGTCCAACAGATACAGTACTTTAGGTAGACGGTGTTATAATTCCTTCAGGCAAATGATTTTTTTAAAATGCTAAGTTAGGGTGGAAAGAAGTGGAAATCCCTGCAACTCTGAAGGACTGAAGCTGGCCACCTTCGATCTGCACCTTTGAAATAACATCATGCTCATCCTTCTATCTGATCGGTGTGAAAAAAATGAATATTTTGCATAATTAGATGTCAAAATTCTAGTTTTGTATTTAATTCAAAAAATTTAAAAAAGTAGAACTGACAGGAAAAATTGAAGACCCTCTTTGATATGAGTTTGGACAGTATGTCCCTGTCCAGCTTCTTCACAACCTGGGAATCTGGTGGTTTAGCTTTGAATGAGTGAACACAGCAGTGTTGAGATGGTTATTTTTTATTGGGTAGCAGTTGTGAGTTACAGATTGCAATTCCGTGTTTGTGCAGGTTACTGTATTGTGCTCACTCTGCCTACTCCATTGGAATAATATAATAGATAGCTAGGGTTGTATTTGGTGTTGTATGTTTGTATCTTATTTTGTTAGGTGGAATAATAATAGAACACTGATTGATTGATGGTGATTGCAAGGCCTTTGTTTTGCTCTTTTATGTTTCACCACTAGGAGGGTGTTATAAGACACGTGTATGGGTTTGCTACCGGTATCTAAGTGTGGGGTCCTCAAGTCCAGCGAGAATTGGGTTAATTCTGGACTGTCTGTGTGTCCAGTATTAACAAGTGTGCTTGTATTTTGCTTTGGATTTATAGTTAATGAGATAAAGGAATGAGCTTTTGATGGTTATTGTGTTTTTATTAGATTTTGCAAGAGGGCATCTGCTTTTTAATTCTGGTAATACTTGAGCTTTTTTTCAATTTAATGAGAAAGTATCAAAAGTATCGTCAGCAAGACTATTGCTTTAGTTTTTACTTGTGCCTTATCCTTAATCTTGGGAAGAAAAAACTTGTGCTGAATAAACATTACAGACAGCAGTGGGAAATCTAACCATATCTGTACCTTTATTAGATAGATAGATACTTTATTGATCCTGTGAGGGAAATTGCAGGTAGTATTAGTAGTATTATTTACTAATACTAATACTACTAGTATTAGTAGTATTATTAGTCAAAAAGCAGAAGGACTTTGTTAGTTTGTATTTTTTTAAATGTTGTATTCAAGTGGAACTCAGTAAAGTGTGTGTTGCTTTTTAGATTGATTTCCTTATTGAGTTATTATTAGCTGCTGTGGCTGTTACTTCAACAGAGCAAAGCTACATGGGCTGTTCACTATCTGCCTGATTAACTTTCATCTGCCACCCTTTACTTGCAAATCTGATGTGATTCTGTGCTTTAAAAGGCTACAGTTTTTCCACTGGCAGTCAGGCCCTCCTCTCAAAAAAGTTAGTTGCTGGACTAGATTCTTTCAGTGACGATGGGCACATTGAAATTCTGAGCATGCACCACTCGATAAAGTTTAACACTTGTGACATTACTGTATTATCTCGCTCAGTTATCTCGGGGATAATCAACGAGTAACACATACTTTGCACCTAATGCTTTGGGAATTTATATGCAACTTCTTGTTGTTTAACAAATAGGCCATCTCATTGCACCCTTTTCTATATGCATCTTTTTCAGTTCTTTCACTACTTTACTTTATCATGTTCAGTTGTCCAAAATGAGCATAATTGTTTACCAATACAGCATTTATTGTCTCACACATAGAAATCACAGGGCAAATGAGGTTTACTGGATACGCACATTCCAGCATCTTAACAGACAGGTTCAAGGAACTTCTATTAGCAATAAGACCTTTTTCAGGAATTGTAGACAGAAGGAATTTTACTCTTTGAAGTCATTATCAGACTTATGGACAGCTATATGTAAACATGATTAAACTGAAATGACAAATGAATCTTGTAACCAAGACATATTTATGCATTTGCCAGCATTATTTGTCCATAAAGTGAGGTTTTTCTGAGAAGAATCCAGAAAGTCAATGTTTCTCTGAAAGGAAATTGTGAAAGCTGAAAAGTGTAGATTTTATTTTGCATTATTTTTATCCACACCTTTTCAGAAAAAAAGAAATGCTATAGCTGACCTATTTTAGTCCAATTATGTGTTCGCAATATTAGCATCAAAATTGAATCTGACAAGTAAAATGTACTCTATTGCAGAATGGCATCCATGACAGACCACTGGGGCTGAACTGAGATCACCACAGGACATAGTACAGCATTCTTACAGGTTTTCAAATGAATGAGCACATTAAACAATGAATATACTTGCAAAATACAATAACTGTATTTATGACTTAAATGTGAAGCATGAGAGCACCTATTTTCAATGACAGAAATATCAGTCTGCATCTCAATTGAAAAGTGACCATGATTAGTTCCAAAGCTGAATGAGTTACAGCAGATCTGAAAGCAGTGCCTTTCACCTGCTATCTGATTTCCTTATTCATTTTAAAGTCTAGTACACAGAAACCTTCTTTATCCTTCAGAACCATTCAAAACTACTACTGCTACTACTACTAATAATAACCATGACTTCATCCTTCAGGTGTCTGCTTTTTGTTGTGACATATAAAGATTATATGTTCAGTTTGAAATCCTTACACTCATTTAGACTCATGTATTATGACTTGGGAATATGTGTTGTTTTCTATTGCATTACTTAGTGGTATAGAAATTGATTTGTCAGTCTCTTTCACTTAGTTTAAAAAATAATATATAAAAAAGTTTGTATGGAAAAAAATGACTACTACATTGCAGTTCAAAAGATTATGCACTTATTGTGCTGAAATAAACATTGTGCATATTCAGCCAAGGTTTAGAAGTTCTAATGCCATCACCTTGAATTACAGCTGTTTTTGAGAGGAAGTGCTCATGTTTTTTCAATCGCAGGTGCCCTACTTCAGTCCTCCAAGGTCAGAATTCAGAAGGTTTTCTAGTTCTTCTAAATCATGAACAGCTAAAAGCCTTTGAAAAGTGTTAAATTAGTCCAGTAAATGGTCTGTTACCTGTGTAAGGCAAGCCTGCAGAGACTACTGCCCTCTAGGACTGGAGCTGTGAAGAAAAGTAAATGTTCAAATAGATCACAGCTTGAACAGTCATAGTTCACTGTTTGCTTATTCCAATGTCAGGATTCTTTCCAGTAGTCTCAGTGCTTGAAAAGTGAGTGAACAGCTAATCAGCACTATTTGCTTGCTTGCAAAAAATATTCCCTAAAATAATACCTAATACCTAAAAATAAAACAAAAGACACTTGTCATGTAGTGATTCCAATGTACTTTATTATTTCTGTGTTTAAACTCTGATTAAATTAATCAGTTGAAATGTTTGTAAGTCAGTTCAGTACAGTGCCAATGTTCTGTTCCCTCAGTCACTAGGGAAAAATAACCTATCCCTTCCTCCAATTGAGTATTAAAACAATACAAATGCAGGCTGAAGTCAGAAAGGGACATGTATGAATTACAGATCTGTAAAGAAATGTAACTTAGCAACATTGTCATTTAGTGTACTAAAGATCGCTCGCATTCCTTTGATGTTTAAGTACTCTCCATGATGGCTCTCTTTTAACTCCATCTCCAGATGGAAAATAAAAGTATGTGCCAAGTACCAGATTTCGGGAAAAATGTTTATGGACATCAGGCTGGAGAGCACGTTAAAAAGCACATCTTAGTAGATGGATGAATGCAGATAGATCCGACAAGTCAGTACTTTTATTGAGACTGAAGTGGTTAATATTCTAAATCACTTCGCAGGACTTCACTGTCACCTTTGTGATAGTATTCCCTAGGGTGTGTAAAAAAACAGTCCTAGCATTTCGTGGCATTATTAACTCACAGCTTTATTTCAACCATGTAACATTTGTATATTTAAGAAAGAAGCTATTAAGGAAATATTAATATTTATTCAATTATGCAACAAACAGACTCAGTTGTTATTGTCATTAAAATGTATACTATGCGTAAACATAATGAGTTACTCGGGGAAATATAAAAAATGTTTGGCTGATATTATTTAGGTTGTGTTTTGTATACAAAGATCAACTGTGTCAAATTCATATATTGTGCTGTTGGTTTTATATGTCGTGTCAGTATGAAAACTCATGAAGGAAATGCAAAGTCACACATGGCAAATTGCTTCGGGCTGTTTTAGACGTTTGGTACTGTTCCAGACCATGGTATTAGTATCCACCAAATACAGTACATGGAATCAGCAATCAGCACAAATTCCACACTAATTTAGTCAATCATACTGTCCGCCTGGGATGAGTGGGACAGAATTGTAAGATAATGACTCTGGACATGCTTCCGGGACACTTTGAACTGTGTTTTCAATTTGGAGCTGCTGTAATTTAAGATGAATCAGGAGTCTGTCTGTTGTCTGTTTAATATTTTGTGTGTCTATAGTATGAATGACCTCTTCAGATCATCTAAGAACTTTGGAGAGTCTGTGGATCTTATTTCCATAGTGATGAACTAACAGCTGACACTTCCAGATAAAATATGATTATTCATCAGAGATTTTAGAATGTTTTTCAAGCCTCTGTAAGATGTGATGAGGATAGCAGCACATAGTCAAACATCCCTTTAATGGAGCCATAATGATCTGATTCAATGGTTGGAGTAGCTAAGGCCACTGACGTCTTTCAAAATGACCAAACTCACCTGCCCAGAGCTCAGAGGTTATTAGACCCCAGGCTGCAGTGTTAGGTATCAGCATGAGTACTATTGTTCCTGACCTCATTGGGTAGCTCTGAACAGAACTGCAGTGGAAGGAAGCTACTGTAGCATCACTAGCTCACCAGGTGATCATTTCTCACGTGTGTATTATACTGTATATGTAACCTTGGGTCACAATTACTTTCAGTAGAATTAGGGGTTTGGGATTTTGTATTATTACATTCGAGAAGTGGACCTATGATGAGAAATGTGCTAATCTGTACATTCCTTGCATATACTGTAATATACTATATCAATTCAAATTCTTTCTTTTTGTCTGTCAGAATTACAGTATATTGTAGGTGGTACTCTTTTGTATACGTCTGAGCTGTTCAAGCCTTTTCTTTTGTGTTGCAGGTAGCTGATGCACCTGTGCTCTCTTGCAGATGAACTGCTATGATCGGAGGCTGAGGCGCACTGTCCCTGTCCGAGGGAGCAGCAGCAATGAGCTCGTCTCTCCTCCACAGCGCTCCAGGGTCAATGGCTGGTCCCTGCCTCTCCATTCCTTCCAGTTCATCGCCTGGGTGGTCTACAGCTACATGGCAATCGTAGGATTTGGCATTTATATACCCCTGCTGCCTTACAACTGGAAATATGCTGGATACACTGTATCCTTTAAAAAGAAAAAAAAAGCATGAAACAATTCTTAGACATGCAGACTATATGAATGACAGTGTTGCAAGGGTCTCAGCTGAAGATATTGATTCGTTTGGGCTAATGGCAGATTTGGAATCTATGCTTTCACTCCTGCCTTGCACTGCAGGCTTCTGGGATAGGCTCTATGTTGCCATGACCTTTACATAGACATTTGACTTCTTGATTATGGATGGATGAATACGCTGCTTAAATGAGATGGGAGATAGTCACTCAAACGCTGTACTGAAAAAGGTTCTTTTTTTATAGAGGCATAAACGTGTGATTCCGTTGAGTAATTTACTTCAGCGGAGCGTCTTTCCTTTCTGTGCTTGGCGAGAAAGGCAAGCTGGTACAAAGACCTTGATTGGTAAGAGAAGGCAGAACTAGTACGTGTGCCACTGTTGGGGTTTTGGAGATGCAGCAGAAGCTCATCTTGTTAATAAACAGGGTTAATGGGTAGCCTCAAGTGATTTTGTTTATTCTTTCTGCAGATGATACTCTCCATGCAGAGTAGGTCACTCACACATGCAGATTTTTTTTTTCCTTTAGCCTGAGGAGGAGACTTGTTTTGCTTTCACATCACCAAGGAACTTAATTAGTAACCCATCTGCCTCAGTGAAAGGTCAAACTGCAGTAGTTTTAAAGTGAGTCATGCTTGCTGGTGTGTTGGAACGCCTACAAGTGCGTGCTGCTTGTAATGGTCAATGTGCAGTCCTGCTCATTCCTGCGAGGGTGTGTGGTGTTAGTTTTGGATGTATGCCATTAATTTAGTAAGTGGGACCATAAATGTCAAAAAATAAAAGAAACTTTGTGTCACATTTGTGTGAAAATAAAAACCTGCTGTTACTCGTGGACCTGGTCGGGCTAAAGAGCCTAAGATCTTTGCCACAGTACTTTTGAAAAACAAAGCGGCTTACTGCTTTCTTTTTCAAGCATGAAATGAGATTAGTATGAATTAGTATAGCCGAATTAACATGGACCTTCTTCTGCTTCTAAAATATGGTGCCCCAGTTAACCTCCTTGACTCGTACATGTACAGGTAATTGGTGTGGCATTTGTCTTCCATTTTGTGACACACTTGGTTGCTGTATCGATCGATCCAGCAGACCCCAGCATCCGTGCAAAGAAGAACTACAGCAATCCCATGCCGGTCCTAGACAAGAGGAAGCACCCCCATGTCATACAGAATCTGCACTGCTATTTGTGTGAAGTCGATGTGTATGTAGTCCCACCACCTTACCTTCTTAGCTCTCTTGTTTGAGACCTGTGTTCTTCCTCTTCTCATGATTGTGGATGCTGTTTTATTTCCAGCACTCCCTGTGTAATCACAGCTCACACAGTGTAAATCCCCTCTTTCTTGCTGAGTTCCAGTGTGTTTTTCACTGAACTAGAGGGTAGAAAACTGAAAACCTGCTTCACTGAAACTGAAGTCATGGAATAATTGACTAAGGTCAAGGGTCACAAGTGTCAAAACAAGGAGACTGATATACCTATGACCATTTGTACAGGTGTAAGTTATTCTCTTGAGGGGAAATGTACTGTCTGTTTTTCTACTTTTTTGCTTTAGAAAATATCTTAAGTGATGGTGGACCACAGTTCAAAATAGGAGATCAGTAACAATTTCAGACATCACTGTGTATTCTATACTATGTTTTGAAGATGTACTTTAAAAAAAAAAATCTGTGCCTGAATTATTTATTATTGAAATAAGCACAGTTTTTCAAGTAAGCTTGAAAGCTTTGCAACTTCACTTAACAAAGTTTTATTTTCAGAGGTTTAGAAGGTCAAGAAATCTCCATTTTCAGTCTTAAAAACATGGATACTGCTGATGTTTGCTTCCCTGTCCATATCCACATAAGATAACCAAACAAGATGGGCCAGGTTTCTTCAAATTTACAGTGGTAGCCACACCAAATATGCTTTACACAGGATTATGCATTTCAGAAGTAATTCAATTTTCCTATTTGTATTTTTCATTCTAGAGGTCCAAAAGTGAAACACTGTAGCAGCTGCAACAAGTGCATTTCAGATTTTGATCATCACTGCAAATGGCTGAATAACTGTGTGGGAGGAAGAAACTATTGGTAAGAGATGCCACAAGATGGTAGATTGTGGAGCATTATAAACCTTTTTTTGACATTTAGTCATTTTTGGTGGGTTGTACTACACATTCTTTGTGATACTATAACACCTTAGTAAATGCCCAAAATGTGGTCACTTAAAATGTGTGCTCAATAATGCTTTGCCCCTAAATTACTTTTATATTAATGTAACCATTCACTTCAAATTAAGATGACACTATCTATTGAAACAGAATTTAAAACATTATTGTATCGAGACAGCTTCTACAGTATAAGCTTCTAGGGCCTGATGTTGCCTGCTGTATAGCAAGTGTGAAAATTGTATTATTTCCTGTGAATTTTGGAGGACTGAATCAAGGCAACCTCTTAATATTACAGACTCTGATACAATGGACATGTTACTATCCAGTATCTATGGACACTATATACTATCCAGTATTATTTAATTCCCTATACTACATCATAATTAATATTTGCTAGGATAGACTTTAAAAAGGCATCTTTCTAACTGTGGAGGGTGGGAAAATGTCCTAAATACCACAAATGTTTCTTGTGAAATTTCTTCTCGTCCTGAAGTAATCTGTTGAAGTTTCATCAGTCAGTTCAGCACTCTGATGCTGTGGGTCATGAAGGTAATTTGTTTGTTACAATTAAAGCCATGTCATCCTTTGGGCTTTGGGGACCATTACAGTTCCTGAGGTGCTGAAATATATATTAGTATACTGGTATCATCCAACTACATTAACCTCTTTTAGAAAAATGTGAGATAATCAAATCCTATACTAAAGTGAAATGAGCTGATCCTTTTTTATGTAGGTCCAGCTTTTTTCAAAAAAGGAAATTTTATTTTATTTTTAATGTTACAAGCAATTTTCTTAATGTAAATAATCGAATAAAGCACCTTTCCAAACCCAGGGACAATGTACATAGTGATACAAATGACAATAAAAAGTAAAATAATTAAACCAAAACAAATAGGATAGAAAGTCAGATATAGGCCCTAGTAAAAAAAAGAGTTGAGTTTTGAGTTTAGATTTGAAAAGTCAAAGACTTTTTCTCTCTGCAAATTAGTGGAAGGGCATTCCTAACAATGGAGCAGCAACAGAAAAGGCAAAAGACCAGCCTCAAATGAACAGAGCCTACGGGAGGGAGTGTAAACATGGAGGAGTTCAGAGCTGTATGATGGAGCCAAATAATTTAAAGCCATAAAAGTTAATAATAGAATCTTGTATTGAATATGTGACTTTAAAGGCAACCAATGCAGAGACTTAAGTGTAGGAGTGATATGCTGCCAAGGTCTGGTGTGAGTTAGAAATTTAGGAACTGAGTTTTGCATATATTGCAACTTAGAAGAAGAGGAGCCCATGGAAATCAAGCCTTGATGTTACAAATGTATGGCACCCAACACTGGACTCTGATACACATTACCTAATGCAAGCAATAATTCCAAAGTGATGTTTCAATCAAATATTCACATGGGACTCAAAAGACAGGAGAGGATTAAGTGAGTCCCAGATTCCTGATTACTGCTGGCTTTCATTATGGCTATCAAGGCTCAAAATATATTAATTAGATGAAAGTTCTATCGAGCTTTAATTTTGTCATTTATAGCTCCCTATGGTTTCTATCATGGTTATCACAAAGCATATCAAATTGTTACTGTACAAAAATCCAATCAGCTAGAGCTGAATGCAGTGTATTTTGTTTTTCAGGTTTTTCTTCCTTACTGTGGTCTCTGCAGTCTTTGGTGTCCTGCTGCTTGTATTTGTCATCCTCTTTATATTTATTGAGCATTTTGTGAACCCAGCAGAGTTGCGCACGGCTCCGCAGTTTAACAGTAAGTCTTTCTGAGCACCAACCACTGTAACTTGTATTGCACCCAGACTGCTGATGTAAAAACAGCGGAAAAAAAAGATGTTCAGTGCGTTGTGAAGAAAATCTGAGACACTTTGTACCTGAAGTGAGGTGGGAGATGATTTGCTTGTTTTTTCGTGGAAAATCATTTGCAGCCAGAGGATTAACAGATCTTAAGGTGCTGTTTGAGATTGGACATAGATTTTACAGGCATCTATCCTGTTGCTCTCTGGCAAGTTTCACAGGGGATGACAAATCACCACTTTCTATTAAAGCCTGTAGAAGTAGAACAAAGTAAAGGAGAGCAAACAGGCAACATCATACTGTGAGCAGAGGAACTGAAATGGTTTTGGTTCCTTTCTGATGGGCTGCCTGATAACTGGTGACATTGCAGTGTGTCGGTATTTTCACAAATAGGGGTTACTAAAATAGAGAATACAAGAAGTAGGCAGAAGAAGCAAGTTAATCAATAATTAAATAGTCACAGCCCCCAAATATTAAAGACTATGCCTAAGTAGTTGGAATAATTAGAGTTCTTTGTTCTCCTGAATAGCTTTCATGAAAAAGTAATAAATCGGGCACACTGGCTTAAACAAATATTTATTAATAATGACAACACAAACTGAACAACACAGAACATATACAAGTTGCACTATTTATAATGTAGTATTGTAGCATCGTTTATTTACACAGTAATACATATCTATAATTTGTCATTTCTTTCATAGATTTTCTCCATTGTTTCCAGAATGTATTCCCAAACTCTGTCATTCATAAATAATCCTCTAATGTTGAACGATGTGTGTGAAACATGCTTTGTCTCTGTAGATATAGCTGAGAACAGCACATGGCTTGCATTTCTTCCTGTTGCTCCCATTGAAACAAGTTCTGTTGGAATCCTTGTGGTTGCTTTCATTACTTTCATGCTGGGAGTCGCCTCTCTGCTACTCCTGGGGCATTTGCTGGGATTCCATATTTACCTCTGTAAGTAAACCCTTGACCTCCTGTCTGTAAACTTGCTCTTTTGAGTGAATTCTTCTGTTTTTCCTTGTGCAACGCAGGTGTACACTTAGACAGCCCTTTTTTCTAGATTGTCATTTGTAATTACTTTTCAGAGTGTTTGAGTTTGCGCGTTACAATGTGGAAATAAAGGTAAAATAAATTCTGATTTAATCTGTCTTGATTTCAGGCTGTTAGGTCACAAAATGAGTTACTTTGGAAAGGGTGTTTAGATTTTCTATCGGCACTGTATATATTGGATTCTTCTTATGCAGATGTGCAACTATAAAAACACTGTCTACTGACAAACAGAATAAAGAAAATGTGTATGTCGGCCTTTCGCCATGTACATTCGAAACTAAGAGTCTATTCATATGTGAGAGACCGTGCTGCTTTTTTTTTTCTCCCGCAGTGATGAAAAAGATGAGCACTTATGAGTACATAGTGAAACAGCGACACACACAGAGCATTAGAGACCAGGATATAGGAGCCACTCAGTCCACCACAGCCAGTGGCACCTCCCTTGAGGTAAAACTATTATCCAGCTTTTCTTTTCAGCATTTAATCATCTTTTTACAAAAACGCAAAAGCCCATTCGGGTTTTATTGAACAGTCTGTGCCACCATGCCTTTGTAGAATTTACCCCCTGTGGAGTCCGCTGTGGACTGTGACGCTCCATTGTCTGGGAGGGCGAGGTGAGTTTCTGCAGACATGATGAATTACTATTACGGGTGGAATGTAAGTTTTTGGAAAATTGCTATCATAAAAAAACACTGAAAGTAACAAAACTAAGAGTTTGTTTAGTTTGTTTACTAAGAGTAAACAAAAACATTCTGTGCATCATTTATATTTTGTCAGAACCTGTCAGGATTTTAACTATTTGTGTTTTAATGCCTTGTTCCGGAGATACAGTGTCATTGACCTATTTTTATGACATAAAACAATGAGTTTACTCCTCAGCCAATGCACATTATATGGGCTGCCTTCATTTGACAGTGTAGGTTGAGAAGCGTACAGAAAACCACAGAAGAGCTTTAATGTTTATTTGAATGCAGGGTTAATTATCTTAATTTTCCCTTAGAGAACCTCAGTCTTGGTACTGTGGGTTGGCATCATGGGCTGTTGACATACAGTACATATAATGAAAGACTCTAATGGTTGACAGTGGAGGACTGGCAACAGTCTTCTATGAGCAGATGCTACTCTATGTGGCAAAATTGACAAGGATTTTGAAACAGGTCTAGTGTATTCTTGTTTCTGTTCTGTTCCTTGTTTCTGTAACTTGAGTTCTCAGTTACCTAAAGGCTCCAATTATTCAATTAACTGCATAACTCTAATGCTTTTAACCATGCTCTGAAGTGATTCATAGGTAACCATACCTTTAATTACATTTGATGAGTAGTCAACTGTAAAAGACCTTATATTTGTTCAACAGGGAAAATAATTTAAGTTGTGTAATTAACTACATAACAGAACTGGACCAAAAAAGAGAAAACACTACACCCTCCATGTTTTGGTTTTGAGATGCGTACTGTAGGAGAAATGAGGGTAGTACATGGAATTTCAGTAAAGATAATGTGGAACCATGTGAACTGTGTTTATGATGATGTCTTTCGTATTCACAGTGCTTTAAAATACCAAGATAAAGTCCAAGTTGCCAGCAGGCTCTCGAATGGTATTTGCACAGAGGTGAGTTTCTATTTATGAATTAATTTAAAAAAAAACGTGTAGATTAGTCTTGTTATTACATCTGGTATCACATCTGTAAATTTTTTTTTTTACACTCTTCATATTGATGGTTACAAAAATGAGTATTGTTTATTCTAATGGCTGCCAGGAATAACTGTAATGAATAATGCTTTTTTTCTGATTTCACATTTAATTTCTGTTTATGTAGATACCAGATGCTTAAAATTAAAACTTATTTATTTAAGACAGGTAGTTTCCAAAGTGGTCCAGGAGACAGTTTTTATTACAGCCCAAAGTCTGCTTCTCAGTCATTACCAGGTAGGTTTTTTTATTCCTAAACTGTGACAAATGGTGTGTGAACCCTTTGTTTCCATTCACACTCAGATTGTGCTGGTCCAAGAATCGTATTCATCACATTTCCAGAGAGGGAACCCGTCACACAAGAAATAAGTTGCTGCTCTGCTCAGATGGCAGAAACAATAAATTCAAAATAAGTTAATCTGTGTAATCAGAAAAACTATACTTACATAGAATATGAAAACTACACAACAAAGAATATGAAAATGAAACTAGGCATCTAGGCTTCAGTATCTCATTGGGAATATAGACCATGTGATTTTAGAGTTTAAACTGTGACCAAATTTAATTGCTTGCCTATTTGAGAACTGTTGTTATTTGGGCTAACAACTTGGGATATGTTGTGTGTTTTCATAAAAATGTCAGCTGCTAAAGGAATTAAGAGTTTGGAATTAACAGTATTGTAATTAACTCTAAAATTAAAAAGAAAACTTTTAACCAGTGATTTCATATTCTACTGACATTGTGGCAATTCCAACCAGTCTCTCTTGCACCATTGTTGAATGCAGATAAGTTTTTATCGGTTTTAGCTTTGAGAGGCTATGCCCCCCCACTAACAACAGAAAATAACAAAGTTAAAAGAATGTGTAGAGGTAAAAGCTGAGAGTTTATTTTCTCATATAAACATCAGTACTTCTTCAGGAGTAGGATGTTCCTGGAGTTGTCTAGAAAAAGCATGAAGCTCACTAAACAAATCTGCATCTGTTTCCATGTGACAATGCTGACACCAGTTTTATACAAACTCCCCTCCCTCATTTTGCCATTTTCTTTTGCAAGCTCTGGATACGCTATCATATAGAGAAGCCAATCACAGACTTTTAGCTGCTCCATCTCTTTAATTCTTTTGGCAACTGAGTGAATAGCAGTATCAAGGACTGCGAAGTAGGAATTGAGTTGGAAACTCTGATCTGGGTTCTGAACTGCTGTTTCTAATCCTTTAAAGAAAACTCGTTTATTTTGCTGAATGCAAATAATTCGGATATTGCAAGAAATATACAAATCAAATCCTTCATCACTTTTGAATTCCTCCAGAAGTGAGGTTTATCTTAAAAAGGATATTGTACCACAAGATGAGTGAAGTCAAGAGATTTACATTTAAAAATGCCATCCTGCTGCATGATCCAGTAAAGGTAGTATCATCAGCAATTTCAATTAGGGCATCATAAATGTTTTCTAGTCCATAGCAAAGAGGATTCAAATGAATTATTATTTACAATAACAACTAAACAACACATTACACAATATGTTTACAAAACAAGGCGACACAGAACTTAAGTTAAGCAGACCCAAAATATTAACCCTGTAAAATGAAGTCCTACTGTATATAATGCCTAAACGGGCCAACAAAAGAAACTGCCTAAATTAACAGAATCCAACCCAGTGCTACAGTAAATCCCTCTTCGTTATAATCCTGGATGTCCAAAAGTCAAAGGGACTCGGTCTACCCATTCTAAAAATGAATCACCAAAACCAAGACCAGAACAAGGCCCATGCACCTAGTGCTTCTGTTTCCTGTTAATTCCATATCTCTCTCTGTTCATTTCTATTGTCTTCCTTTCTCTCTCCTGTGTCTTTTTAAGATGTCTTTCTGCATGTTAAAAGTTTATTCTTCAATTTTTAAATTTTAAATTTCTTTTCAATTCAAAGATCCTGTCTTTCACAGCCCACTCACAGCTACGTTAACAGCTCAAAAGCATCTTTTAGCCCTTATTTCTTACACCTAAGCCAGTTATAAGAATGAAAACTGCATTATATAGCTAAGGTTTAATAACTCTTAACTAACTTAACTCAGAACTCACATTCTGTATTTATGAATCGGAAAGTCATGATATCACCACTCTGTGGCAGTAACACAGGCAGCAGTGCTAAGAGCAATAGCAAGGTACCCTTGCAGAGCACAGTGACAAAGAACGTGGTGAGACTGAAATTCATATTCTATGGTATTATAAGCATATTTGATGTATTAGTAAATTCTCAGAAATGTATAGCAATTCATTATAATTCATAGTATTCCCTCCTTACACAAGTTACTTGAAATAATTACATCTTTTTATTTTATCTTTATTTTTAAGTTTTTTAAAATACTTTTTTAAAACTATTTTTTAGTTCACCTACGAATGAGCTGGTTCTGAACCCTGTTGCAGTATCATCATGACTGATTCTGTTTCCCATTTAAAAACACTTAAACTCTGTTAATTATGGAACAAGGCTGGGGCCTATCGTACTTTGTTCCATCAGTTACAATTTGCGGATGATGAAGGTCTCTTAGTACAGTTGTTACCTTGTATGTCAGTCTTGCAGTTTACCATGTGAAATATGAAATGTCTATGCAATTACTTGTGTCAGCTGTTGAACGGGAAATTCCAACAATATATACAATTACATTAAAATAATTCTGGGTAAAATAATTGTCATGCTTTGTTGTGAAAAGCTTCTGTGAAACCAGGAACAACTTGAAGCAGTTAAGACTGCTATTTGCCTTCTAAAGGGAGGTACATCATTGTAAAATAAACACTGAGCCATGTTTATTCTGTAAACGAAAACATCATCTGCAGTAAAAATAATTCTGATTTCCATTTTCATAGCAAGCGTGGGAGGTGAAAACCTCTCAGATTCAGTTGGGATCCGGGAATCTACAAGCGAGGACAAAGTAGGTTCTGCACATCCGGACTCGATGGAAGGAGCCCCCATTGTCCAGAATCCTCTAGGGAGTACTCTCATGCAGGCCACCTCGGCGATTCAGCCGGGTCCTGCAGACTCACCGTCTGGTACCACAGGCTCCGACCTTCCTTAGACCTGTACCCTCTCAGCCATTTAGGCCTGGAAAGAAAAAATAAACACAACAGAGATGTTGTGAAGAAAACACAAAGATGAGTCTGAACAATGTCGCCCATGGGAACACTGAAGAAACATCTCAGGTGACAGACTCAGCCGTGGGCCTTCAGTGACTGGAGACTTGAGGAGAATATGCAGAAGATGTGAAACTACATGAAGTCAAAAGGGACAGTATGAAACTTACTTCATTTAAAAATATTGCCTTCTGTCTTGAGGCCTGTTGTGTGTTTTGGTCAGGATATATAAACTCAATGATGCTTCTTTTATTTTTTTTTTAAAAAGGGAAAATACTTTCAAAGTTATTTGAAAAAAACTACATTCATTCAATGCTTTACAGTATGTGTCAACAAGCTGTACTCTGTGTACCTACCGTATGAATCTTTTGTAGGTCTGTTGTCAATTATTTTGTAGTTTTCTTTCTTGTTTCTCTGTTTTTACTAAGCTTTAATATGTAAATTTTAAATTATTTATATTACATTACTAAAACACTGTCTGTATATGATGCTCTCTGTATGCAGATATATTGCACAGTATTTTACGTGAAGTCTTTCAGTTATTAATATGATTTATCTTTTGTGGATGTTTATAATAAAACACTTTGAAACAGGCTGTATTGCACACACAAAAGCAGACGTTTTTAGAACGATATAAGCCTTTTTAGATGTGTTATTCATTTAAAGGACTATAAGATCAGGGATTTGGCTACATTGTGAATTGACAAGAGCTTTGTGAAGTTGAAAATTAAAAAAACAGATTTTTAGAATATGGAACAGAACAGTTGAAAAAAACTCATATCAGGTATTGGACTGTCTATAGGGTATGTATATATGGAAAATATTTTCCAACCCATTTCAACGTTGTGATTATTTACCAGATTAGTGCCCGCTAATTAATAGTATGTAAAGGATTTTTAAAATAGACTAATAGGTGATCATTCGGATTTGAACGGCAGAAGAAGCTCTCCAATGTCAGCAGCCACTAGAGGGCGTAATAGAACTAGACATGTTGTAGAATGAGACCAATAACATGGTTACGTATTCTTGTCAAACCTCAGTTCAGTGCGTCCTTAATATATTGTAGTTCAGGTGGGTAGCTGCGTCAGCATGCGTAGGCTGCAAAGGAACAAGTAATAGGTTTATTCCATGCTGAAAAGAGAAGAAAGAAACACAACGTTTCAGCCATGGAGCCTTCTTCAGGTGTGAGCTTGATGTACTGTAGATGTAGAGCTTGATGTAGAACAATGTAGAGCCAAGCCACACACCTGAAGAAGGCTCCACGGCCGAAACGTTGTGTTTCTTTCTTCTCTTTTCAGCATGGAATAAACCTTTACTTGTTCCTTAATATATTGTACTTTGCACGCAGGCTTCATACGAGATACATTTTTCATTTATCTATGGATGCCACAAGGGCTAAAATAATAGATATCAGCAGCATCTGTAAATGGTCAAGTACAAGATACGTTTGCAGTTATAAATGGAAGACAAATCAGATTTGTGCTTAGTCAGAGGTTGGGCGGAAACCAGAAGTGTTGATTACTTCCCTCTAAATCAGAAATTCTCAGACATATAAAGTGACGGATGACAACTTGCTGTAGAAACGCTGGCATACAGCAACTATTAAATGGCATTACTGTGAAAAGGAAATGTGCTAACTGATGAGCATGGTGGAATTTGTTTGGCCTCTCTCAATCTGTCCCGGAATGTATCTCTCATTAGTCTTAGCAGTTCCCGCCTCCCCACCCATATCGACAGTGTAGTAGGATGCTGTATGTTCATGATTAGTATGCTCCATTACAGTTGTGGTGGATGAAGGGCTTTGGGATCATGTTGTCTACCATAGAAGATGTTCTGGTGAACATCAAGTTCTGGGATACTACCTAGAAATTCCAATTTCTTTAGAGCCTGTCATTTTTATAACACTCCTAATTACTTCAGGGAGCTTTTAAACCATTGGATCCAGTCCTGGTCCTGGTGACCTGCAACTTATTGTCTTTTGTTCCAGCCAAGCCTCCAGTTAAGCCAATGAGGAGTTTGATTGTTTAATAATAGTAAGATTCATTTCAACTGTTTTTTTTTTCCCAGCTCTTAAACATGCTGGAGCTTTAATATTTTGTCAGTGAAATGAATTCCCAAACTTGTGATTAGAAACAAAATGCAATTATTCCTACGAAGCAACTTCTTAGATCAAGGGAGGCTTCAGATATCTAATTAAGGCGGGATGAATGAAAACCACCAGGTGTGTGGGTCACCAGGACCGGGATTGGGAACACTGTTTTAAACCACACTGAAGTTTTGCTTTGCTCCTGTAAGGCTGATCTTCTGCTGAGCTAATTGGGGACAAAGTAATTTTTATTGTAGCTTTAGCATAACCCAGGGGTGTCAAATCCTGGTCCTGGAGGGATGGTCCATGGGCAGGTTTTCCAGGTCTCTTTGAATTAGCTTGACATGAAGACCTGGAAGAAGCTGATTAAGCCAATAATGATTTTGGTTGTTAATGGTGCAGCACACAGAATCTCCAGAACCTGGATTGGGGACCTCTGGCATTAATGAATCAAAGCACAAGGGTGCTGCTGAGAGGTTTGTATACGAGACGCGGTGCATGCCAATTAGTGTGTCACCATTGCACTGGAACAAGGGGCACTGTAACCCATCCATTTATCAGGCCAATTTTTAACTGTATTCAGTAGTGGGTCATGGTGGAGCTGGAGCTTATCCCAGCAAGCAACAGGCACACGATGGGAAACACCCTGGGTGGGATGCCTGTCCATCACAGGGCACAGAGTGGGCTCACAGGCTCACACAGATGTAAACACGCACACACCGAAACCAGGGCCACTTTTCCTAGAAGCCGATGAACCTACCAGTATGTCTTTGGAGTGTGGAAGGAAATCGGAGCTCCTGGAGGAAACCCATGCAAACATGGGGAGAACAGTCAAACTCCACACAGATAGCACCCCTGGAATTGAACCCAGGGCCCCAGCACTGTGAGACAGCAATGCTAACCACTGCACAACCATGCCACCCTCCTTGTAAACCACTTCTGTGTAGTTAAACATTAAAGTAATTTTTTGCATCAGCCCATTTCACACTCTATACCATAATCACCTCATTTATTCTATCAGTGCTAGAAATGATCATTGTGTAATTATCAATATACTGTGATGCTCTCTGGTAATTTGTTGAAGTATCGGTATCCTATTGGGTAACATTGCTGTGGACAGCACTGAAAAAATGAAACAATATGAACATGCAAGAATGACCACTGGACAAGCTAGACAGGACAGATGGCATCCTAAAGCAGGTGTCATTCATGAAGATTACATTCTGTGATCAATATTAAAAGTAACTGTTCCCAAAATGAATGAAACATTTTGCGATCCTAGAATGAAAAAGAATATCAGAGTAGAGACATGGATGCTGCTTCACTGACAATGATGCAACATTTTGTGTCACTGTCTCCATCAAGCAAACAGTGAGTTAATAGAAAGGGCAGAGGTGCACTATGGTTTCTGATAGCTTAGCTGCTAAAGACATGTTGTTCTGGGCTCAAAGCCAAGTTGTATTTCCTGGAAAACATTTCTGACAAATGTGCCATTTAACCCATGTTCTGAATTTACTTCATAGTCTCTGTTTCCTGTCACAGTCTCTTTGGTTAACTGAAACATGCCTTGGGACTCATACTATACATTAACTACTAGATGAGTTAAGGAAACAGCACTTGTTAAGCTTCACATAATTCACGTCTAAATGCAGGTGACAAGGGGGTATTTCTGTTGAACTAACATCAAGTGGAAGAATTATTGGGCACTATTTCATTAACAGTCCTGCTGGTGATATGTAGTCAAGCATACTGTATATACTGTATGGTACCCTTTCTGTTCTGAATTAGGATCCCTTCAAATTCAAGCAAAACAATTCAGTTAACTGACCCTTCTCTTGATTCAAATACAGTATATGACCTTCAACAATTAGGAAATAGAAACTAGTAAATAAACAATCAGAAGAAATTCCTTTTCAGATTCTTTAAATATTTAATTGGTGACATTTACCAAACAGTTGTAGACTGGAAATGACTTTAGGGCACTTTTTTCACAATGACAATGCAGGAAATATATGTCCTATGTGTAAAAGACTGAGGTTTCATGCCATGAAGAGTTCTGGAAAAATGCAAGGAATTATTGTTGTTGTTATCAGTCATAGTGGCAGTTGGATAGAACAGAAACATTCCCTTTAGATGATGTAGGTTCCTATCATTGGTCTTAAGGCTTTCCTGTCATCTTTTAGCTTTTCCTTCAGCTCAGATATTAATTGCAGACTGATTGATTTCAGTTTTCTAAATGTGGCATGTTTTTGTCTCGTTAAAGGTCAAATGGGATTTGTAATTAGTATCATTTTTAAACCAATTTCTGACTTTCGAAACGACCCTTGTTCAGGTGTGTTGCCTGAAATGTAACCATCTGGATCTCTGTAGAAGAAAAAAAACAATTGTGGGCGTGTCTGATACAGTGTCACTCCCACCTGTGTGTAATCCTCATTAATGGATAATATATTTTGACTGAACAGTGCTAAATTAAGTGTAAACAAGTTAAGGAGAAGTTCCTTACATTTCTTAGAAACAGCTGGAAACAGTGACCTTGAACTGGGGTAACTTTGACACCTGGGACTGACTGAAGAAGGAAGTTAAATTAAAAAAAAAACAACCAAGTGGAACAATTACAGTAAATCACCAATTAGTACCAGAGATATAGAGTTCAGCTGGAATGAAATCCAGAAGACAAGAGTTCCTTCAGGACGAGGGATTGGACATTCCAGACTACCAGACAGATCTGGGGAGGTACATTTTACAGTTTACAAGGACACCTCTTTATTCAAGAACTATACCTGTACAGCATATAGTTTTAATAAAAACATGAGCGAGTTCCTAAAACGTCAGATACATATAATGCGTGTGCATGCATTCACAGTGCAGATTGATATTCCTCTTTTCAACACAAAGCATGTTTTTCTGTAAAAACCAAGGACGCAGACATCAGGCAGCAGAACTGTTGCCTTACATTAAGTGGTTCCCAGTCTTAAGTTTTTTTTTCCTGTCCTAGACTGCAACAGTACCCTTTTTCTTTTATAACGCTACCCCTTTCATTGTGCAATTTTAAATTAGAAACACAAATCATTCAGTTTTGTTTTTATTACACCTAGTGCTCTAATAGAGAAATTTGTTTCAGAAATACATATCACTTACAGTATATTCATAACGCAACCAGAATCAGACGAAACAGAAAACGAAAGTAAAGGAAAAAAATGGAGTCAAGCCTCAGGCCCCTGATAAGAGAAAGCGCCCCGACGTGTTCGTCACCTGTGACTTTTATGAGTGTTACTTTTTTTAAAGCTTAATATTAAGCGAATACACCGCTACACGCCCCGCATCCTTTTAAGGTTAAAAGCGAGAAACAAACATCTCCATATTGAAGTGAAGCATGTTACATCACCAGTACCATGCCCCTCTGATAGTCTATAGTAGCTCATGCAACTGACGAAACCGCGGCCAATCAGAAAGCAAAAGTGTTTGGGCTTCTTCCAGGGGCTTTCTGCGCACAGATAGATGTAGCAGCTCAACGACAACGCTCGATGTTATTTTCAAAGAGACGCTAGAGATATTTTACGTTTAGATTACAGTAGGATTTACGGAGAGCAAAGTCGGTCTTTGTCGCCAGCAGCCCAGTGACTCAGGTGAGTACTGTACATGAGATTCAGATGGCCTCCCCAGCCATCACTGTCACTGCAGGATTGTTGTGTTTTCCGTGGTTAGTGATGACATGTATGATGACAGAACTGTCATACTGTAGATGGTTTATCTTTGTGTGAAATTTGTTTGGTAGTTTACAGTTTTGACTCTTTGCTGTGCGTTCCAGCAGAGGAGCATTCGGAAACGGAAGGTTTCAATGTTTTTGTTTTGGGGGAGAGCGGGTCTTGAATTTGAAGCTCAATTTCGGTTTTGATTTTTATTGTATGTTGCGGACGTGGTGTGATATTACTCACTTCAATCAATATTTATTGGTAAGAGATTATTGCTGCTTGTTGAAAAGATTGAAAGAGCTTTGCATCGAGTCAGCATCTCTCCTGTGCACTGCGTGGTTCAGTGTGTACAATAATAATAGTCACGTACTGTACATGATAGCAAGCTAATGGTTTATATAACTAGACTCTTTCCGTCCTATAGGGGAGCATCTGTTGTTTACTGTGCGTTTAAGGCTTCATTAATGCAGAGCTGATTCAACTTAAAGTGTGACTTCAAGTTATTTTGTAACATTCATTGATGTATTGATGTCTGTGCTGGTTCTAGCGATTTCATTTGACTTGTGTAGGAACGTACGAAATTTCACTTAACGTAGGGATTCTTTTTTGAGTAGCATTCTCGTAAACAACATGTGAAGATTTACGTTTACAAAGCAAAATTAGAATTTGTGCTTATTTGAACGTGTTTGTGCATACTTCTAAAATGCAGCGCCGCTTATCTTTTACCTTACTTTAACAAGCTAGAGCGCACATTCCCGAAGGGAGCGCTCTCAGAGGGGATTCCAGATAGGCTGTTCTTAAGCATCTTTAGAAATATTTCTGAGGGTTGTCTTGAAGAGAATAAAACACATATTGATAAAACTGACAACGGCTTTTTACATCTCCTTGGGCAGTAACCTAACTGCAAGTTAATTGGCTGCCTCTTTAAAAATATATATTTGTCATGATAAAATCCAGTTTAGAAGATTTAAGTACTGAAAAAATCCTAGAGGTAAGAACAAGTTTCACACGGGATTAACATAGATCAACAGAGCAATTTACTGTATTTTTTCACAAGCCTATAACACAGAAATCTACACTTTAAACGGTCTTGTCTCCTCTAATCAGTTTATTTTTGTCACTCCTTTATCGAGAACGCTCATGTTACCAAAACATTCGGATTTTACAAGCTGCTACATAAAAAAGACAAAGAAGTAGTTATTAAATCATAAAGCACCACATAAACATTAGGTGAGTGACTCTAAACGGAGAGTCTGGTCTAATGCACTCGCGCGTGTTTTAGAGAAAAGATACTAAATTGTCCTCAGCACTGTTGGAACACTTTAGAGATTGCTGACAAATTAACGCTCCCTGCGTTAGGACGCGCAGCTCTTAAAACAGAATTCCTAACTGGACACAAACTTTAAACAAATTAAGTGGTTTGGAGAAAAACCTCGGAAATGTGATTATTCTTTAAAACTGCAAAGAAATCCTGTGGGAGAGGGAATAATGAGCTGGAAGCAATAATACAGTGTACAATATACTGTATGAAAGTTATAGGATATGCTCTTCATTACTGTATCTTAAATGGAATAAAGTTTATGAAAGGTGAACACTAGGTTGTCGCTGGTCAGAGAAACAATAAAGTAAAACCATTTTACTTATATTTAGTCTGCTTTGTCAAGTCCAGCCAAGCAAACATACTTACTGTACATACAGTACATACTTGATTTAGTGCTTGAACATTTAAAGTGCTTTAGGTCCACACTGAAGCTTACTCATAAAATAAATAACAGCACTCTTTTGGAATTTGCCACAGTTGTTTGCAGTGTCAATGAAATTAGTCGTTTTTCTTTTATACAGTATGTTTCAATAGAGTTGTTATTTTAGAAGTGTGTTTGACTAGGGGTGTATTATGCTCATATGCTTGTGTCATAGGGATGTAGCCCATGAAGGCAGGATATCGCTCACAGCTGTTTGAAGCTGTAAAGTCCTGACTGTCATTGCTGTGAGACACTGCTTCCCATGGGCCCGCCTGGATGTGACAACATTTCAGTGCTCCTCAAAGCACTTCCCTTTCATTTTATGCTTCTTTGGATGGGACAGCTAACTCTTCTACATACGTATTTGGTGGAATAAAGTCAGTGTCTTCTTATGGTGCTTTCATAAAAACTGCATACTCACTTATCGTTGTGTGAAACACACAAGGGATAGAATGTTTTGTTCTTGTAAAGCCTGTGTTTCAGAAGAACTGAAATGGAAGGGTTCATTTGTGATCTGAGATCATTTTGTACCTGGCTTGTTCTCCCTAGGCTATAGCTCTAACATTAACTGTGGGAATGTGCATCATTCTTCAAAGTGGTAAACAATGCATTAGTCACCTTTAACATCTTTATTGAGACAGGAATGGAAACAGCCGATCTGAGGCCTTTGTTGTCCTGCATAACACTTCAAGGTTCCGATTAGCCTTAGAACAAAAAGGAATTGTGAACCACCATTTCCCTGAGCTAGTCCAGCTTCCACTGTGGATACTCAGCCTTATTTGTTGGGCTACATTGTCTTTATTGGAGCTGGAGATCCCCCGACTTCTTACTATCAGGACAATGGATTTATCCTAGAAAAAACACTCATAGTCTGCATGAATGTGATTGTAAACAGCAGTTTTTTCTTATTATCTTAAATGCAGTGTTTAACTAAACATGGAGGACATTATGATGGGTGAAGCATACAGCAGTGCTTACAGAGCTTGTTTTTATATAACTGAAACATTTAATTGATTGATTTGTGGACTGTTTTGGTTAAAAGGTGGTAACAGTTTGTGTTTAAGCAAAAATCAGTCATCTAAATGTTATTAATTGAATGCAGTAAGGGTTAAAATGGCAAATAAATGAATTTCTGTTTTATAAAGTCTAATGACATTTCATTCAGAATGCAGTTACTCATCCTTGAGATTTTGTAACAGTTGTTACATATGAGCCCGATGCTATTGAATAGAGATTTTCACGGTCTTAATTTTCACACTAATTATTAGATGCAAGCATTATGTGACTTTTCTAGTTTCACAGGATTTCTTCTCTTTTTAACTTAAGAAAATTGTGTGTATTTTGCATTCTCATTTTTAGGCTATAACCTAAAGGTTATTGTAGATATACTGGTTGCCTGTCTCAAACTAAATGCCTCCTTCATGAAAGCAAAATAATAATTAACAGTGGGAGTAAGGAAAATACCTTAAATAGTGTTTGGGAAGCAAAAGGAAGAATTCTGTTTGACATAAATTACCAGTGTTAAGTACTTCTAGGAACATTCCAACAAGAAATGTACCTCGTTTTAGTCTAAATAGCTTGTTAAATATCTTGTACAGATCTTGAAATGTTTAAAGTTTCACTATTTTCAGTTCTATTTTTTGTCTTTCCTTGCTGAATTACTGCTTCAACCATATTGAGATTTTTAAAGTGAAGTTTTGAGTGCAGGAATGCGGGGTTGAGACTCACTGTCCACGGAAAAGAAGACATTAAATTAAAAAGGTTGCTTAAATAGCCATTCTTTGCACAATCTGGCAAGGTTACATGTATATAGTAATGTTTTCATAAAGCTATTTGTTGCTCATGTTTGTTTAAAACCATTGTCGATGCAATTATTGTGGCTGCCAAGTGGTTATTTTTTTAAAAAGAAACAGCCACTTCTAACTAAACACTAGCGACGATTTTTACATGAAATTGTGGCTAAAGGACAGCTGGCTTCCTCCTGCTGCAGCCATAATGTATAGATTTTGTAGGCTAAAGAGGCTGCAGAGCTCTAACCTCAGCCCTTCAGCTTGGTCGTGGATTTGGCAGGGGGTTCTCTAGGTGATCGCATGTAGCCAAATGAGTTCCTTTGTTTATGGAAAGAATAGTTTACCTTTTTTGAGCTGGAATGCAAAAATCTATCCAAATGACACGGTGCACAGCTACCCATGGCTCACAAGGGAAGACACACTTGCTCCATTTACATACCGAGACTACGTGCTCCCATGTGTGCAGCATTGTGCATCTTTGCACAGTTTAGTTGGATGCCCATGCACAGCAATGAAAAGAGACATTTCTCTGAGAACTGCTTTTTTGCTCCAAGTTATGCACATTGAAGATCTTCCTTGGCTGCCCAGTTTCTGTCAAATACATCTCTGGATGGATTCTTGGTCTTGTTCTAGTGCTACAAACTGTTACAAGTCAATATGTCATGAGAAGGGAGTCTGAAGTTTGTAAGACGTGCTGAAAAAGTCTAGGTGTTTACATTAAGTGAGTGCTGTGTTGTAGTGCTGTTGGTATAAGAGATGCCATCTTGGACAGTTGAGTGAAGTACAGTAAAGAAAAGCTCAGTAGTTCTGGCAGCAGCTGCTGTGTACAATATCTGTTCTTATACAGTATCTTAGTAAAAGAATGCATAAGGGTGGCTGAAAGAAAAGATGGTGGTATCTTTAGAAGTCTTTAGATGAAAAAAACTAATAATCTTTATTTTATGTAGCACATTAAGTGAATTTTAAGACAGGATTCAGAAGTGCTGACAATCTTGCAAGATCTTATATGGCTGGGAAATCGTTTTTCTGCCACTTTTTTAAAAAGAACATTTAGTTTTCTGAATATCTATCTCTGTAACTATATAATGTATATAGGAGCTACATGATATGCAAAATAATGCAAATGGTCAAGATAGACTGATTTAGATCTTGATTTGTTTATCTTTAATTGATAAATTGTCCGTTTGCATGGGTGAATACACCACTGGTAGACCCCAAGCAAGTTTTCACATACTTGGACACCTATCACTTGCAAAACACGGTCAAGTGTCTCTCTTAGAAGGTCAGCATCTGAGTTGATTTGCATACACATTTCAGAGTGCTATTGCTATTTCGAAGCATATAAAATATTGGAATGGGTAGAGTCAACTTCTTTTGAAAAAGTTGCCGATAAATTTTGAATGCACACATACAGTACATCTATTGTATTACAAAGATAGTATGTATATTGCATACATATTGAAAAATATGAAAGAAAAAATACAATTTTATTGATTATGATCTTAGGTATGTCTGAAATATTGCAAGAACTAGCCTTACTCACGCGGATCACTTCATTACCTCTTTTAAGATATATTTGTTGAAAAATTGTACCTCAGGTGATTTTGGTAGGTCCTCCCCTCTTGTTTCATCCAGGCTGCATAAGGTATTCTGACATCTATTGATGAGATGTTAATTGATACAGTATCAGTTTCAGCACAATGCTGAAGCGTTCTTTCTGATAAAAACTCCTTCACATGGTATAGTACAATAATGACCTTATACTTAAGCTTTAGTGATACAGGTGGAGCATCACTGTGATGTGTATTGATTGGAAGGATTATTGGAGGCATGACGATAATGTTTTGAGAAAAGCGAAATCTGTTTCTTTTCAGATTGAGTGCCAGCAGGAAAAAGTGGTGTGCTTCTCTTTTAATCTTTTAAATGTGTTCAATCATGCCACAAAGGGCTTATGAACTTTCACGGACAGGTCTACACCAGATATGGGAGTCATATAAGCAAAGTGAATGTGGAACAGACTAGATATTATGCCTCTTTATGTGAAGAGGGAAGCCAGTACATTTAAAAAAAAAATACTTTAAGAGTAACTAAGGCATTGCATACTGTAACTGAAAGCTTTAACATCAAACGTTGTGAAGCCAAAAAGCTGTCAAATGATGGAGATCAAATCTATACTGAGAGGCATTAAAAATGCAACAAATGCTATTAGTTCTAATAGTTGTTAGGTTTTTAATGCTTTTCATCCATCCATTTTCTAAGAGTTTTATCCAGTAAAGGGTCGCAGGTGAGATGGAGACTATCACGTGACACCATTGGCGCAAGGCAAGATACAACTTAGGATGGGATGCCAGTCCATTGTAGGATACACACAGACACAAACTCACACACTCACACTCACGCCAGGACAGTTTTCCCAGAAGCCAATTAACCTACAGTACCAGTATGTCTTGGAACTGTGCAAGGAGTCCTGAGCACCTGGAGGAGACCCACGCAAACAGAAAATACAAACTATACCCTAATGCTTTTTAGTATATATTATTTAATTCAAGTGTAATTTAATTCTCAGTATGTGTTACTTACAGTATGAAGCTGTTGAGTGTCAAGTACTTGTTCTGACCTTTCTTGGATCTACTGCACGCATTGTGAAGAGCTGCTAATTATTATCATCACATATACTGTATTTAGGATTATGTGAAAACATGTCTTGATGGTGAAACATTATCCAGACTGTTTGCCAGTGATGTCAATATGTAATTCAACCTAATTGTCAGCCTAGCAATCAATAGCTGGGTGTGCTTGAAAGTATTGTCCTACTATAAGTAGGAAAAGATTGAGTATTCCTGACTTTTTGAAAGTAAAGAGTTCAGTCAGTGGGGCCTTTTAGTTCTGTAACAGTTCTGTAACAGTGCTTCTTACCACTAGAAACCTCTACCTCTTGAAATTTGGAAGGCTGACGCCCTGCAGTCGAATGCTTTAAACCCAGATGGAAAATCTTCTTCACTGTACTTTTCTTGCATCTGACTGTAGGTGGCATATACTTTCACCATTAGCTCTATTTATTGACAATGATTTATTGACATATTGAGTGTGTTTGGAATTCTTTTACACTAGATTATACAGGTATATGTATATGGAAACATTGTGCTGTATTCCATGCTATTGTTTCACAAATGTCTTCTACAGCAGTCCAACCCTTCATAAGTTTGTAAGTGCAGGGCAGCAGTATGGAGTGGTTAGGGTTCTAGGCTTGTAACTGGGAGAGTTTGGGCTCAAGGTGTTTCAAATGAATAGCTCCGAATGAAATATGCGTTTACTGTATATAAATGGGTCTGTTGTAATTCACTTTGGATTAAGTGTCAGACAAATTAATGAGAAGTAGTCAAGCCATTGGTAGTGTTTTTAATAGACATACAGTATGTTAATCTGTTTTGACTCTTCAGGTTGATAGTGTAGTTCGATACAGAGTTCTCCCTGAGGGAGAGTTAGAAGACCTAAGAGTGATGTTACTCAGGAAAACTGCAGAACTTGATAATGAGCAATATGAATGAGCCCTCTCTAGACTGCTGTTTTAATGTTTCTTAATGATTCAAAATTGCCTTGCCCATAATGTGATAAAGCCAAGATGCAGATCATAATATTGGTACTAGTAAGTAATTGAAGAAATTGAAGTTAAGATTTAAGGTTTCTTAATGTAGTAAACCTTTAATCAGCTTTTCTTCTTCATTAAGGAAGGTGAGCAGATTTTTCTTGGTAGCATGCAGTGGTAAGTCCCAAATGAGATTTTTTAATATATTATTTCTAAAAAGGGATGTGTGAGGGCTTAAAAGTGTCATCCTGAGGTCTGAAGAATACCAACATGTACAAACAAACGATTAAAAATAGCTTGGTCCCATCCTTCCAGTTCAGCGTGGGATGATGTCATGTGTGCAGCCAGCACAGAACCACACTGAGTAGGGTGTCAGGCCTGAAACAATGCTGAATAAACCTGTGTTGTATCTCGTTGATTTGGAGCCAGCCGGGTGGAAACATTCCAGCACAGATGCATTCCTCGGTGATGGCTGATTCTGAGCAGATGGGAGTACAATATGCTCGAGGCCCACGCAAGCCCAGTGCTGGGGATGATGAATTCCCACTTTATCTCTCCGTTGTTCCTGATGGCCTGCTGTGGTACTGTATGTACAGTGCAAGTTTTATTTTCTCGGATTCACACAAGGCTTGATTATTTGGATGTATGTAGGTCTATTAAAAGAATCTTTGAGAGCATCTTTCAAATGTCACAGAGCTCTGTAACAAAGGGTCATGCTATTGTGAAGCCAATAGTATCAGATCCCTGGTTAAGCCCTCTTTAAATGCAGCAGTCTTGAATATTTTTTAAAACTAGTCTTGTCAAGAAAACATATTAATGAAACTTTACCTCTTTGATATGATGTGGTCGGAATGTACTGTACTTCTGAATTAGTACATATTTAGTCTATAGTATATTTAACCATAGGCATTTATTGCATTGGTAAAATGTGTCTATGTTCCAGAAGCATTAAGAAAAAGAGAAAAAACTCACACCCCACCCACTGGTCTGGATGATCTCCTATTTTTAACTTTTTTAATTTTTCTCCTATTTTTAACTCTTTCTTGATCTGGTATTCGCTTCTGATATCTGATATTCCTGCATAATGTGATAATAATTGGCAATTGGATTCTAGCAACCTAAAAACCTGATAGATTAATTATTTCGATCAACAAGCAATGAAAAACCAATCAGCTCAGTTAACCTTGAGCAGGACCATCCAGGTCTCGTTTTAAACATTTTTTTATAAACACAGCTTGTAGGGGTCTCATAAATGGCTGAAGGTTTGTGATGGTTCTCAACAGTATCACATCTGTAATGCAAAAAATATTAGGTGCCTGCCCTGTCTAAGTTTCTTCCATCTTAATTTTTATGAATGTTCAATTTCCATTTCTTGCAATAAGAGGACCCAGGTCCATTTTTCCCTGCTCTTCTGTGCAGAATGAGGGGAACCACACAGATTCACACTCGTCCCTTGGGATGTGGTGCTACTGCTACTTTGTGCTACTTTGTGATTCAGTAATGGAAGAGCATAAGTATCAAGTGAAAGGCCATTACTCCCACTAATGTGACCTAGCCAGCTGCAGAGGTCAGAGGTCATTGTGATTAAGTTCTGCAGGAAGCCATGGTACATAATTAATGTGATTTATTTTAGTACAGCTGAAAGTTTTCTTTTTCTTCACCTGATGCTTTCGCTACTGCCTTTTTTGCTGCTGATATAGTGATTTGTTTTAGCAAAGGATCCAAAGGGCTGATCTCAGGAGTACGCATTTAAAAAAAAAGTACTAAGGACACTACAGATCTCTATCTGATTAATCCATCCGTCCAACCATCCATTTTCCAACTGCTTGGTCCTGTTCAGGAGCCATAGCAAGTAATGGGTGCAAGGTGGGATACACCCTGGATGAGACTCCAGACCATCTCAGGGCACACACAGACAAAGACATGCACACACTCACACCAGGGCCAGTTTTGCCAGAAGACGGTGAACCCACCAGCCTGTCTCTGGACTGTGGGAGGAAACCAGAGCACTCAGTGGACAGCGGACACTCGCACAAAAAGGGGGAGAACATAAGACCTCCACACAGATAGCACCCCAGGTTCTGAACTCAGGGCTCCCCATTCTGCAGAGTAAGAACGCTAACCACTGTGCCACCACGCAGCCTCTATTTGGATTAACGCATATCTTAAAAGGTTTAGTAGGGGAAGGTCCAGGTTTCTCTATACTGTACGTGGTTTAGAGATGCATACATTGAGTTAAAGCAGTAACACAGTTAAACTCCACACTCCACAGTTAAAGTAGTAACATAACTTTGTGAACTCCAATCAGTGTCAAAGAAAAATCAGGAGATAAGAATCAATTGAAAGCTGCTTTGAATGCTGTCAAAAATAGTAAACTGGGTTTTTCATATCAATATATTTCTTGGTGAAGTTAATGTAAAAAGACAAAATGAAACAGAAAGTATTCTTCAGTGTTTAACTTGACCATCACCTTCCAGATTATGGGAAAAATAATATGTAGGAAATCTGTATTTAAGTTAAAAATCCTCATTATGGGATTCTGTGATTTGCACAAGGGAAACTGAGCTAAGTCAGAACAGTGACTTTGATAAATCCAGAAACAAATTTACTGCCAATGTACAGGATGTCCAGTTGCTTGATCAGTCCTACTTTTTTTCTTGAAATTCAATTTAATACCTGAATTTGACTTTTTCCACTTGTAGTTCTTCATGTGAACCTGCTCTGGACACAGAAGACCAGTGAGAAAAAGGCCTCCCCCATTCTCCTCATGGGTAATTTAGCACTGTCAGTAAACTAAACAGTATGTTTTTGGAGGGATGAAACCTGAGCACCATGAGAGAGAGAAGAGTACACAGATTAAGCACAGTGGTCATGCCACATTAAAGTACTGCTCATCCACTTGATGCTTAATGTAGTATCAGTCCTCCCCGTGGGAGTGTGGAACAAGCTTCCCAGCCATGTTGAGGCCGGTATACTGGCTTCCTTCAAAAAACAGCTGAATGAGAACCTGGGATCAATTAGCTACAGTACTAACTACCAGATGGGTTGAATGAGCTCCTCTCTTTTATTATATTCTGGTTCTCAGTACTTCTGTAACATACAGTAGCCTTTTCAGGTTTGGTTATACTGGCTTGGTGTAAAACTTTCCCTTTCCCTTCAGAAAGTGTTTGACTAATGCTGACCTTAATGGTTTTCGAAGCTATTAGGAAATCCAGGTAACAGTTGTGGTGAAGGTAGATTTCATAGGAAGAAATTGGAATACAGTATGTGCCTTATTCAAGAAAACAGAGAACTCCATTGCATATCGACAGTAAGTCTTAGAAAGTGAAATTAAGAAGGACTTCATGATTGCTTGGAAACATATTGCTATTGAAACATACTGTAACTGTTAAAATACCTTAGTCTAGACATACTGAGATATTTTCATTCATTTTGTCAACTGAGCACCATTGTTTCTGGTGCATTTTTGTATCTGCATGGAAGATACAAATATGCCATTTTTATTCTTATTAAATAAATTCAAAACAAAAATGATTTATTATAGTTCAATTGATTGACAGTTTGGACCTTTTCAGCAGATTTAACATGTCTTTTAAATGGATCTTGAAGTCCCATGACCTACTGTGATGTTAAACGATCTTTTGGAAAGAAGATGCTAATAGCACTGTGAAATTGAATAGGCTCATTTCACTGTTTGGTAAGGGTTATTCATTTAATAAAGAGAGCACATTACCCATGCAAAGACATCCCAGTCCCATGCAAATAGATCCATTGTGCATTCTAATGTTCATAGATGTAATGCAAATTCACATAAAGCTGCATTCTTTGTTATGTCTGAGGTGTACAGTGCCAGTTTGTGTCTACAGTACTTTCTTCAAGGAGTTATTTGATAATCGCTATAGAATGTGAAACTGTAAAAGACTTGTGGTGCGACGATGTCTTTTTTTCTACGGGAAGGCTATATTTGGAGCTAGCTGTGAAGAGCTGTATGCACGTGCTTGCCTGAGGTTTTAACCACATCCATTGAACATCAGAAATAGGCACTGATTTCACACCCTGTGCAAACAAGCCATTTGATTACTTGATTGCAGGAACAAAAAGGAAAAACAAAAACAAAATCCAATGCCAAACACAGAATGTCTAGCAGCCTACTCCCCATCACCTGCTTATTATGAAGGCTTGAGCCCTTAGTTTATTCTTTGACCTTTGGAGATTTTACTGAAAAAGAAATTTTACTGTCCATTCCACATCTTTGATTATTAGACAGCTATAATATTAGACACTTGCTATGCTACAATGTCTATTATATAATGGAGATCAGTACCAAATACAGCACTGTGAGCCTAAACTGTCTCACCAATGCATTACACACATTTTGCCATTTTTTACTAAGTTTAATTTTTTAAGCGATCAACACATTTTTGTATTGCCATGTCTTTATTTGTAATTCTGGTTTCCTTGTTTATCAGTCTGACACAGAGGGATTTTCAAAGTGTTTTGCTTTGAGTGAAATTTGTTTTACAGAAAACGGTTTCAATTTCACCATAACAGAAATCTGCAGATCTATCAAGAAAGAGCAATAAATGAGACAAAAGGCAAATGCACCTCGCATTTAGTTCATTTACAAAAAACGTACTTGCAATATCACCTGACAATTCTGTGGAATTAGAAAAAGTGAAGCAAAATTTGTTCTTAGGCAAAAAAATGTAAAAACTGTTCTTGTTTAATATACTGTATATTATGTAATAGATAAAAATGAATGTATTTAAACAATATCAGATACCTCCTTACATATGCCCACAAGCTGCATAAAAACTTTAAGTTTTTATATTTAAAACCCACTAATATTTTTGTGATTACTGTGGACCAGTCAAAGCCCAGACCTCAATCCAATCGAGCGTCTGTGGAATGACTTAAAAATTGCTGTTCACCAACAGTCCCCATCCAACTTGATGGAGCTTGAGCAATTATGCCTAGAAGAATGGGCAAAAATTCCAGTGTCAAGATGTGCAAAGCTGATAGAGACTTAGCCAGAGAGACTCACGTAATTGCTGCCAAAGGTGGTCCCCCAAAGTGTTACCTTTGGGGGGGGGGTTAATGGATAATTTTTTCCTCTTTGACATTATAGAGTACTTTGTGTTGATGAGTGGCAAAAATTCTCAGTTAAATACATCATGGTTCCATGCTGTAACACAATAAAATGTGTCCAAGGGGGGTGAATACTTTTGCAAGGCACTGTATGCATGAGCAGTACAGTGATAAAACAGTAGATTAATGCCAAAGTCTGGTGTTAGGTCAAGATCGCTAAAAAGAACAGGGAACAATGCTAAACTTTATTTTTTAAAAGTAACTGAATTACTGGAATATTTTTTAGATGAGTAGTGTTTTTGGACTGCAACTTACTTCTAGGTTTGCTAGTACTGCCCAATATAATGTTGGTAAAATTGAACTAGAAAACAGCAGTTCTACATTAAAATGACTTACAAAAAGAAGGGATGAGCTCTAAATAAATTTAAATTAACTGCAGAGTGGTTTAGTTTTCATGGAACGTCCTGGTAACAAGCCCTTTTCCTTAACTGCTGGACCACTGATGTTTGCAAATGTTTAAGCTATGAAAAGTAGGCTGTAATAGATAAATAAGTTAGTGTTTATGAAACCATTCCAAATGTGGCAGCCTTTTGTTAGATGGGCAGTGTGCAGGAATGTGTCGTCATACCATCCAAAGCTTGGCTATCTGCTGGTGTTCTTTAGCGATGTCACTGCAAGAGCAGACAGTTAAAGCTGACCTGGTCAGTACAAAAGACTCCCAGTCTTCTGAATATAATTATTGATTGTACTGTAATAACAATTTGATTTTCCAAAGAAGAACCACACCTATATAAAGTGAGCGCATTTGAGATCATGTTTTATCTTGCCCAAAGCCTAAGAATACAGTTCCAGATTTAGAATACAGGCCTTGTGCATGTGAAAAATCTACGGTCCCACCCAAGGCGTGTGAGACTTTGCTTATAGTGCAGTGTTCATCATGTCATCCAAGAATGCCACAAGACACACAACCTCCAGCAATGCTGCTCTTTTACACTGGGACAAAAGACATGCAACAGTGCCAACTAAACATCTTATAATAATTGATGCAGAATCTAATTTTATTTAGAAGGACAGTACAAGACCAGTCTTCATAACCTTTGTCAAAGCCTTGGAATGAACATGCTTAACAAAACCAGGGACATGAAAACGATTTGATTCCATGCAGTAACAAAGATAGTCAGGCTGCTTGCTTCTTGATGTAAAGCTCCAGCAGCTTTTTGAAAGGTAAGGTAATATTTTGCCTTCTTCAAACTGTGTTTTAAGACCAACATTTTAACTTACCTGTTCGTAAGTTAAAATTTGTGTGTTTCTGTTTTGTAATTAAGGTCGACGTTTGTACTTTACCTACAAACCTACAGGCCTTGTTCTGACCAGGTTGTAAGATGCATTACATATTCAACCTGGGTTGTATGGAGCTTTGAGTGTACTGTATGCGAAATTCATTTGCCATTTTTGAGTTACAGCATTTTTGTGCATCTTCTTCTCGCTAAAGGAAATTTACAGCTGAATTAAGGTACAGGTAGAAATATCTCTAATTTGCTTCCTTACTCTTAAAAGGTATTTTAGGTTGACTAAAAAAAGGTTTAATGTGTGTCAAACCTTTGCATGCCTAAGTATATTGTATATTCAAAAGCAGTAAAGATCTTCTTGTTGAAGGAAGTAGTATCAATATTTTTTAAATAAGCCAATTTACCCCCTTCTCATCATTTATTGATATACTGTATAAAATGAAATGTATTCTTTAGCCAACCACAAGATTATTGGCCATGAATGACAGAATTAAGCAATCAGAATAAACTTCTTAATAAAAATCTTAACTTATTCAAATAAGGCTTATCTATAGCTAGTAGTTGTCTTAAGATCTCAATCATGGTAATACTAGTTATTTCTAATAAATATGATAAAATTATAGTGGAACAGTTGTGTGCCATTTAGCACCTCTGCCTTTCAGCTCCAGGTTCCTTGGCTTGATTATGGCATGTGGCTATGGGCAGGGGTATGATTCTGTACTGATGCTAGTTGTGGTTATTTTTAATGGATCTTATAACAGAGGTTCAATCAGACTCAGCTGTCAGAAATTCACAATCACTGTTGATGTAATTTCCTCTCCTAAAACATAATAAATACTATATGTTTTCCCCTTCTCTTCTTTACATTCGTCTTTTGCATCCTACCTCGACCCCATCTCCACCTCTACAGCT
The DNA here is from genome assembly GCF_055471065.1 of Atractosteus spatula. Lineage (NCBI taxonomy): Eukaryota > Metazoa > Chordata > Actinopteri > Semionotiformes > Lepisosteidae > Atractosteus > Atractosteus spatula. The sequence goes on along the minus strand of NC_142717.1, from coordinate 29,999,037 downwards.
GCCTCTTGGTCACTCTTCCTCACTCCGCATGGGGGTCCTAGTCTCTTCATCCTCTGGCCAGGAGGTTAGCCCTCAGCCAAGCAGGTTAAGCCAAATTTTGACTAAAACGCTGCATAATCCTTTCAGTACATCTAATTCTTGGTTGTTGTTGTTATTCCTAGTGCATAATAATGAATTGTAAAATGTGTCCCTTATAACATTGTTTAATATTATTAACAATAAATGATTTAACCTTAATGCAAATTGACATGTTTGGCGGACCTCAGTGATTGAAGTGAACTTGTACTTGGAGGCAGTGGAAGCAGTGAGCGTCACTAGTTTTCCTTATATTCCACTGCATGATGAACTAGTGCTTGATATTTGAACATACTGTACAGAGGGAATGAGTGGCACAACCAGACACCGTTTGCTACCCATTGCAGAAAACTATGATCTATACGATTCAGGCTAAGTGGTGCTGCCAAAACTATCTTGGGACAATCTAATAATAAAATGCCATAAAAAGAGTATCGAACAAGTGCAGGAGAGAATAACGGCAGTTGAGACAGATAATAGTAACCTTTCACATACAGTACGTTCCACCCAACTTACAGAAACTGAATCCACACATTTATCAAACGCAGACTTCACTCCAGTTTTGAAGAAGGTGTCGTCTTTGTCTTGCAGCACAATGGCTGAATACAAGGTTAAGACTGCGAAACATGTCAACAAGTCACCTCTGCGGCCGGCCAGCAAGCACTCGAAGGACAGGGCGCAGAAACGGCTGTCTTCGGAGTCGAACGGCACGAGCGACGGGGCCGCGGCCGAGCTGACGGCGCTGGAAGAGTCCTTCAGGAGGTTTGCGATTCACGGGGACACCCGCGCGACCGGGAAGGAAATGCATGGGAAGAACTGGTCAAAGCTGTGCAAAGACTGCGGGGTGATAGATGGCAAGAACATCACGCTGACAGACGTCGACATCGTCTTCAGCAAAGTCAAGTACGTGGTTTTGCCTCCTCTCCGATCAGCGTCTCTTTCAGACCGAGGTTTGAAATGTGGAGATGGAAAGAATTTGAAATCTCAGGGTAGAATTTAGCGTTGCATGTTTTGGGCAGTTGTCCACTCTACTCCCGTTACATGACAGAAAAAAGTCAGGACTTTCTTGGTTGATTTTCATAAGAAAGGCCACTTGACATCTTCTCATTTGTAAACTATGTACTGAGTTTGGTACAAGTTTGGTGGCAAGTAGTTTATTAATCCAAGGATTTGATACGGTTATTTATTGAAGAAAGCCAGGGTATCAGCTTCAACAACATGTCTAGGTAGCTTGTTCTTGACTGTCACAACTCTTTGAGTAAAGAAGAGCCTCATATTCTTGGTTTTAAATATCCTTCCACATTGGTTCCACCTATGTCTTCTGGTTCGTGTTTCACTGTTCATTCTGTAGAAGTCCACTACATTGACTTTGTCAAGAAGATTTTGAATAGTACAGGTCCCTCTGTAATGTTTGCATAGTAACTAAAATTAATACAGTAGTTAAGTTTTGTTGGATCTCATCTGGAGGTGGGCAAAGTTCAGCAAGTACTGATAGCAATCTGTTTCTAAATTTGCTTGGAAAAATATAAAAAATCAAGCACTGGCATATTTAGAACAGAAATGTCAGTGCTAATCTGAATATACTGTATTGCCTGAGTATTAATTTCTGTTTTTGTTCCATTCTCTTCTTGCATACAGTTATAGCAGAACATCCCTTCTAGACAGTTTACAGCTGTTCAGGAATATCCCTTGGTAAAAGGAAGATTTGGAACCTGCTATTGTAATGCCTTTTTTATCTCACCTCCTGTAACTCACCTGATTGGTTACAGTAGCCTGTTGTTGCAGATGGGAATGCACAAAGCTTGTGAAAATATGTTTGATTTAGTATGCATGATGAAAAGCTGCCGTATTTTGCAATGTTGCCCTTTGCCACATGCAAGGCAGCTGACACACTTTTGTGGGTGTTACCAGTGTCTCAAGGCTGTTGGGTTCCAGCACATTATTGACACAAGATCGTCTGGAGTACCAGGAAGAGTGTCTTAGGGAAACATTTTCACATGGATTTGCTAAGGATGGCCCAAATTAGCTCAGCCAAGTCAAATAGCCTGGCCAGATACAGGGACATGTGGTCTGTCTTCAACCATCGTCTGTGTAAATATCCCAGTAAACCTGATTTGCAAGTTTTTGTGTAGTGAACCCTACTTATGCTTCAGAGTAAAAAGGTGTTCTTTCCAAACGTAGGTATCTGTTTATGAAGGCCTAGTCTTTGTGTATTTTTCTGTACTCTGTTGTCCACAAAAAACATAGATCAAAAATCTCTTTACAAAACAAACACCATTCTGTTAAAAACAGCTACTGCAGAAGTTAATGTTTATATGTTCCACCATGTTTTAAACATTTTAAAGCTGCTGTAATAAATGAAATCTGATTTATACATTGTACTTTCTGGAACAGGCATTTGACCTAATCTGTGTTCATATCTTCCCAGCATGCACTGAAAATGTGTTTTAGAAAAATAAATCCAGTATTTAACACAAACGAACACAGCTAACTGCCATCAGCAGCAGATCAAATATTGCAGCTGGAGTGAGGATTTAAGATATGATGTGCTGCTGAGAGAAAAAGCTTTAAACGAACAAGCTACACTAGTTTGTGACATGGTCTGATACAACCGCTGATACTAAGGTCATTGAAGAAGTTGATTTAATAATAAACCAAAATAGTTGTGTTTATGCTAGTGTGTTGCTATGACTGCAAGTAACTTCTGGGTAACACCAGACTTTGGAACCTTTGTAGACTTTTGTTTAGGTGATTTATCTCCATGGCAATGGACTGTTTGTTTTTTGTTGCTAAGTGCTTTTAACTTTAGATTTAAAATTAGATTTATGCTTCTCTTAGTTGCATTTTCTTTGATAAATTCCTTATGAACTTTGAAAGATGTTTTGTGGCAGCTCATTGTTGGAAGGGATAAAATAAGTCATTGTCAGTCATCTTTCTGGCCAACTTGTAGAGTTGCAGCAGGAGAAAAAAACACAGTATGATCAGAAAAACCAGGGAAACATGGTTATTGGCTCATGAAACACCAGGTGATCCAGGTGAAGGAGATACCTGTAATAAACTTTGAAAATAATTTTATATCACATACACATATATTCAGTGTGCTGTGCCTCATTCTGAGGTACAGGATACCTGTACTGGAAGATTATTAAAGTATTTCCTGGAGTATGTGACTTTATGATACTTCATGTTCTTCAGCAGGTGTAGTGTATTTGAGTAACCAACCAGATTCTTCATTGGAAACAGTTCTGGCTATGGGGTTGACTAAAGTCCAGACACCCTCCAGCAGATGTTTGTCATATTTAAACTTAAAGCAGACATGGGCACA